>NC_137122.1:65770672-65808172 GCF_949319135.1 Squalius cephalus | reverse complement strand
ACTCAGAGACTCTTTCACCCAGAGACTCTTTCAGGCCTACTGAAGAAACTCAGAGACTCTTTCTGGCTTACTGAAGAAACTCAGAGACTCTTTCAGGCTTACTCAAGAAACCCAGAGACTCTTTCAGGCTTACTGAAGAAACCCAGAGACTCTTTCAGGCTTACTGAAGAAACCCAGAGACTCTTTCAGGCCTACTGAAGAAACCCAGAGACTCTTTCAGGCTTACTGAAGAAACCCAGAGACTCTTTCAGGCTTACTGAAGAAACCCAGAGACTCTTTCAGGCTTACTGAAGAAACCCAGAGACTCTTTCAGGCTTACTAAAGAAACCCAGAGACTCTTTCAGGCATACTGAAGAAACTCAGAGAATCTTTCAGGCTTACTGAAGAAACCCAGAGACTCTTTCAGGCTTACTGAAGAAACCCAGAGACTCTTTCAGGCTTACTGGTTACTCCAAAGGTCATCTGCCTCAGAACACAACACACACTCCTCCACACAACACACACTCCTCCACAGGTCATCTGCCTCAGAACACAACACACTCTCCTCCACAGGTCACCTGCCTCAGAACACAACACACACTCCTCCACAGGTCACCTGCCTCAGAACTCAACACACACTCCTCCACAGGTCATCTGCCTCAGAACACAACACACACTCCTCCACAGGTCACCTGCCTCAGAACACAACACACACTCCTCCACAGGTCATCTGCCTCAGAACACAACACACACTCCTCCACAGGTCACCTGCCTCAGAACACAACACACACTCCTCCACAGGTCATCTGCCTCAGAACACAACACACACTCCTCCACAGGTCACCTGCCTCAGAACACAACACACACTCCTCCACAGGTCACCTGCCTCAGAACACAACACACACTCCTCCACAGGTCATATGCCTCAGAACACAACACACACTCCTCCACAGGTCATCTGCCTCAGAACACAACACACACTCCTCCACAGGTCACCTGCCTCAGAACACAACACACACTCCTCCACAAGTCACCTGCCTCAGAACACAACACACACTCCTCCACAGGTAACCTGCCTCAGAACACAACACACACTCCTCCACAGGTCACCTGCCTCAGAACACAACACACACTCCTCCACAGGTCACCTGCCTCAGGTCACCTTTCGGCGAAACCTACGCTCACTCTCACCCTCTCGTCTATCCTCTCTGGTCTCATCCACACTTCCTCCACCTGATCAGCTTTCAACACTAGATACTAACACTGCAACTGATAATCTTTTCTCCACTTATATTATCACATATCTCCACAAATTGTAATAATTGTAATTTTTAATTATAAAAAAGTGTAAAAAATAATGGACTGGGGCCTACTCGTCCAGCCATTCCAGGTCTAAGCCTTCCCCGCGGAACGACTTTCGACTCACCCCATAGTCAAACTTGAGTTCCCGGTCAACGGGGATGTCCTCCAAAGCCTTGAAAGGACGACTTCACGCTCTTCCCCGTCTGATGTCATTGTGCAGCACATTGGTTTAAGATTTGGCAACTTACTTGAGTGATTAATACGTCGCCCAAATGTGTCTGCATGGGGGTGAAAGCGTCACGGGAAGGTTTGTGCATCATTACAGAGGCTTTTGGTTCCTGATTAAAAAAAAAACAAGTTCCCTGCCTCATCATACCGAAACCTTTTGGTGGACCAAAGTCCTTAACCCTCAGAGGTCGGAGATCACGCCGGCGTGATCTGCTCGCTTTTTTCCTTATGAGTTGAATTGAGACCCCAAATACTCTTTTGACTTTGATTTTATAAAACAAGTTTCATACATCAATCGATTCTGTTAAATGTGTATTATTTTTGTGTATACTCACAATAAAAACAAAATGTTGTGCTTTTTGCCAAATAAAGTAAAATAATCACGAAGCGAGTTCTGCCTTCTCTCTGTCCGTGTAGTCCATTCTGAAACGCGTCCGAAAATAAATCATAACTCAGCGAATACTTCTCACACAGGCACGTGAGATATGTCTTTATGAAGCTTGAAATTTCCTCTTTTAAGTGAAGTAATTTATATAAAAAACAAATGTTTTTAACTCATGTAATCCCTTTGAAAGCAAGGAGAGGTACCGTTTTTCCTTCTCCCTTCTTTATCTCTAAATGAGCTGCAGCCGCCCCGCCCCCGGCGCGATTCACATGTAAATAGTTTACCTGATCTAGTATGCATCGCATACGCCCCCCGATCAATGCCATAAAAACACAGTTTGTTCATCAGACTTCAGACTGATAGTTCATCGCGTTTTGAGTATGACACGCTTCTCCGGTAATAAAGACTCCCTTCAGATGATTCTGGACAGCGAGGAAGAATGCACCTTTTCTTCAGAGGACGAACGGCAGCATTTTGAAGAGCGAATTCCGCCGAGAACACAATTTCGGAGTAAGTTTTACTTAAAAGTCTTTTGTCTTTTATTTTTCGTGTTCGCATTTATGAGGAAAAAACAATATTACGTGACAGTTCTCCATTATGGACGCGAGCGCTCTAAAAAAAGCACTAAAAGACTTTCAAACTTTCACAGAGACCTCAAAACAGAAAGTACAAATCCTTTCTTTAAAACGAATTTCGTTTTGTATCAATTGTATCTTAATTTTAATAATTTTTTCATTAACAAATTTCCTGGATTTAAAGTAAATAAAGGCTAGCAATCACAACATAAGGTGCTTGAACTAGATCATCATGAACCAGGCCGTATAGCCTACTCGCCTCACTCAAAAAAATGATTCTTTAAACTTACTTAATTTAATTATGGACAGTGGTTCCACACAAGAAAATTGCTTTTAACTAACGTTAATGACATTTTTTGAATCTATGTAAACTCCTTGTGTTGGGACAACACAACTGAATGGGGAAGAATCTATGTGAAATAGTAATGTTAAACTAAATCAATGTAATTGCTTCCCTGTAACTTAAATTGGTTAAGTTAAGTGAACATGTAGTAGTTTATTTAAAACTGTCCAAATAGGTTACATTCAACAAACACAAGGAGATTTGTTTCAAATAACTCATTTAAATTATGGACAGTGGTTCCATCCAATTAGTTCTTGTTACTTTAACTCAGTCGTATCTATTTAAAGTTACTCCTTTCAAAGCAGCATTTGTTTGTCTGTGATTGTTTTGTAGTCATAAAAAGACAAGATATGTAACAAATTATCAAACTGTATTTGTTCAACAGTTGCAATAAACAGTTTTTAACATACTGCTCATCCATACATTCAACTCTTTAAACTTGTGCAAATGTATTAACATCATCAAAAATTACTTTTACACATTGTTCAAAAAAAGTCAAAAGCAAATTCAAAAAAAAAAAATGCAAAAAAAAAATTCAGTGTAAATTAAAACTTGGAAAAAGAAATTCAACTTTTTTCTTTTCTTTTTTCTCTTTTTACAAATTTACACAATACAATAATAATAATAAAACAATCCTCCATGCAACCAAAACGTCCAGATGGAATGTGTCTACAACGATAACGATACATTTAACAATTATCAAATGACATTTTACTGCTAAAATGTACTAGACATCTTTCACAGAAAATAACAGATGCACCAAGCACCAAATAGGCAGCTTGCAACTAAGTTGAAGATTGAACATCGAAAAATACAAGTGTAACCTGCAATAGCAAAATCAAAAATTTTGCCCTTTTTTAACATTAAGGACTGTTCCTGGAATGCCAGAATGTTAGAGTCCTTACTCAAACACATCAGAGAAGAGCTTGGTCTTCAGTGTTTGGACTTTATTGGACAACTTGTTGCCATCTAGCTCCAGAATTATTTTTTAAAGGACTTCGAATGTGTACCTTAGTTCAGGAGGGTAGCTCAGGTTCAGTCCATAAATCAGTCCCAGCAACATGGCTGCTGCATATGAGACACTGGTAAGGTCCTGAAGAACCTTTTGACCCTCTAATACCACTCCAAGATCTGCTGGGCTGTCTTCCATGTCTGCACCTTCATGTCTTATTACATAAATTCCCATCACAGTCTTCTGGATCGCCTCCTCAGTGCTGGCAACGTCTGTATCCTAGAAGGGATATTTAAAAAAATAAAGTACTCTTAAATTCCTGTGTATTAACTTTAACAAAACATTAAGCATCCTTGAAAATACAGAAACATTTTAAAAAGCACATACTCACCATATACTCCCAAACCAGACTGTTAGGCTCTTCGTTCAGGTATGCACAGAGAGATTTGATTATGCATGCTCTCCTCACTTCAATGTCATCAGTCTAAAGATGCAAATAACAACATTCATCTATTATTACTTTGCCTGATTATTTCCTTAAAGGGATAGTTCACTTTAAAATTAAAATTCTGGCATCATATACTCACCCTCATTTTGTTTCAAACCTGTAAGAATTTCTTTCTTCTGCTGAACACAAAGGAAGATATTTTGAAGAATGTCGGTAACCAAACAGTTGATGGACCCCTTTGACTTCCATAGTATAAAACATTTTTTTATATGGAAGTCAATGGGAACAGTTAATTGTTTGGTTACCGACATTCTTCAAAATATCTTCCTTTGTGTTCAGCAGAAGAAAGAAATTTTTACAGTAAAAATTGTATTTATCATGGAAATAAACCTTATCTTATTAAATCTGTGGGTTGTTTGTATGCATGCTCATGACTATAACCCTAAAACTCAGTGGCCAGTGAGAGAATAATGTTTTAATAAAAGGTTTTGTTAAGTGCAGTTTTTCATACCCGTGTAGTGGGCACCAAGAGGTTTTTAATTCTTTGTCCAAGGACTCCTCCTCGGTTTGCAAACATCATTAGTTTTCCGGAGTATCCATCCAGCTTGGCAAAGAATGTCGACACCAATGGAATTGTCGTAATTCTCTCAAATTCTGCACAAACCTACAAACACATGAAAATTAATTTGTTACAATACCCAATATAGTCAAACAGCAAACAAAAATTTAAATAAAAAACTTTCAATTACCTCTTCTGTTCTGAAAAGAGCAGGCCACCTGGTTTTGAAGTCTGCAATAAGTGGTTCCTTGATCACCTCGTGCCTCCTAATTGAAAAACTCTTGTCCATCAGCATTCTTACATTTTTCTCATTGTTCTTTTTTTTTACTTCATTTAGAAGTATTTTTCTGACTGCCTCAAGAGTTTCTTCCGTTTCCCCTTGTGGATGGGGAGGGCAGTAATTCACCTCAGCTTTGCGTGTTTTTTTTACGTTGTATGCAGGACTGGATATACCACCTGGCTTGTGCTTGACTGAATTTACTGCAACTTCTGTGCAACCAAGATTTCTTAATTTCGTTCTATAGTTGCCAAGTTTATATTTTAAACTGGCTTTCCATCCACTGTATCCAGTTACAGAACCTCTCTCTTTCAAGCAAGGATGCTTTTGAACGAGTGCTGCAGCTACCTGATCATATTCTGCATCAGAAGGGTAGACTTTGTACTTCACAATTTCTTCGGCAAGTCCATCTAAAATTGAGATTTTCAGTTTTGGGTCAGGACTGAGTAAAGTGCCCTGTGTTTTGAAAGCTGTATTACCTTGTTCCAGTTTGAGCTCTGCATCATATGTGAAACGAGGACTTCATGCTAGAGGACGACTCGGGAGAAAAACTCGCAGAAGATTCAGAGTGTGTTGAAGTAGATGGAGGAGATGAAAGTATAAGTGCGTCACAGGATGAGATTGACAGAGCTGGTGAGGAGCATGCACTTCCACTTCGAGATGTGTCCACATGTGGTATGGGTGAGTCATTGTCACTTGATGCTGTCAAAAATACCACTTTCAGTGTACTTTTGTCTTGGATTTCTGATGTGGACATGAGATTCATGAAGTCATTGTCAAAGTCTGGGTCCATGAATTGCAATCTAAAATTCCCTTGGAGATTACACTGCTTTGCAATTTCCTTGGTTAGATCATCAACAGAAGTAGGCATGCCATCCTGAAGGATGACCCTCTGAGAGTTGTTCTCTCCAAGAATAATTCTTAGACGGATTGAAGTCGTCATTGTGGTAAGTCTGTGAATACAAGGGGATTAATTTGTTGTAAGTTATAATTTAACCAAATGCAACAAAATTAATGGTTCAAATAAAGAAACGAGCAGGTAAAAAAAAAAAAAAAATTTTAAATACAGCACATCAACTTTTATGCATGTACGCTTTTATGCATGTACGTGTCTTTTCAAAGTCACCAAGCGCAAAGGACCAACCATGTAGTCAGCCAAAGGATAATCATCAGCTAAATCTCCATGTTCAACAAAGAACATCTCTCGTGTTGGTGATGCACTAAGCTCAAAAGCCCTGAAGTGTTCCCTGTACCAACCACACAATCGTCTCATTATGAAGCACAATGTGTTTTGAACTATACAAATCTGAACAATTTCTCCAAAGTCAGGGAGGCCACTTGTAGTTTCATGTGCCAGGATCATACCACTTTTGAAGTTCAAGCCCTTGCTAGAGACACTCTTAGTCAAATGGACCCCTGATACATTTGGGTATTTATCTTTGATCATGTGAGCTACCTCTGTCTGCAAAACATCAAGAGGAACTGTTGAGACAGACGAAACTTCCAGTGTATGTTTTTCATGACTACTTTTCAAGTGGTAGGAGATCATCAGCTGATGTTTTACAGCGAGCGAGTAGGGAATATTTTTGAAGCAATTTGTGTGCCGTGCAACCTGCTTAAAAAAGCTGTGCTTTGCTTCAAAACGCATAGTCCATAGACTGACAAGAGGACCAAACGATTTTACCATCTCAGGGTAATGCTCCAAAAAATGGTGCTTTGGCAGAAGTTTGACATGGGGGAAAAGTTCTTGGTACCTCTGCCTGTGTTCTGAAATTTTCATCTCAAGGAAGGATATGGATTCATCTGTGTGTACTGGGGAAACCACCAACTCAACAATATCCTTCAGGTCCATTAGCACCTGCCATGCAGGCTCACCTTCAGGCACCACATGCCCAATCAGAAATGGAAGCAATCTGATCAAACTCCAATTTTCATGGGCATTCCCACCAATTGTGTAGCGCCTTGAAAATGTACAAGGAATGGTATGAGGCTTGTTCTTCTTGTCTTCCCACTTGTAGGGAAACTGGAGGATTGATTTATTGAGGCTTTCCAATGAAAAGTATTTCTTTGATATCAGCAAAGCTAAGCAATGTGCAAGTTCTACAGGCACTACACCCTCAAAAATGTCATGAAGCACATCTGGTGGATATGCAGATAGCACATTGAAATGAGAGAGGTGCTTAGTAAAAACACATTATCTTTTCACTCCACAACAGCTTGTGCCATTCTCCAGTGCAGTTTTAACATGATCTTTATGAAGATCTTTATCTCTGAGGTTGAATGCACCAGACCGAACTTCTTTTGCCTGGACATCAGAATTCTTTCCCACACAAAACCGACAAAAGAACTCAGCTGAAAAACTTTCAACAAAGCCAGCAATACCATGTGCTGCCAAATTGTCTGCCACCACACAATAAACAGTACCTTTAAGAAAGGTTCCAAGAAGATGAACAAATATGCCATCTTTTTCCAGAATTGAAAGGTCACGCAGAAGAGGATCAAGGACTTTCTCATACCCATAGTGCTTTAAATCCTCACTTTTGCACAGGAGAGCCAAATATATTGAGGAGAGAGATGAATTAGAGCCTGGGGGTAAATTGCTCAAAATCCAGTACACAGCAAAAAGCTTGTGTTTCTTTCGGGACGTCCCAAGTGGGTTACACACCTCAAAATCATCTGCATATAAAGTCAAAGAAATTGTTAAGTCTTCCCCAGACAACAAACTGTTTTCTTTGAAGTGGGTACCATCCTGAAATGATCTATAAAAATGACTGTCACAACTAGCTGGACTAGTTCTTGCTCTGTGATTTTCAACAACTTTGTCAACAATGCCCTGCTTTGCCAAAAGCAGCTGCAAAGATTTCAAAATAGGAACGTACTGAAAGGTGTTAGTCTGTTGTTCATTAAGACTATATTCAATAGGTTCCACAACACTGAAGCTGTCTTTGTATAACTTCTTGCGCTTATATGTAGTACATAAGGAACCACCACTGCCTATTGCTGAGTGTAATGGGTTAGATGCAGAGATGGTAGTGGCTATTTCCTTTATGACAGATTCATCAGCATGAAGATTATGTTTCTCAAACACCTGCTGTACTGCAGCAACTGAGAGAGGCACAGACACAGACTTTAACAGGTAATGTAGTTCTTCCAAAAAATCATCAATGGCTACAGAAGGAACATGTACAATATGTTCCAGTTTTAATAGAATTGCTGCTAAATTCTGAACAACAACACCAGGCAAGTCATCAACCACTTCATTGCAGTCATCATTCAAACAGGCATCACTGGCTTCACTACTGCCAACATTTTGAACCTCATCAGGCTCTTCTAATTGTTCAGAGATGGTGACTACACCAGGCTTAAAATCATTGAATGAATGTGGGTTGTGTTTTCTGTGTTTGTGCGACTTAAAGGTTCCGCAAACATTTGACTGGAAATTACAACCAGAGAACATGCAATGGACGGTTTCATTTCTCTTTAAATGACCATTTATGTGAATAAAGTAATCTCTTTCTGATGCAAGATTACTGCATGCACACAAATGACAAGTGAAGGTGGACATTTGTCTGTCATTTACTGCAGAGTGTGCAGGATGGTTTCTACTCAAATGGATCAGTAGAGCATTCCATGTCTTGAATGTACATGGACAATCTGAATATGTACAAGGGTATCTCTGACTACGACCATAATGTCTGTGCTGCAGTCTGTGATGTTTTAGTAATTTAGACCTTGAAGAAACTTCAAGTCCACAAATTTTACATTTCCACATTTCTGAAAAAGAAAAAAATAACATACACACTCAAAATATACATTATGTCCAGGGAAATTGAAACTGTAACTAAAGATGCAAAACATGTTAAAGGACAAGTTCAGTATTTTACATTTAAAGCCCTGGTTTCAGATCGTTTCTGATGAAATAGAACGGTTAAAATAGAAATTTGGACACATGCTGCTGTCCCAAGAATTTTCGGTTTCTTCGGTAGCACACCCCTCCCCCCCACCCTCCACCCCCTCCACAATGGCTGTATAGGTGCACTGGACCAATCCTTCCTAAAACGCATTACACTTTCGTTTTACAAAGACATGAAACTCACCGAGTGGTCAGAGGTGTTCACTGATGTGCTCACACAAAAATCGCTGCAAAAGATGCTTTCCAACAGGTGTTTTACCATTCGTTGTAAAACTGTGGACCTATTTTTCCAAACGCCTCACACCCATGCATTCTTCGGTTGAGAGCCTCACAGCACATCCAATACAAGTCAATGGAGTTGGACAAAAACTACGATAAAACCTGTTGGAAAGCATCTTTTGCAGCGATTTTTGTGTGAGCATACCAGTGAACACCCCTGACCACTAGGTGAGTTTCACGTCTTTGTATTCAAAAGTTTAATGCGTTTTATGAAGGATTGTTCCAGTGCACCTATGCAACCATTGTGGAGGTGGGGGGGTGCTACCAAAGAAACCTAAAATTCTCGGGACAGCAGCATGTGTCCAAATTTTAATCTTAACCATTCTATTTCATCAGAAACGATCTGTAAACAGGGCTTTAAGTGAAAAATACCGAACTTGTCCTTTAACACTATGCTGTTTAAATTAAGTTAAAATTCAATGCATTAATCCTCATTTCTAAATGTGTTTTTTTCTAACCCTGATTCACTATTCACTGCCCTTTATAAGCGTTTATATTTTAGACCTAGTGGGATTGTTTTAGGTAGTAAGTACGTCACTTGGGCATGAATGCAAGTTAGGTTTGTTACTAAACAGTTAAACTTAGCTCTTTAACAGGGTTCATTGTAAAGCATAATCTATTGTGAATACTCATTTCATTATGCCATTATGGTTGCTGTGCTGGAATTTTTTCTTCAACAAAGTAATGTGTTTATTATTGGGTAAAGCTACAGTAACATTTTTGACTAGTTGGCTTAAAGGAACACTCCACTCCATGTTATTCCTTTAACTAAGACGAGTTGATACATACCTCTCTTGTCTCAGTGCGTGCACTCAATCGCTCTGGCACGCGGCAACACTTTGATAGCACTTAGCTTAGCCCAGTTCATTCATTAGGTACCAAACAGAGATGAAGTTAGAAGCGACCAAACACCTCTATGTTTTAATGTATGGCGGAATAGCACTTGGGAGCACTTCGAATCGGCGCAGTAACATGATCACTCCTGAAAAATCCTCTCCCCCCAGGAGTGATGATATTACTGCGCCGAGTCATAGTGCTCCCAAGTGCTATACATTTTCCATTTTACCCGCTTAGAAGCGTCACGTTTTATTTTGTCACCATACTTGGTCGTGTAACTACTCGTTTAACTGTATTTAAATAACGAAAACGTGGAGGTGTTTGGTCGCTTCTAACTTCATCTCTGTTTGGTCCCTAATGAATGAACTGGGCTAAGCGCTATCAAAGTGTCGGCGCGCGCCAGAGCGATTCAGTGCACGCACTGAGACGAGAGAGGTATCAACTCGTCTTAGTTAAGGGAATAACAGTTTAATATGAAAAAACGGTGGAGTGTTCCTTTAAGAATTTTCTCATCTAAACTGGTTATATCTATTAAGCCTAGTAGTGAATGTTTTATGACCAGTAGTATCATCTGTCTATCTCTTTTTTTTGTGTTACGAGAAAGAACATATTCATCTGCACAGTCATGCAGAGCCAAAGCACAAGCAAAACGATGTTCTTCCAAAAAATTCATGCACTATTGTTTTTTTTTAAAACGCTATAGAGCCAAAAGTTATTCACATTTATATAGGGGTTAGTTCTGTTAAATAATTTATTAATCTGAAATTTATAGCTAGATGTTTACAATCATAGGCTGCACAATGTGGTGCCATTATCAATTAAAATTCAATGATTTTAGTTTGAGTGATGAACAGCATAGCATCATGGGCTGTGTTTAAGTCAATTTTTTATGCCCTTCCCTCACTAACTTCCCTCCATCTTGTTCACGAGGATGCATGAAGGCCCTAAACCAGTGGTTCTTAATCCTCGTCTTGAGGACCCCCCGCTCTGCACATTTTGTATGTTTCCTTTACCTGACACATACAGTTCAGTTCTTGGAGCTGATGATCTAATTCAGGTGTGTTAATGAAGGAGACACAAAATGTGCAGAGGGTCCCCAGGACCAGGATTAAGAACCACTGTCCTAAAGGGTCAGTCACTACACTTTACGTCCCATTGACTTCTATTCATATACGTTGTGGCGTGACCTTTGGGCTGAATTAAAAGAACTATATTTTTGCAGTCAAGTCGAGTAGATTGTATATTTTCTACATTTTACATTACTACTTGTTATATGTTGAATTCACGTTTATAAAAATGGGTGCGAGTGACTTCATATGATATCACGATCGTTGTAGTGCCCGAAGACATTTTGCATGCTCAAAGTCTAGTGTGGCCGCGGCATAAGCCATTGATCATCTGGAATCTGATATGGAACTGATTAAAAAAAAATTCCTTAATTTAATTTACATAATATTCCAACTTTGTTTTTTCTCATTTATGGTCGGTCACTGTTTTCTACAGTGCATTGATTTACTCTGTCTGCTCACAGCTAATACTCAATCAGTGCAATAATAAGTGCTTCAGCGTAATTCGTAAAACTTTAAATAATATCATTGTGCCAAGCCGTGGGTTGTAACAAAGTTTGCAAAAGTATTACTACTTTTTATAAATCCTAAAAAGGAGCTTCACTTACCTTTGCCAAAACGTTGTTTTCTCAATCAGTAAAGTTGTGGCATTCCTTCATTTCACCAAATTTAGGCAGTGATGAACTGGAAAAACCATAATGAAAAACATACTGTCATAAAAAAAAGAACATCAGAAAACATGTCAAAACATATCCGTCTACGACAGTCGAATGTGGCCTTATTTGTTCTTGCTTCAGAGCTTCAGCCAATTTTACTGGGACTGTAGCTTAGATTAAAGCACTGGGAGGTTTTGTTATTAGACATTCTAAAACGCTTAATGTATTTAATGTATTAGCCTAATACTAACCATACTAATAAAGCATACTATGTACAGAAAAGCAAATTTACTCACAGGTTATAAATGCTTAAGCAGGCTAAATACTTAACACTGAGAAATTAATATTAAAAGATCAAATTCTGTAACGTTAAGTTGTAACCTATACCTTATTAATAAACCACAGGCTGACGTTATAAACAGATTAACCCAGAATAAGAACTAAACGCGTTGCATTCATATGCTGGGTTCATCTATTTATCTTCACATTGTAAGGTTTATCATATATATATATATATATTATTAGATTTGTATAATATCACTGTTAGCCACATTGAACGTGAATGTCCCTCGTTAACGTTAGTCATCTCATTACTTCGACTGAAAACCATTTTGAATTATTGTCAAATAATTTGTTCCACGAGCACACATACACATAGTATTACACGACAGAGAATCATGCGTTTTCCACAAAAAACAAATAAACTTGCATATTTTTAATCGAATGCAATCATCATTTAATACTGTAATCAACACATTCAACACAATATTTTATAGTTAAACAATATTAAAAGCATCCCAGAACAGACTTAACGAAACACTAAAAGAAATTAAACACTTTACATTCGGAATAACTTTATAATTAACTTTTCTTACCTGGCTGGTAACGTTACTGACACCATGTATGCACCTCGTTGTCACCTCGTTCGCGCGCGCCGTCTTCATCCAATACGTTGGAAATCGTCACATCCGTTTTTTTTGAATCGCGAAATCAAACCACTTACGTTAGTTTAACGCTTTATAATTAAGTATAGTGGACCATTAGACAACTTAAGTTACTTAAACGCAATACAATAGTGTTTTGATGGGAAAATAAATATATGTGGGTTATTTTAACAAAAAACATTTGGGTAGAACGAACAGTACCCCAAAACCATTTTTTTGAGTGCACATGTCTAAAAAATGTGAAATATATTTACAGAAAGCTGGTTCTAAACAAACCATCCAAAACACTAGCCTACTGCGAAGATCGCGAGTCAATAGCCTATCGTCAACTTCATCTTTGCCAGAAGTTAAATTTAAATCGCGTGTGTGAATGAATGACGATGTTTTAGCAAACTGTATTGCTACTGAGATGAGTAAAAATCGACTGAAATATGAATACATAGATAAAATGTAGGCCTATAATATATATTTTTTTTTTTTACAAAGAAAGAGTACACTTGAAATATTGTTGAAATTGTAATTATTGTTGTAATTGTAACCTTTTTAATAAAATAGCAAAACATATTTACAAGATAGATGTAAGCAAAATCTTAAATGGTCAATATAAGTCTTCTAAATATATCTGTTGTCCTTGTATTGTGGCTCAGTCAGTTTCACACCTGAGTAAATGGCTCATCATTATGCAAAGTGGGTGGGACACTGTAATCTAAGGTGTAAACTACTCCTCCCCCTCGCATATTGGCTTTCCAAGCAAAACCTGTTTTACATCAATTTAAATCAATGTATGGTTTTATGTGAACGATAAAGCAAGACTATTTTCACATAATTTTGAAGAAAAAACACTAGGCGAGGACATCCATTAGTCAAAAGTCTTATTGACACATATTTACTATGTGTTTTGTGGCCTTATTTCAGAATTTTTATTTTTTATTTTTTTCAATAACCACGCATAAACATTATTCTCTCAAAAATGAAAACATGTACATACACATGGCTCACATATTATGGTAGCCCTGTTTGTGCTTTATAGAGTGAATTTACACCTTTGCCATTAATATGTTTATAAGCAACTGAAAAAAGCACAAATGTCAGGGCATGTCAGAACATCTCAAGGGCCCCAAAAACAGCCCAGACCCCAGAGGGTTAAGAGTATTCCTGATTATAAAATATGTATGTCAATCAGCGTTGATTGACATACAGGGCCACGCCCCCTCCCTGTATCTTTCCGGTCAGCTGCTCATCACGATCGAGCCGGATAGGTTGACCAAAGCCATCGATTTCATAGTCATGGCTCGGGTACTGATCTTTCAACCAGGTTTCAGTCAAAGCAATCACACACGCGTTTTTATAATCAGGAATACTCTTAACCCTCTGGGGTCTGGGCTGTTTTTGGGGCCCTTGAGATGTTCTGACATGCCCTGACATTTGTGCTTTTTTCAGTTGCTTATAAACATATTATAAACATATAAACATATTACAATTTCTGACATCACTGACATGGTGTAAGACAGTTATAGTGAGAGAATCGATCTGCACTCCCAATATTGAACTCTTATCTATTTCACTGCGTCCATTCTACTTGCCACGTGAAATTCCGCAAGTATTTTTGACGGTGGTGTACATTCATCCTAAAGCCAGTTTGGCAGATGCCACATCCACCATTGTCAAACTTGTGCACCGTTTGCAGAGTATTTCTCCTGATGCTCCACATTTTATTTTGGGGGATTTTAACTCTTGATGTCTTAAAAAGCCCCTCGGTCATTTCTACCAATATGTAAATTGCCCAACTAGACATGGTAAAGTGCTAGACTTGTGTTATGGCACTATAAAAGGGGCGTATAAATCATATGCAATGGCTCCGTTAGGATCCTCTGACCATAATTGTGTTCTTCTAGCCCCTGTCTATCAGCCAGCCCTTAAGAGAGGAAGGATTGAACACAAAGAGGTTGCTCTTTGGACAGAGAGTGCCATTAAAGAACTAAATGGTTGTTTTTATAGCACTGACTGGGATGTCTTTAAATATGCTTGTAATGATTTAGATGAATTGCTTGATACTGTGACAAGTTATGTACTATACATGCAAGATATTTTTATTCCCAAAAAGACAATTAGAATATATCCAAATAACAAACCCTGGGTTAGTAAATCTCTTAAAAGTGTCCTTAATCAGAAGAAGATAGCTTTCTGCCAGGGTAATATTCACCAGCAACGAGAGGCCCATAAACTGGTTAAGAAAGAGATAAAGCTGGCCAAAAAAAGGTTTAAAGATAAAGTAGAGGATGAACTGAAGAACAATAACCTTTGTGATGCCTGGAAGGGAATTAAATCTATGGTTTGTATTAAAGATAAAAAAAGGGGGTGTTTCACCCTGAAAAGTCTGACACTGCCCTGGCTGAGGAGGTGAACCAATTCTATGTGAGATTTGATTGTCATGATTTCTCTGAGGATCTGTCTAAATTTAGGGAGGCTCCTGAGGGCAGTAAAATTCAGATTAGTGAAATGGATGTCTGTAGAATTTTGGAGGGGACTGACCAGAGAAAAAGTCCCGGGCCTGACGGCGTTTGTGGCCGCCTGCTCAAAAATTTTGGTTTATTTTTATGTGATATCTTTCCTTGTATTTTCAAGCTTTCCTTGGCACAGATGGATGTTCCTGTATTATGGAAAGAATCAATTATTGTTCCTGTGGCTAAGATTCCATCACCTAAGGGACTGAACGATTACCGCCCTGTGGCTCTTACGTCATTAGTCATGAAAGGGCTAGAAAAGATTGTGAAGAAGAGCTTGCTTGCTATGTCACAGAATATTATTGACCCACTCCAATTTGCATATCAGGCAGGCAAAGGGGTGGAGGATACCACAGCAACACTGCTGGACCGTGTTACGGGGCACTTAGAGGGCACAAAGACACATGTACTGGCTACTTTTTATTGATTTCTCATCAGCTTTTAATTGCATGCAGCCCCATATTCTTGCTCAGAGGCTCTCTGAAATTCCTGCAATAGATGTTGGTACCATATGTTGGTTGGTTGGCTGGCTGACTAGGAGGCCACAGAGAGTCTGTGTAAATGGCACCTTGTCTGAGGCCCTGGTGTGCTCTACTGGATCACCCCAGGGGTGTGTCTTATCGCCATTGTTATTTGTATTGTATACAAATCACTGTCGCAGTACTTCTGAATCATCATCCATAATCAAATATGCTGATGATTCAGTGATACTTAGTTTTCTGCAGGACCATGAGGTGGGCCATGGTCCAGTCTTGGACAGTTTTATAGAATGGTGCGAGGAGTCATTCCTACAGTTAAATGTCGCAAAAACCAAAGACATGCGGTTTGACTTCCGTAGGAAACCCCCTGCCTTGCCATGTACCATTATAAATGGCTCAGCAGTGGAGACTGTCAGTCAGTATAAGTACCTGGGAATTATACTGGATGATAAACTGACCTTTGAGGCTAGCACAGATAGGATCTGCAAAAAGGTCAATCAAAAACTGTTTTATTTAAGGAAACTGAGGAGTTTTAATGTTGAAAGTTCACTTATGAAAATTTTTTATTCATCATTTGTTGAGTCAATTCTCACATTTTCAATGATCTACTGGTTCGGCAATCTTAATTTGATTGGAAAGAATAGGCTGGGAAGCTTTGTTAAACAGTGTCACTGGTGTCAATCTTAATGATCTGAGCCAGGTCTACCAGATTAGGTGTATCCGGAGGGCAAATGCCATTTTGGCAGACCCTTATCACCCTCTACACACAGAGTTTCGGCTCTTGCCGTCAGGGAGAAGGTTTGCCTTCTCTAGAAAGGCAAAGTCAAACCGATACACAAGATCATTTGTACCATTAGCTGTTAAATACTTGAACCAGCTCTAAACATCGCAATTTGTAACTTTCCAGGATGATATCTATGGGTTAATTGTGTTATTTATTTTTCTTTTTTTTGAACAACTTATTGTTCATTTTGTTGTATCTTTTACTGTATTTATGTGTTGGCTGTGCCAATGGCTGCTGTGGAACAAATTGCCCCTTGGGGATAATAAAGAAACATAACATAACATAACATAACATAACATAACATAACATAACATAACATAAATATTCATCAAACTGTTGCTGAATATTTTCCCTGGTAGAAAAGTGGTCAGTGTATTGATATTTAGCACTTTTGGGTTTTGGACGACCCGAGTTTAAGTCCCGACTCGTAGATTTTTCTTGATCCCATACTGTCCTATCATAATAAAAGGCAAAAACTCCCAAATTTATTCTTTAAACTGATGGCAGTTAACCTCCATTAACACAAAAAAATTTGTAGCGTATACGACTCTGAGTAAATATGAATTAGCTCAAGAATATGGGGAATTCTGGGAATATCAATATCTATGACTCATGGTCATAATTCATAAGTCGCATGTACATTTATTTTTATCAATTATCGAGATTACCTTGTTCTGTAACTGGTCTGACCAACCTTTAATTCGTCCAGCGAGTAAATGTAAGATCAGTACAGTTAAGAAGGGGTATTCACAAACTCCAAGGAAGTTTATGTCCTGGCCACGGACATCAAACTTTCTGAGTTTATTAATTAAAACTACTCAAGTAGTCTATATATCGAGCTTTGTAGCTTATAATTGGATCTTTTAAAGTTTCAGTGACTTATAAGGTGGATTTTCAAACACAGAGACAGTGAAAAGTATTTATGAATTTTAATAAATGCAAAACTAGAGATTATATGAGCTACGAATATAAACGTACGTAAAAATGCAAACAATAAACAAACAAACATATAACCAAACAATAACATAAGTGATCAGAATGAAATGAAAGAAAGAAAGAAATAAAGAGATAAGAGATAGAGGGTAACTTAATTCACAGACCTACAAGATAGACACCAGGAGTTCAGCGTTTAGATTTGAGAGATACTTGCGAGCTGTTGTACTCTTTCAGTGCGATGCTATAAAAGAGGCGCGCGTGTGCGCGTGTCCGGCTGGTTTGCGTCGCCTGGCTTCGCCTTCTGGGTCGTTTCGCAAGACGATGTAAAGGCTCACTTGAATTTACGTTACCGGAAAATAAGATTCATCTCCCGGGATGGGAGAGGTTTAAAGTCTTTGTTGCAGCGACGGCAGGCTTTTACATGACGCGGGCCATGTGTCCCAGAGGCCAAGGCAAGGCCTGTCCAGCTGGAGCAGCACTGCACGTGGAGAAGGAGGAGGAGGAGGAGGTCAGGGACCGGAGAAGCGAGGAAGTGGGATCAGCGGGATCGATGAGAGAAGAGAGAGAGGAAACAGGGTCTCTTGCTTTTTAAAGACATCTGTTTACGCCTTCTCTTTGGAACGACAGCGAATCAGGTCTTCTGATCTGACGCGGGAGAAGTCTCTTTGTGTAAAGAAAAACACGCCCCCCTTGTACCATATGTCTTATGAGGGAAAGGATTCATACTTAGAAATATGATATTTCCTGGAACAAATGCATATTATTGTACTTTGCAGTCAAGATTCGTCTCCGTGAGATGGAGAGGATTACAGAGATATCAATTATGACAGGTAAAGATTGGGGAAACATAACGTTACATTTATATGCATAATTACACACAAATAAAGTTTGATTAAACACACAATAAAGTTGTCAGTGTTTCCGTTATGGCAAGTGACGACACTTTGAGAAACATAGGAATACATATCACCATTTTAGTGGCTTGTTATGTGGGGGAATATCTGTTTCAAAGTCCAGAGTGTGTGTGTGTGTGTAATTCTGGAATGCCTGCTTTCCTGGGTCGTAAAGTTTTATGGTCTGAGGTAGGGTTACCACAAGACACTATTGAGGAACTTCTTTCAGTGACCATTTAGAATTCAAACCTATACTCTAGCAAACCACACTTCTATTATAAAGCAAAGCTAATCACACACATACATATCGGAAGGTATACACTCAAGAGCCATATTTCTACATGAAATTGTACTCAAAGGAGGTTTTGTGTGTGTGGGTGTGTGTGTGTGTGTGTGTGTGTGTGTGTGTGTGTGTGGGGGTCATGAGGTTGTAAAGTCACAGGGAGTCCATGCTGAAATGGGGGTTTTAGAGGGGATTGTCCAGAACAGGGTTCCTTTTGTGACTAAAATGTCCCTCTGGGGAACAACAGATTGCAATTTTGACATGTCCAAGCAGACTTAGCGACGCCATGGACAGACCCGTTGTCTGAAAAGACAACGAAGGGTGTGTTTGGAGACAAGGATTACTAATTGGAACAGCATGTGACCGCATGTCAGGCATTGTCGCTACATTCCCCCTTTGTGTTGGATGAAGACTTGGAGATGGACTTCATCGAACAACAAATAGGCACAATGGATGGCAGGTGGATCATGATGGTCAGATAGCGGGTGGTTGCTAGGCTGATGACTCAGCTCAAGTGAGGTTGAGGTGGTCGATGGTGTGGGACCCCCCCCTTTTCCAAGGTTCGTAGGAAATCGCCAGATACGGCTTTGTGAGCTTGGCTGTGGATGCTCACGTCTCGTTGAGTCTGGTACAGGATGAAAGCCAAGACAAGTGTCGGGGCGTGGTCGGTGACCGTGGAGATGCCCATCACAGTGTTAGACTTCCTGAGTGTGAGTCCTGCCTTGGTGATCAGGAGTCGGGCTGCTCTCTCTCCATGCGATGCCGGATGCCGGATCTGGTGATGTTCGATTGTGGCTGCTTTCTAGCGAACCACCACAGCATCCTGTTAGAGGCAAAAGGGAGAGAGAGAGAAAGGGAGGACAAATTTCAGCGATGGATGTCCTTGGTTGGTTAGGACAGTCTTGTTGCTTCGCTGAGGTTGGTATGCCACATGCTTTGATGTCTCATGCGTGGCTGTGGTGCTACGGTGTTCAGCACATGGGGCGTCATTGGTGCCATAGGAAAGGTCTGTTCATCAGAGGCCCGCATGACCTTTCTTTGTACACAGCGGAGGTGGCGTAAGCGGCTCTGAGGCGTGCAGTGTAGTTGGTAAAGTTTGTTTGTGCTGTGTAGTCACTGCAATCGTGATGGTGGTATGTATGTGGCGCAGACATTGGTCTGGTTACACAGCTGCAGGTCAGAGATGACCTTGAAGCAGTAGGTGTCAGTGTTCGTTTTCTGTGTCGGTGTCAGACGTGGCTGCACTGTCTTCATCTGTTGTGTAAGAAGACTCTGGCTCACCAGTGTTCTGGAGAGAGAGGTTGCAGGTTCGACGTCTGGGCTTGGAGTTCTGGACGGCGGATGATGCTGGTTCCAGAATCTTTCTGAGCGCTCGGTCCGACGCTTTGGATGAGCACCGTCACAGTCGTGCTGCCACCTGCTGTCTGGCTCTGAGCAGTGCTCAGAGACGGAGTAAATTGTGTGTGTTTTGACAGTCTTTTCATCCATAGCCCTTTGCTTGGTGTAAGCCTTGTGGGCTAAGTCTCTGAGTTTTCGAGTAGACATGGTTCGTGGGCAGACGAGCACACCGAGATGTTTACTCACAGTGCTATGTAGATTTCGCAGAAACAACGTTCTAAAATTCACATCTTCTTCCATATGTGGGGTGTTGGCTGCTCCGAAGTACGTTTGTCGGAGTCGGCCATAGTAGGACTGTGGGTGTTCAATTTGGGCCTGTTTGACGTCAAAGGCCGCGATAAACCCTTGGTCTGCCTCTGGATCAGAGAATTCGCGGATCAAAGCTTGTCGCAGTTGCTTGTAATCTGCTTTGACCGCCTCTGGTTGTCGATCCAGAAAACTACGCACTTTTCTATTTGCGGTGATTCGTAACAAGTACAACTTGTCCCAAGCTGTCACGTTAGCGACAGTTTGCAGGTGAAAATCAATGTCTTGAAGGTACGAATGAACACTGCAGTCTCCGGCAAACGTAGGAATGTGTCTGGCCAGCTTGTCAAGGCTTTTGGGAGGAGAGCTGTTGCTGGGGGCCCAATCCGTCTGGGGAGGATTCTGACCCTTTACAGCTCCGCCCTCTTCAGCCTTTGGATTTTGGCTGACAGGGTTGGGGTGGCTGGCCGGGAGAAACTCTGTGGTGTGTGTTTCTCCGTTCCAGCCCCTCTGCAATCTGTAAGAATGTTTTAGTTCTGCATGAACAGTGTCAAGTTCATCTTGGAGCTCGTGTCTCTGCTGAGCAAGCTGATGGATTTTAGTCTCTGCTCTCTCAAGGAGAGCTTCAGCCTGTTGGAGCCTTTCATTGAGTTCCTTCCGGGTGAGTTCCTCCGACTGTTGTCTTTGGTCTGTGTGCCGATGAAGATCGTCTAGGGCATTTTGAAGTCTTTCAACTTCCTGTTGTAGCGTTGTGTCCGTCTCGTCCTCTTCCTCGGTCAGGAAGAGTAGCTGGTCTAGACGGCTCTGTGTGTGTGCTCAGTCCTCCAGGGCCTCTGTGGCCTGGAGCTGTAGTGCGGCTGCCTTCTGCTCCAGATCGAGGTTGGTTCTTTCGCTTGCCCGAGCCTTGGTGACGAGGTTGAGTGCGAGTTTTCCGAAGATTTTGGCCAGCTGCTCGTGGTCGTACTTCTGGGTTGGATCGCAGGTCTCAAACTGGTCCAGGTCTTGTGGGTCAGCGGCGTCCTGGGGTAGGATGGTTGCCGTCATTTCTCTCAGCCATGTTTCGAGAGTGTGCCAGCGGACTGCGGGACTGGGTGAGCTCGACATCTCTGCTTACTGTGGTGAGAGAAGCACAGCACACACAAAAAGAGACAAAAATGCAAGTTTGTTTTAGGGTCAAATGAGCTATACTCATACGGGCTATGCCGTCTATGAGAATTTCGGGGCTAACTGATGCCGACAGTTAGCGGAGCCAATTTCGTGGGTATGGATAAAATCCACAATAGAGATTTTGACAGGCGGTAGCCTGGGGGTCGTCTAATGACGCCGGCTTTGATCGTTACTCTATTCGCTTTCCTGGGGTCTCTCTTAGGTTCTGTTTCTAAATGAAATGAGAGAAACAAATCACAACAGAATGGAGAAAGACAAAGTTAGAGGTAGGGAAGAAAAGGGAAACACAACACAAGGAAGTGAATTGGTCTGCAATGAAACGTCACAAACAATAACGCAGGGAGCGTTATAAAAAAATAATATATATAAAAAAAATAAAATAAAAAATAAAAATAAAGAGGCCTAAGCCTATGAACACTGCTAGAGTTATCGGGACAGGACCTTGAAAGAAAGTGTGTCTTAGAGAGAAAAAGGTGGGCCAAACACTTAAAATACACCAGGAGGAATATCTAGTATTCTGTGGTTCATAATAAGTGGATGGGTTCTATCAAATTTTAGTTACCTGGGGTGAATAGAGGTCATCCAGGTGGAAACCAGCGGGCGCGGTCAGACCCTCCGACGGTCCCAACACCAGACGGAGCGCAGTGTCAGTAACGTCGGACAGATGATCCCCGCCCACCGGAACCCCACCAGTGATGACGCTTGAATCACCACAGTGCACTGACTGAGTCCTGCCAATAGATACACAATAAGGGATTAAAGGTTAGACTTAATCTAAATTAAGGCTTTCTGGTTTCATCAAATTGAGTAAATATGTATGCAGGAGTCAGAGGCAAAGGCTTTACTAAAATAGTGATACAACAAAAGGGAAATTGTGATAACTGATGGTGATTTATCAGAATAACCTACCCCCCCCCCCCCCCTTTGGAGAGACTGGAGAAAAGAGGGAAGAGGAAAAAGGAAAATTATCAATGAAATAAAATGTGAATAACAACAAAGGCTTGAGACGCAGGCAGAGGGATAGGCCCCGGCAGTGGGTTTGTGCCACCAGGGTGAGGGGCGTATGTCCTCTCAGTGGTCTACCTGGTGGATTAGACACAATTTTAAATCAAAATTCAAACTAGTTTGAATTGAAATTCAACTAAGCGTGCAAGGAGAGGTCCAAAATAATAAAAATAAAGGAAGGAAAGAAAATTAGAATGATGACAGTGATGTATCAATACTAAAATTAATTAAACTGAAATTCAGAATGACTTCCCATAATCCTTACAATAACACTGAAGTTATTAGTATTGATTATAAAAATAATCAAACGGAAAGGGTAGCAATGAGACACTTCAATTGCAGACTGGGGGGTGAAACAGATATTGATAAGTCGACCCAAGATGGCCACACGGTGGCGTGCTTCTTCCTAGGTGGACCTATCAATGAAGTGAATCAAATCTAAGTTTTTAATTCGAAAAGTTTTCTTTTTTTTTCGAACTTAACTTAAAGTGTGACAGTCAAAAATAGAAAAGAGAATTGTCTAACTCCAAATAATATCAGCATAAGCTAAGCTTTGGATGCAGGTAATTATTTGAGAGCTAGAGCATTTATTCTATAATCGGGGAAAAAGAAGAGAGAATTAATGCAGGAGAGACAAAACTGAAAGCAGGTATTATCTGAAACGCCCACCAGATGGCGTAATTGCGCTCGCGCAGACTGACGTCAGTGGAAGGCGGCGCTCACGCAAGATGACGTCGGTGGGGGCGCGTAATTTGAGAACTGCCACACACAACCTATAGGCTGTTGGTCAGTGTTTCAGCAACTGAGACTGGAATTTTTCTTAGAAATCACTATACTTTTGGGCTCATTTTGCGCTCAGTTGCATGCGAAAATTGACGCGAGTTTCACAACATGTGACTAATAGGAATTACACATTATACATGAGACGGTTTAGAATGAGAACAGGGATTATCATCTGTTTTAATTCATAAAACTGGTCTCCAATTACACATTATATATGAAACGGTTTACAATAAAACAGGAATTAGAACTTCTGTTTTAATTAATTAGAGCTGTGAGCACGACAGGAATTAAACATCTGTGAACAGGAATTATCTTCTTGTTTAATTGCACAGCTGTGAGCAGGGATTATGCGTCTGCTCATCTCCCATAAGCATTAATCACAATAGCACTTTATGATAATGCGTAGGTTTACGAAATTGTATCGCGAGGCCAATTTCTGACCAGGAGCTTATCGTTAACGTATTGTATATAATAAGGCCTATTACGACTGAAAAACTGAGGCACTGACTGCCCAGATCAGATTTACGTCTTCGTACTAAAAAGACTTCTTCGTCTTTATTTAGTCGGTTTAAATCATATTACATGTACTGTAAAGAGTTTTGCTTCGTCCTTACAGAGACAAATGTAATGTCATGAACTGCAGTTTTAGCAGAGCTGAGCTGGATTTGTGCCTACCATCAGCTGGGTGAGTTCGCCTTAGCGACTTACCTCACAATTCAAAACGCACGTGTAACGTTACAATTATTAATATCAATCATACACATTCACTGAAACTGAATTTGTTCCACCAGATAAAGTTTGAAACTGCCCGCATTCTCCACCAAACATGTAGCGTATACGACTCTGGGTAAATATGAATTAGCTCAAGAATATGGGGAATTCTGGGAATATCAATATCTATGACTCATGGTCATAATTCATAAGTCGCATGTACATTTATTTTATCAATTATCGAGATTACCTTGTTCTGTAACTGGTCTGACCAACCTTTAATTCGTCCAGCGAGTAAATGTAAGATCAGTACAGTTAAGAAGGGGTATTCACAAACTCCAAGGAAGTTTATGTCCTGGCCACGGACATCAAACTTTCTGAGTTTATTAATTAAAACTACTCAAGTAGTCTATATATCGAGCTTTGTAGCTTATAATTGGATCTTTTAAAGTTTCATTGACTTATAAGGTGGATTTTCAAACACAGAGACAGTGAAAAGTATTTATGAATTTTAATAAATGCAAAACTAGAGATTATATGAGCTACGAATATAAACGTACGTAAAAATGCAAACAATAAACAAACAAACATATAACCAAACAATAACATAAGTGATCAGAATGAAATGAAAGAAAGAAAGAAATAAAGAGATAAGAGATAGAGGGTAACTTAATTCACAGACCTACAAGATAGACACCAGGGGCCTCATGTATAAAACTTTGCATAGATTTCATCCTTAAAGTGTGCGTACGCACATAAGGCAGAATTTGCGTACGCACAAAAGTTTTTAGATTTATAAAACCGTTCGTACGCCAGAACCTGCGCAGAATTCAGCGGAAGATTGTGCGCACATGCTCTCCACCCTGAAATAACCATATATGGAGCTTACAACGCCTAGTTTTACTATGCAGATCCTCATCTACATATCATTTACATCCACGTGATAACGTTTAACGGTACAAGACACATTACATTAATAAAAATCATGTATTTGCCTATCCTTGTCTTGTTTTTGAATACATAAATCAAATAGTGTAAAATACATTTAATCTTATCCAATGGCCGAATAGTATTTTTAATTGATTTATATTTTTAATGGAAACAGATAGGCCTTGGGCATTATTTGCACGAAACTATTTTCTCAGACAATCTGGTATCATGATAAGCAATATCTCTGTGGTTAAAACATTAAAACACAGCACGCTACAGGAAAAGTGTTCAAAAACATCGCATCCACAACAAATATTTCTATTGATTGAATTTGAATATAAAAAATGTTGTAACTTCTCAGTAATGATTTCATGTTTAAGTGTTCTCCATTAATTTGAATGGCATATTTAATCTAAATGTTTATATCATAAGTAAAACATAGTTTAAATCATTATTTTATTTATTTAAACTGTTATTTGCGTCAGTTTCACTAAACGGCCCAACGCGCTCGCTGGCGCGGACATTTAAGAAGGGATGGATATTTGCTTCAAGTGACAGGTTGGTGAGCGAAATTATATTTGTATTATCTTGTATTTCTTTAGATTTTCTGTCTAAAAGTGATCTTCTGCAAGACACCAGTGCAGGGCTATAATGAAATAGAGTCCAAATTTTATTAAAATCAATGAATCCATCAAACTCCATCATAATCATATCATAATGATAATTCAGGTTGATGCAATTTGATTTATTGGGTGATGTAATAGGATAATTTAAAAGTTTTTCATTTTAAATAGTTATTGCTATTTGGGCCAGTTGGTGTCGCCAAAACACATACTCTTCTAAAAGAGTGCGTACGCACGGTCAAGAGCATCCTTACGGTGCGCACTTATTTACGCCAAGTTTATTTTTTATAAATCCCGATATGTGCGTGGAAAAATGCGTACGCATATTTCTATGCCCATTTTGTGCGTACGCAACGTTTATACATCAGGCCCCAGGAGTTCAGCGTTTAGATTTGAGAGATACTTGCGAGCTGTTGTACTCTTTCAGTGCGATGCTATAAAAGAGGCGCGCGTGTGCGCGTGTCCGGCTGGTTTGCGTCTGGCTTCGCCTTCTGGGTCGTTTCGCAAGACGATGTAAAGGCTCACTTGAATTTACGTTACCGGAAAATAAGATTCATCTCCCGGGATGGGAGAGGTTTAAAGTCTTTGTTGCAGCGACGGCAGGCTTTTACATGACGCGGGCCATGTGTCCCAGAGGCCAAGGCAAGGCCTGTCCAGCTGGAGCAGCACTGCACGTGGAGAAGGAGGAGGAGGTCAGGGACCGGAGAAGCGAGGAAGTGGGATCAGCGGGATCGATGAGAGAAGAGAGAGAGGAAACAGGGTCTCTTGCTTTTTAAAGACATCTGTTTACGCCTTCTCTTTGGAACGACAGCGAATCAGGTCTTCTGATCTGACGCGGGAGAAGTCTCTTTGTGTAAAGAAAAACACGCCCCCCTTGTACCATATGTCTTATGAGGGAAAGGATTCATACTTAGAAATATGATATTTCCTGGAACAAATGCATATTATTGTACTTTGCAGTCAAGATTCGTCTCCGTGAGATGGAGAGGATTACAGAGATATCAATTATGACAGGTAAAGATTGGGGAAACATAACGTTACATTTATATGCATAATTACACACAAATAAAGTTTGATTAAACACACAATAAAGTTGTCAGTGTTTCCGTTATGGCAAGTGACGACACTTTGAGAAACATAGGAATACATATCACCATTTTAGTGGCTTGTTATGTGGGGGAATATCTGTTTCAAAGTCCAGAGTGTGTGTGTGTGTGTAATTCTGGAATGCCTGCTTTCCTGGGTCGTAAAGTTTTATGGTCTGAGGTAGGGTTACCACAAGACACTATTGAGGAACTTCTTTCAGTGACCATTTAGAATTCAAACCTATACTCTAGCAAACCACACTTCTATTATAAAGCAAAGCTAATCACACACATACATATCGGAAGGTATACACTCAAGAGCCATATTTCAACATGAAATTGTACTCAAAGGAGGTTTTGTGTGTGTGTGTGTGTGTGTGTGTGTGTGTGTGTGTGTGTGTGTGTGTGTGTGTGTGTGTGTGTGTGGGTCATGAGGTTGTAAAGTCACAGGGAGTCCATGCTGAAATGGGGGTTTTAGAGGGGATTGTCCAGAACAGGGTTCCTTTTGTGACTAAAATGTCCCTCTGGGGAACAACAGATTGCAATTTTGACATGTCCAAGCAGACTTAGCGACGCCATGGACAGACCCATTGTCTGAAAAGACAATGAAGGGTGTGTTTGGAGACAAGGATTACTAATTGGAACAGCATGTGACCGCATGTCAGGCATTGTCGCTACAATTTAATCAGCATTTTTTTATGCCACTCCATCAACACCTCTCATAATGGGAGTGGGGGAACGGATTCCGACAGCTGGTTTGTTTGCCGTCGGATTCTGTTCCCCCCATGTTTCTTAGCAGTGAGGTTCAAATATTCTTCGAAATGCTGTCAAGAAATTGTTTCACATAGTCAAGGGGTCAGTGCACTGACATTTAGCGCTTTGGGAGACCCGAGTTCTAGTCCCAACTTGTGAATTTTTCTTGATCCCACACTGTCCTATTATAATAAAAGGCAAAGACTTTCAAAAAATATTCTTTAAACTGATGACAGTTATGCTCCATCCACACAAAAAATTGAATCAGCCTTTTTTTAAACCACTACATCAACACCTCTCATAATGGGAGTGGGGGAACGGATTCCGACAGCTGGTTTGGTTGCCGTCATATTCAGTTCCCCCCATGGTTCTTATCAGTGAGGTTCAAATATTCATCAAAATGATGTCAAGAAGTTGTCTCAAATAGCCAAGTGGTCAATCCACTGACATTTAGCACTTTTGGGCTTTGGGAGACCCAGGTTCAAATCCCGATTCGTGGATATTTCTTGATCCCATACTGTCCTATCATAATAAAAGGCAAAGACTTTCAAAAATTATTCTTTAAACTGATGGCAGTTAACCTCCATTGACACAAAAAAATTGAATCAGCATTTTTTTTAAGCCACTCCATCAACACCTCTCATAATGGGAGTGGGGGAACGGATTCCGACAGCTGGTTTGTTTGCCGTCGGATTTTGTTCCCCCCATGTTTCTTCGCAGTGAGGTTCAAATATTCATCAAACTGTTGCTGAATATTTGTCCCTGGTAGCAAAGTGGTCAGTGTATTGACATTTAGCACTTTTGGGTTTTGGCCGACTCGAGTTTAAGTCCCGACTCGTAGATTTTTCTTGATCCCATACTGTCCTATCATAATAAAAGGCAAAAACTCCCAAATTTATTCTTTAAACTGATGGCAGTTAACCTCCATTAACACAAAAAATTAAATCAGCATTTTTTTAAGCCACTCCATCAACACCTCTCATAATGGGAGTGGGGGAACGGATTCCGACAGCTGGTTTGTTTGCCGTCGGATTCTGTTCCCCCCATGTTTCTTCGCAGTGAGGTTCAAATATTCATCAAACTGTTGCTGAATATTTTTCCCTGGTAGCCAAGTGGACAGTGTATTGACATTTAGCACTTTAGCGCTTTGGGAGACCCGAGTTCAAATCCCGACTTGTGGATTTTTCTTGATCCCACACTGTTCTATCACAATAAAAGGCAAAGAATTTCAAAAATTATTCTTTAAACTGATGACAGTTATGCTCCATCCACACAAAAAAATTGAATCAGCCTTTTTGTAAACCACTACATCAACACCTCTCATAATTGGAGTGGGGGAACGGATTCCGACAGCTGGTTTGGTTGCCGTCAGATTCTGTTCCCCCCATGTTTCTTAGCAGTGAGGTTCAAATATTCTTCGAAATGGTGTCAAGCATTGTCCCAGATAGCCAAGTGATCAGTGCACTGACATTTAGCACTTTTGGGCTTTGGGAGACCCGCGTTCTAGTCCCGACTCGTGGATTTTTCTTGATCCCTTACTGTCCTATCATAATAAAAGGCAAAAAATCCCAAAAGTATTCTTAACGTGATGGCAGTTATGCTCCATCCACACAAAAAAAAAAAAATAAACCTTTTTTTTTAAGCCACTCCATCAACACCTCTCATAATGGGAGTGGGGGAACGGATTCCGACAGCTGGTTTGGTTGCCGTCAGATTCTGTTCCCCCCATGTTTCTTAGCAGTGAGGTTCAAATATTCATCAAAATGCTTTCAAATAATTTCCCAGAGAGCCAAGTGGTCAGTTCCCCGACATTTAGCACTTTTGGGCTTTGGCCGACCCGAGTTTAAGTCCCAACTTGTGGATTTTTCTTGATCCCATACTGTCCTATCATAATAAAAGGCAAAAACTCACAATTTTTTTTCTTTAAACTGATGGCAGTTAAGCTCCATTGACACAAAAAATTGAATCAGCATTTTTTTAAGCCACTCCATCAACACCTCTCATAATGGGAGTGGGGGAACGGATTCCGACAGCTGGTTTGGTTGCCGTCAGATTCTGTTCCCCCCATGTTTCTTAGCAGTGAGGTTCAAATATTCTTTGAAATGCTGTCAAGAAGTTGTTTCACATAGTCGAGTGGTCAGTGCACTGACATTTAGCGCTTTGGGAGACCTGAGTTCAAGTCCCAACTTGTGGATTTTTCTTGATCCCACACTGTCCTATCATAATAAAAGGCAAAGACTTTCAAAAATTATTCTTTAAACTGATGGCAGTTAACCTCCATTGACACAAAAAATTGAATCAGCATTTTTTTAAGCCACTCCATCAACACCTCTCATAATGGGAGTGGGGGAACGGATTCCGACAGCTGGTTTGTTTGCCGTCGGATTCTGTTCCCCCCATGTTTCTTAGCAGTGAGGTTCAAATATTCTTTGAAATGCTGTCAAGAAGTTGTTTCACATAGTCAAGTGGTCAATGCACTGACATTTAGTGCTTTGGGAGACCCGAGTTCAAATCCCAACTTGTGGATTTTTCTTGATCCCAAACTGTCCTATCATAATAAAAGGCAAAGACTTTCAAAAATTATTCTTTAAACTGATAGCAGTTAACCTCCATTGATACAAAAAATTGAATCAGCATTTTTTTAAGCCACTCCATCAACACCTCTCATAATGGGAGTGGGGGAACAGATTCCGACAGCTGGTTTGTTTGCCGTCGGATTCTGTTCCCCCACATGTTTCTTCGCAGTGAGGTTGAAATATTCATCAAACTGTTGCTGAATAATTGTCCCTGGTAGCAAAGTGGTCAGTGTCTGTTAAGACAAGGTCTGTTAAGTCTTCGCCGTCGGTTAGGAACCTGGGTGTGCTCTTTGATACCAATCTTTCATTTGAAAGTCGCGTGTCTAGTATCTGTAAAACTGCATTTTTCCATCTTAAAAATATATCTAAATTACGCCATATGCTCTCATTGACAAATGCAGAACATTTAGTTCATGCGTTCATGACCTCAGGGCTAGATTATTGTAATGCTCTACTGGGTGGTTGCCCTGCACGCTTAATAAACAAACTACAGCTGGTTCAAAACACAGCAGCTCGAGTTCTTACCAGAACCAGGAAGTATGACCATATTAGCCCAGTTCTGTCAAAACTGCATTGGCTCCCTATTAAACATCGCATAAATTTTAAAATATTGCTGATTACTTACAAAGCACTAAATGGTTTAGCTCCGCAGTACTTGAGCGAGCTCTTAATGCATTATAGTCCATCACGTCTATTGCGATCTCAAAATTCCGGCCAGTTGATAATACCTAGAATATCAAAATCGACTGCTGGCGGTAGATCCTTTTCCTATTTAGCACCAAAACTCTGGAACAGTCTTCCTACCATTGTCCGGGAAGCAGACACACTCTGTCAGTTCAAAGCCAGATTAAAGACACATCTCTTTGACCTAACATTCACATAATACATTATAGACTTCTATAATTTAATGTTAGGCTGCATAGATTAGGTCAGCTGGAACCGGGAACACCATAAATCCTGATGTACTCGTTACATCATGAGAAGAATGGCATCTACGCTAATTTTAGTGTCTGTGTTTATCCCGAGGTTTTCCTGCAGCCTGCCATATCCGGGCCGTATCCAGATCTGACTTTTTTTTTTTTTTTTTTTTATTTAAGAAATTTCAATCAATAAAATACAATGAAATTAAATACAATAAAAAATACAGATTTCTTCTTCAAACATCTCTACATCACACATCTTACATTTACATACATCATTTAAAAATCTCCTTCGCTTCCCGGCAGCTTCCACATTCATTCTTTTAAAACACAAACTTTTGGAGTAAAAACATCATAAAAAGCATCCAACATATTTTCACTTTTAAAATACACATACAATCTTTCAATATATAATTCCGTTTTCCTTTTAAACACAGTCCAAACATCCAACACCTTGTTTTCCTTTTTAGCCACAGTTCTTCTCTCCCATATTGCACTTTTCATTAACATTACACACAGATTAATAAATCTTTTGTTTTGACACTTCTTTTTCCAAACAAACATCACCACTCTGTTCCATTCCATTCCATTTTCATCCCACTCTTCAGTCACATCTTTAATTAAACCTTTACATTTCTTTAAAAATTCCTCCAGTTCTTTACAATATAAAAACATATGTAAAATCCACTCTTCCTTTTCCTGACACACTTTACACAGAGCGTTTTGTTCAATTCCTATTTTATTTAAAATAGCCTCAGTAAAAACCACTGTATGCCTTATAAAATACTCCAAACATCCCAATTTTGTTTCTACACACCTTCCCCCCATGTTTCTCCATATACACTCTGTTTTTAAATCTTTAAATTTCTGCACAAAGTATCCATTTACAATCGGCTCTTTAAAAACACCATCTCTAAAAAAAACATAAAACATCTTCACCGTACATGTTTTAAAACCATACAATTTTTCTCCCAACTTCACATACACTTCTTTTCCATTTTTCCCCTCTTCCATACTTTCAATTCTTTTTATCCAGTCTTTGGGTATTGCCTTTTTGATTATCTCATAATAGTTTATTATCTGCTGTCTGCTAAAATCCTCCTTTGCCTCCTCCATTACATCTACAATATACTGCACTGGTAAAAATCCCTCTTTGAACTCATATAAAACATCCCTTACTCTTGTAATTCCCAGCTCCCACCATTTCTTAAAAAATATCTCCTTCCCTTGATTTAAAATGCTGTTGTTTAAGAATAAAGGCTGATTTAAAATGTTCTCTCTACCTTGTGGATTAAAATGTACATTTGTTAAAAATTTACCCCAGGCGCTCATCAGTTCCTTATAAAAATCTGGCAACTCATCCGTCATCCATTTCTTTGCTCTCATCCACAGTATATTATCTCCTAGATTAAAATTCCCACATTTACTTAAAAAATATTCCATTGTTTTTTTCCATGTTGCTTTGTTTTCTTCGTCTAAGTACTTTTGTATTATTTTCACTCTTAAACTATTCTTTCTTTGTTCAAAATCCATTAATCCCAGTCCTCCCTTCCCCACTGCTCCTATTAAAGTGCTGTATGCAATTCTTGCAGGCTTCCCTTCCCATAAAAAATCTAAAAAACATTTTTTCAGCCTTTTTTCTGCCCACAACGGCATAGAAGACACATATAAGACATACCATAATTTTTAAACCATTGAAACATTTAGAATTAAAACCTTCCCTTTCAAAGTTAAAGTTCTCAGTTTCCAAAAATTCATCCTCCTTTCGAGTTTCGATACCCCCTAATATTTCTTCCCACATTGTTTCTCCTACCTTCTTTTCATCCATTCCCATTAAAACACCCAAAATCTTTATTTCTTTTGTTTCCTTAAAAGCAAAATTGTTTGTTAAATCGGCCGCCCCTCCAAATTTCATATATACTGTTTTTTCTCCATTTACTTTGGCTCTTGATCCTTTACAAAACATCTCCACTATTCTCATTGCATTTTTAACACTCTCTAGATCCTTCACCATCACTGTAGTATCATCCGCATATTGAAATATTTTGTTCTCTTCTCGCTCGACACCTATTCGTTTTATTCCCTCTTCTTGTTTTATGGCCAGACCTAGTGGCTCCGAAACTAAAGAATATAAAAGAGCTGACAGTGGACATCCTTGCCTTATCGATCTAGTAATTTTGAAACATTGTGTTAAAAACCCATTACATTTCATTTTCGTTATCGCTCCTTTGTATACAATTCTAATCCATTTAATAAAATTCTCTCCAAAACCAAAACTCTTTAAAACACCAAATAAAAATTCATGTTCCACTCTGTCAAACGCTTTTTCAAAATCTAAACTAATTATATACCCTTTTCTGTTCTTTTCACGCATATACCTTATCATATCTTTTATGCCAATTGTTGTATCTGCGATATATTTTCCTTTAACCCCATACACTTGATTTGTTTTAATTATACTCTGCATTATTTCTTTTAATCTGTTTGCTAAAATCTTTGTTAAAATCTTCAAGTCAGTGTTGAGCATTGTAATTGGTCTGTAATTCTTTAAATCTACTTTTTCTCCTTTTCTTTTATATATCAATTTCATTAAACCCAATCTCATTCTTTGATTAATCTCCCCTTTTCTAAAAACCTCTTCATATACTTCTTTTAAAATGTTGGTCAGAAATTCTTTACAAAACAATATAAAATTCACTCCCCAAACCATCTATACCTGGACTTTTCTTTTTATTTAATTCACTTATTGCTCTTTTTATCTCTTCCTCTCTTATGTCTTGATCACACTCTTTTTTATCCTCTTCTCCTATTTTTGTTTTTATTTGCTTCAAAAGTTCTCGCTTTTCTTCCTCTTTTACCCCTTCCTTATTGAATAACTTTTCATAATACATTTTTATTTATTTTAATATTTCCTCATTCGTTTCTACTATTTCTCCACTTCCTCCCCTTATTCCTTTTATCATTTCAGCTTTTCCTTTTCTTCTTTCAAGATCAAAGAAAAACTTTGTGCACTTTTCTCCTTCTACTACATACTTGGCCTTACTTCTTATCATTGCCCCTTTGTATTTCTTTTCTTCCATTTCCTTCAAACTTCCCTCTATTTCTTTTATTTTTTTGTATATCTGTTCCTTTGTCATTTAACTCTTTTTCTAATTTTTCTCTTATTTCTCTTTCCTTACTTCTCCTGCATTTCTGTATTAACCCACAGTACTTTATTGTATGCTTTTTCACTAAATACTTCACATTTTCCCACCAAATTCTTTTGTCTTCCTTGTACATTCCATTTTCTTTTTCCTTTTCAATGATTTCCTTAACACTTAAAACATAATCTTCATTCTTTAAAACCTCTGTGTTTGAAACCCATACTCCTGACCCTCTTTTCATTGTACTCCAGTCTATTTCTATAAAAATTGGCTTATGATCACTTAAGCTTGTTTCTTCATGTTTTATTTTTCCTATTAAACCTTCTATATTCCTGGTACATAAAATAAAATCTATTCTTGTTTTACGCATACAATTCCCAACCAATTGTCTCCTTGAATATTCTTTTTTCTTTTCATTTCTCTCTCTCCATACATCAACCATATTGTTTTCTTCCATTAGCACTTTCAACTCTTTCCTTCCTTGATCTGTTTTAAACACCATTCCCTCTGTCATATCTAATTTACTAAAAACCGTGTTAAAATCACCCATCATAATAACTTCTTTGTACTTTTTTAAAAAATCCCTCAATCCATTAAAATAATCTTTCTTTTCTTTCTCTTCTGTTGGAGCGTGTACATTTACTACAATTACTTTCTTCCCTTCATACTCCATTTCCACCGCTATGCATTTCCCATCTTTATCCTCATACACTGTTTTACATGTTACACCTCTGTTTTCCTTTATTAAAACTGCCACTCCTCTGCCCATTCTACCATCCCCGTTGTTAAATAAAATTTCCCCATTCCATCTTTTCCTTATTTCACTTATAAACCCTTCTCTCCAGTTAGTTTCTTGTAAAAAAATCACATCCTCTCCTGGATGACACATTTCTTTCACTTTTTCAAATTTTCTTATGTCTAAAAGTCCTCTAGCATTAAAAGTAACAATTCTTAAAAGCTTGAAACATATAAAAACATTGATAAAACCCATCATTTCAGTTCATTCTCCTGCAGATCCTGTAACACATCATACTTATTCCCAGTCTCAATTGAGTCCTCTTTAAGCACTTTTTTTCTAGCAGTCTCTAAATTGGGCGTTACCTTGATTGGTCTTCTTCTTTTAGTTGACTTCAGTTGTTTCTCTTCGTCTGCTTTTCCCCCTTCACTTTCCTTTACAGCCACTTGTTCTTTATTCATTTTTTCTTTATTCGTTCTTGATCATTAAGTTCCACAGTGTCCAACTCACTTTGCAAATTTTCAGTCACATCCATTTGTGTCCATGTTTCCTCCTCTTGTTGTGATTGTATTTCATGCCCATTACACTCTTCCTCTTGATCCTCAGTATCCTTATTCCCTGTTGATTCATTGTTTTGTAGTCCTCTTAATTCCTCCTCTTGCTCTTCATTGTCTCGTTCATGCATCTGCCCATCTACCTGTTGCTCCTCCTCCTCTCTTCCCATCCAACACTCACACTTGTTTAAAATCAAATTACAATCCGGGCACCTTACTGCGTTGCAGTCTCTCGCGAAGTGCCCCCTCTCCTCGCACTTAAAACACTTAAAGTCCGGACAATCCTTCACCACATGGTCCGGGCTCATGCACAGCCGACAGGTCTTCACCTGGTGGCTGTGCATCACCCGGAAATATTGTGGGCCCTCTGCCGTCTCTATTTTTGTGCTGTACGGGAGGGAGGCAACTTCTTTCGGGAAAAGTGTTTTTACAAACCTCGTCCCGTCCTCAATACTGGTGCCCGGATACATTCGCCGTTTAATTTTAGAGATGGGGGTTACTCCCCATCCCTCCAGCTTATTTAAAATCTCCTCGTCAGCAGTGTAAATGGGCAGATGCATGAACGAGACAACGTACTCTCTGTTTTGCAGTCTTTTAACTTCACAGTCAATGCCATTTATTTTCAATCCATCCATTAAAAACTCTATGTCATCCTCGTGTTCCAGTGTTACCTCGTATTCCTTCACTCTTTTGGTTCTGACTGCTAAAATCCTTCCTTCTCCAATCTCCTCCGTCAATGCTTTAATGATGTCCACCGCCCTCGCGTCTTTCACATGTCCTACATCCACCGTTACAGTTGCTTCTTTTAAGTATACTCTCCTTCCACCTTCTTTCCTTACATCTTGATCGATTCCACTGCCATGTCGTTGTCGTTTATCCAGTCCAGTGTCGTTTGCCGTGCGTGTTCCTCCAGCCAGTCCAGTGTCGTTTGCCTTGCGTGTTCCTCCAGCCAATCCAGTGTCGTTTGCCTTTCATGTTCCTCCAGCCAGTCCAGTGTCGTTTGCCTTGCATGTTCCTCCAGCCAGTCCAGTGTCGTTTGCCGTTAATCCGTCCATTTTACAAAAAAAAATTAAATAACCACCTTCCAGCCAGCAAAATGCTGCTGTTAGGTGGTTTGAAAACTGTCAAACAAAGATTTAAGCAATTTTATGAACATTTGTATACAGCAGAGGTTAAAGATGACTCCGATTCCTTTCTTAAATCAGTCAAATTACAGTGCTTATCAGATCATCAAAAGGAAGATATACGGAAAGTCTTTGCAACCTCTGAGATTGAAGCTGCAATTAAGGCATTTCCGGAAAAAAAGGCCCCAGGAATAGATGGCCTCCCTATCGAGTTTTACTCAACATTTTGGCCAAATATTAGATCTTTGTTCATGGAGGTTGTGAATTCATTTGTTAATCAACAAAAGCTGCCAGAAACTATGTATCTTTCAACTATTTCTGTGATACCAAAACCAGGTCGTGAATGTAATAAGCCTTCTGATTTTAGGCCTATTAGTTTAATCAATTGTGACAAGAAAATCATAACAAAAGTAATGAATAATAGATTGGCATTAATTTTACCTAGCATTATCCACCATAATCAAGCTGGGTTTATTCCTAATAGGGATCTTAGAACTAATGTTAGAACATGTATATCCTTAACACAATATGCAAAAAAACATAATATAGATTTGACTTTGATGGCGGTCGATGCTGAAAAAGCATTCGATCGCCTTGAATGGTCATATTTGTATAAAGTGCTTGAAACATTTGAATTCCCAGTAGAATTTATCAATATGGTAGAAACAGTGTATAGAGCCCCCAAAGCACAAGTCTACACCAATGGCGTTCTTTCTGAGGCATTTTCTTTAAGCCGTGGTACTGCTCAAGGCTGTCCATTATCTCCAGTGCTGTTCGCGATGGCTATTGAACCCTTGGCTGAGAAAATAAGACAGACAGATAACATAACGGGTATTACTATAGGCAAAAATGAATATAAATTAAGCTTATTTGTGGATGATTTGTTGTTGTATCTAAGTGATGTGGATATTTCAATCCTGAGTGTAATTAATATAATGAGTCAATTTTCAAAAATTTCAGGTTATAAAATTAACAGTGGCAAAACCGAAATTTTGACTTTTGGCCAAAAACCAATAAACCCAGAAGTATTTAAACAATTTAAAGTACAAAGCTGTAAAATTAAATATTTAGATTGTTATATCAGTGCAAATAAAAAACAATTGTATAAGAGTAATTTTTTAAC
>NC_137122.1:65418172-65765672 GCF_949319135.1 Squalius cephalus | reverse complement strand
TCCACGAGTCGAGTCTTGAACTTGGGTCGTCCTAAGCCCAAAAGTGCTAAATATCAGGACAATGACCACTTGGCTATCAGGGACAACTATGTGACTGCATTTTGATGGATATTTGAACCTCACTGCTAAGAAACTTGGGGGGAACAGAATCCGACGGCTAAATATACAGCTGTCAGAATCCGTTCCCCCACTCCCCTTATGAGAGGTGTTGATGTAGTGGCTTAAAAAAAGGCTGATTCAATTTTCTGTGTGGATGGAGCTTAACTGCCATCAGTTTAAAGAATTATTATTATTTTTTATTTTTTTGCCTTTTATTATGATAGGACAGTATGGGATCAAGAAAAAATCCACGAGTCGAGTCTTGAACTCGGGTGGTCCAAAGCCCAAAAGTGCTAAATGTCAGTACATTGACCACTTGGCTATCTGGGACAACTATTTGACTGATTTTTGATGGATATTTGAACCTCACTGCTAAGAAACTTGGGGGGAACAGAATCCGACGGCAAAAAATACAGCAGTCGGAATCCGTTCCCCCAATCCCATTATGAGAGGTGTTGATGTAGTGGCTTAAAAAAAGGCTGATTCAATTTTTTGTGTGGATGGAGCTTAACTGCCATCAGTTTAATTTTATTAATTTATTTATTTTTTTTGCCTTTTATTATGATAGGACAGTATGGGATCAAGAAAAAATCCACGAGTCGAGTCTTGAACTCGGGTGGTCCAAAGCCCAAAAGTGCAAAATGTCAGTACATTGACCACTTGGCTATCTGGGACAATTATTTGAATGAATTTTGATGGATATTTGAACCTCACTGCTAAGAAACTTGGGGGGAACAGAATCCGACGGCAAAAAATACAGCTGTCGGAATCCGTTCCCCCACTCCCATTACGAGAGCTGTTGATGTAGTGGCTTAAAAAAAGGCTGATTCAATTTTTTGTGTGGATGGAGCTTAACTGCCATCAGTTTAAAGAATTATTATTATTTTTTAGCCTTTTATTATGATAGGACAGTATGGGATCAAGAAAAAATCCATGAGTCAGGGACTTCAACTCGGGTCGTCCAAAGCCCAAAAGTGCTAAATGTCAGTACATTGACCACTTGGCTATCCGGGACAAACATTTGACTGCATTTTGATGTATATTTGAAACTCACTGCTAAGAAACTTGGGGGGAACAGAATCCGATGGCTAAATATACAGCTGTCGGAATACGTTCCCCCAATCCTATTATAAGAGCTGTTGATGTAGTGGCTTAAAAAAAGGCTGATTCAATTTTCTGTGTGGATGGAGCTTAACTGCCATCAGTTTAAAGAATTTTTATTATTTTTATTTATTTTTTGTGCCTTTTATTATGATAGGACAGTATGGGATCAAGAAAAAATCCACGAGTCGGGACTTGAACTCGGGTCGTCCAAAGCCCAAAAAGTGCTAAATGTCAGGACATTAACCACTTGACTATCTGGGACACCCATTTGCCTGCATTTTGATGGATATTTGAACCTCACTGCTAAGAAACTTGGGGGGAACAGAATCCGACGGCAAAAATACAGCTGTCGGAATCCGTTCCCCCACTGCCATTATGAGAGCTGTTGATGTAGTGGCTTAAAAAAAGGCTGATTAAATTTTTTGTGTGGATGGAGCTTAACTGCCATCAGTTTAATTTTTTTTTTTTTTTTTTTTTGCCTTTTATTATGATAGGACAGTATGGGATCAAGAAAAAATCCACGAGTCGGGACTTGAACTCGGGTCGTCCAAAGCCCAAAAGTGCTAAATGTCAGTACACTGACCACTTGGCTATCTGAGACAATTACTTATCTGCATTTTGATGGATATTTGAACCTCACTGCGAAGAAACTTGGGGGGAACAGAATCCGACGGCAAAAATACAGCTGTCGGAATCCGTTCCCCCACTCCCATTATGAGAGCTGTTGATTTAGTGGCTTAAAAAAAGGCTGATTCAATTTTTTGTGTGGATGGAGCTTAACTGCCATCAGTTTAAAGAATTATTATAATTTTTTATTTGTTTAGCCTTTTATTATGATAGGACAGTATGGGATCAAGAAAAAATCCATGAGTCAGGGACTTCAACTCGGGTCGTCCAAAGCCCAAAAAGTGCTAAATGTCAGTACACTGACCACTTGGCTATCTGAGACAATTACTTATCTGCATTTTGATGGATATTTGAACCTCACTGCGAAGAAACTTGGGGGGAACAGAATCCGACGGCAAAAATACAGCTGTCGGAATCCGTTCCCCCACTCCCATTATGAGAGCTGTTGATTTAGTGGCTTAAAAAAAGGCTGATTCAATTTTTTGTGTGGATGGAGCTTAACTGCCATCAGTTTAAAGAATTATTATAATTTTTTATTTGTTTTGCCTTTTATTATGATAGGACAGTATGGGATCAAGAAAAAATCCATGAGTAAGGGACTTGAACTCGGGTGGTCCAAAGCCCAAAAGTGCTAAATGTCAGTACATTGACCACTTGGCTATCTGGGACAATTATTTGACTGATTTTTGATGGATATTTGAACCTCACGGCTAAGAAACATGGGGGGAACAGAATCCGACGGCAAAAAATACAGCTGTTGGAATCCGTTCCCCCACTCCCATTATGAGAGGTGTTGATGTAGTGGCTTAAAAAAAGGCTGATTCAATTTTTTGTGTGGATGGAGCTTAACTGCCATCAGTTTAATTTTATTTTATTTTTTTTTTTTTGCCTTTTATTATGATAGGACAGTATGGGATCAAGAAAAGATCCATGAGTCAGGGACTTGAACTCGGGTGGTCCAAAGCCCAAAAGTGCTAAATGTCAGTATACTGACCACTTGGCCATCTGGGACAATTATTTGACTGCATTTTTATGGATATTTGAACCTCACTGCTAAGAAACTTGGGGGGAACAGAATCCGACGGCAAAAAATACAGCTGTCGGAATCCTTTCCCCCACTCCCATTACGAGAGCTGTTGATGTAGTGGCTTAAAAAAAGGCTGATTCAATTTTTTGTGTGGATGGAGCTTAACTGCCAACAGTTTAAAGTTTTTTTGTTTGTTTTTTGCCTTTTATTATGATAGGACAGTATGGGATCAAGAAAATATTCACGAGTCGGGACTTGAACTTGGGTGGTCCAAAGCCCAAAAGTGCTTTATGTCAGTACACTGACCACTTGGCTATCTAGGACAACTGTTTGACTGCATTTTTATGGATATTTGAACCTCACTGCTAACAAACTTGGGGGGAACAGAATCCGACGGCAAAAAATACAGCTGTCGGAATCCGTTCCCCCACTCCCATTATGAGAGCTGTTGATGTAGTGGCTTAAAAAAAAGGCTGATTAAATTTTTTGTGTGGATGGAGCGTAACTGCCATCAGTTTAAAGGTTTTTTTTGTTTTTTTTCTTGCCTTTTATTATGATAGGACAGTATGGGATCAAGAAAAAATCCACGAGTCGGGACTTGAACTTGGGTCGTCCTAAGCCCAAAAGTGCTAAATATCAGTACAATGACCACTTGGCTATCTGGGACAACTGTTTGACTGCATTTTGCTGGATATTTGAACCTCACTGCTAAGAAACTTGGGGGGAACAAAATCCGACGGCTAAATATACAGCTGTCGGAATCCGTTCCCCCACTCCCATTATAAGAGCTGTTGATGTAGCGGCTTAAAAAAAGGCTGATTCAGTTTTTTGTGTGGATGGAGCTTAACTGCCATCAGTTTAAAGAATTATTATTATTTAATTTTTTTCTGTTCCTTTTATTATGATAGGACAGTATGGGATCAAGAAAAAATCCACGAGTCGGGACTTGAACTCGGGTCGTCCAAAGCCCAAAAAGTGCTAAATGACAGGACATTAACCACTTGGCTATCTGGGACAACTATTTGCCTGCATTTTGATGAATATTTGAACCTCACTGCTAAGAAACTTGGGGGGAACAGAATCCGACGGCAAAAATACAGCTGTCAGAATCCGTTCCCCCACTCCCATTATGAGAGCTGTTGATGTAGTGGCTTAAAAAAAGGCTGATTCATTTTTTTGTGTGGATGGAGCTTAACTGCCATCAGTTTAATTTTTTTTTAATTTTTTTTTGCCTTTTATTATGATAGGACAGTATGGGATCAAGAAAAAATCCACGAGTCGGGACTTGAACTCGGGTCGTCCAAAGCCCAAAAGTGCTATATGTCAGTACACTGACCACTTGGCTATCTGAGACAATTACTTATCTGCATTTTGATGGATATTTGAACCTCACTGCGAAGAAACTTGGGGGGAACAGAATCCGACGGCAAAAATACAGCTGTCGGAATCCGTTCCCCCACTCCCATTATGAGAGCTGTTGATTTAGTGGCTTAAAAAAAAGGCTGATTCAATTTTTTGTGTGGATGGAGCTTAACTGCCATCAGTTTAAAGAATTATTATAATTTTTTATTTGTTTTGCCTTTTATTATGATAGGACAGTATGGGATCAAGAAAAAATCCATGAGTAAGGGACTTGAACTTGGGTCGTCCAAAGCCCAAAAGTGCTAAATGTCAGTACAGTGACCACTTGGCTATCTGGGACAATTATTTGATTGAATTTTGATGGATATTTGAACCTCACTGCTAAGAAACATGGGGGGAACAGAATCCGACGGCAAAAAATACAGCTGTCGGAATCCGTTCCCCCACTCCCATTATGAGAGGTGTTGATGTAGTGGCTTAAAAAAAGGCTGATTCATTTTTTTGTGTGGATGGAGCTTAACTGCCATCAGTTTAATTTTTTTTTTTTTGCCTTTTATTATGATAGGACAGTATGGGATCAAGAAAAAATCCATGAGTCAGGGACTTGAACTCGGGTGGTCCAAAGCCCAAAAGTGCTAAATGTCAGTATACTGACCACTTGGCTATCTGGGACAATTATTTGACTGCATTTTTATGTATATTTGAACCTCACTGCTAAGAAACTTGGGGGGAACAGAATCCGACGGCAAAAAATACAGCTGTCGGAATCCTTTCCCCCACTCCCATTACGAGAGCTGTTGATGTAGTGGCTTAAAAAAAGGCTGATTCAATTTTTTGTGTGGATGGAGCTTAACTGCCAACAGTTTAAAGTTTTTTTGTTTGTTTTTTGCCTTTTTATTATGATAGGACAGTATGGGATCAAGAAAAAATTCACGAGTCGGGACTTGAACTTGGGTGGTCCAAAGCCCAAAAGTGCTTTATGTCAGTACACTGACCACTTGGCTATCTAGGACAACTGTTTGACTGCATTTTTATGGATATTTGAACCTCACTGCTAAGAAACTTGGGGGGAACAGAATCCGACGGCAAAAAATACAGCTGTCGGAATCCGTTCCCCCACTCCCATTATGAGAGCTGTTGATGTAGTGGCTTAAAAAAAGGCTGATTAAATTTTTTGTGTGGATGGAGCGTAACTGCCATCAGTTTAAAGTTTTTTTTTGTTTTTTTTCTTGCCTTTTATTATGATAGGACAGTATGGGATCAAGAAAAAATCCACGAGTCGGGACTTGAACTTGGGTCGTCCTAAGCCCAAAAGTGCTAAATATCAGGACAATGACCACTTGGCTATCAGGGACAACTATGTGACTGCATTTTGATGGATATTTGAACCTCACTGCTAAGAAACTTGGGGGAAACAAAATCCGACGGCTAAATATACAGCTGTCGTAATCTGTTCCCCCCCACTCCCATTATAAGAGCTGTTGATGTAGCGGCTTAAAAAAAGCTGATTCAATTTTTTGTGTGGATGGAGCTTAACTGCCATCAGTTTAAAGAATTAGTATTATTTTTTAGCCTTTTATTATGATAGGACAGTATGGGATCAAGAAAAAATCCATGAGTCAGGGACTTGAACTCGGGTCGTCCAAAGCCCAAAAGTGCTAAATGTCAATACATTGACCACTTGGCTATCCGGGACAAACGTTTGACTGCATTTTGATGGATATTTGAACCTCACTGCTAAGAAACTTGGGGGGAACAGAATCCGACGGCTAAATATACAGCTGTCGGAATACGTTCCCCCAATCCTATTATAAGAGCTGTTGATGTGTAGTGGCTTAAAAAAAGGCTGATTCAATTTTCTGTGTGGATGGAGCTTAACTGCCATCAGTTTAAAGAATTATTATAATTTTTTATTTGTTTTGCCTTTTATTATGATAGGACAGTATGGGATCAAGAAAAAATCCACAAGTCGAGTCTTGAACTCGGGTGGTCCAAAGCCCAAAAGTGCTTTATGTCAATACACTGATCACTTGGCTATCTGGGACAATTATTTGATAGCATTTTGATGGATATTTGAACCTCACTGCTAAGAAACTTTGGGGGAACAGAATCCGACGGCAAAAAATACAGCTGTCGGAATCCGTTCCCCCACTCCCATTATGAGAGCTGTTGATGTAGTGGCTTAAAAAAAGGCTGATTCAATTTTTTGTGTGGATGTAGCTTAACTGCCATCAGTTTAAAGAATTATTATTTTTTTTTTATTTTTTTTTTTGCCTTTTATTATGATAGGACAGTATGGGATCAAGAAAAAATTCACAAGTCGAGTCTTGAACTCGGGTGGTCCAAAGCCCAAAAGTGCTAAATGTCAGTAAAGTGACCACTTGGCTATCTGGGACAATTATTTGACAGCATTTTGATGGATATTTGAACCTCACTGCTAAGAAACTTGGGGGGAACAGAATCCGACGGCAAAAAATACAGCTGTCATAATCCGTTCCCCCACTCCCCTTATGAGAGCTGTTGATGTAGTGGCTTAAAAAAAGGCTGATTAAATTTTTTGTGTGGATGGAGCTTAAAGGTACAATATGCAAGAATTTTTTGGCCGCTAGAGGGCGCTACATTCCAAACAACAACAGCAGCGTAGCTTGATGACGATGTGAAGGAGCGTGGAATGATGGGAACTGTCGTTTTCAACTCCACCGTGGATGTAAATCAGTCAGACGGGAATCGAAAAATCATGTTCATGGATGAGGCTAAGTTCTATTTTTATAATGACATGCTTTTTGTGGCGAGGGGGACGTGGTTCAGCGCGGTCTGTAATGGGAGAGAGAAGAGACGAGCGGGACGCAAGTAGGTCAAGTGCAAATGACGAACACCTGTGTCTTATTGCTGTGATCCGCGTGGAGAGACCGCTTATGAACCGCGCGCTGGAACGAGAGAGAGACTGAAGAGAAAATTGGACGCAGAGAAAGAAAACCGGTGGATCCGAGCTCTCATTTTTGAACTGTTTTGTGCCGTCGCGGTTGACACGGTGAATGCGCGTTGTGCACGACTTTTGTTTGTTTTGCTTTATTTTAATAAAGTACGAGTCCCAGTCACGCCGACCCTGTCTTCTTTCTTCCTGACTCTTGAACCTCATCATACTTTTATTTCATTAAAATGAATTAACCGCAAGAAAAGTAAGGTTTAATACTAACTTGGTTATCATAGATGTTACTGTATGTCGAATTCATTGTTGTGATAACGCAGCGCAGTTTTACGTGTTCTAAACAATTGTTGTAAAAGTACATTCGAACATACCCACATAATTTGCCAAAATACTGATTAATCTTTATGTATAACACATGCTATATTTATTTGCATGGCCATAAACACCAGACGTGATAAACAATGTCAATGAACTAAACACAAATCTAAAGCAATAATACTTCCCTTACATAAACATAACTATTACCGAATGCTACATTTGGAAAATATAAAATTAAGCATACTTTGTCGACAGAACCAGCTGCAATCAGTAAAGAATAATTGTGTTCCATAACAACTGCAAGAAACAAGCTAACGTTTGTTGCTTGATAGACGCTACAACTACAACTTCCGCATTTGTCCAGGACTCCACGCAGTACGAGCGGAAACCGAGGGTAACGCGGATATGACGCAATTGACTGGCGACTCCCAGCTCCCCCCTGCTCTAACGCCCCGTTTCCTTGGTTAAAATCGCAATTTTCTCACGATTTAAAAATAGTTGGAAACATTTGGGATATTGTAAGTAATCAACTTAACAAAATATATAACACTGGCCTTGAGATTATGGGATATTTTAATGCAAAATTCTTACATATTGTACCTTTAACTGCCATCAGTTTAAAGTTTTTTTGTTTGTTTTTTGCCTTTTATTATGATAGGACAGTATGGGATCAAGAAAAAATCCACGAGTCGGGACTTGAACTCGGGTCGTCCAAAGCCCAAAAGTGCTAAATGTCAGTACACTGACCACTTGGCTATCTGAGACAATTACTTATCTGCATTTTGATGGAGATTTGAACCTCACTGCGAAGAAACTTGGGGGGAACAGAATCCGACGGCAAAAATACAGCTGTCGGAATCCGTTCCCCCACTCCCATTATGAGAGCTGTTGATTTAGTGGCTTAAAAAAAGTCTGATTCAATTTTTTGTGTGGATGGAGCTTAACTGCCATCAGTTTAAAGAATTATTATAATTTTTTTATTTGTTTTGCCTTTTATTATGATAGGACAGTATGGGATCAAGAAAAAATACATGAGTAAGGGACTTGAACTTGGGTCGTCCAAAGCCCAAAAGTGCTAAATGTCAGTACAGTGACCACTTGGCTATCTGGGACAATTATTTGATTGAATTTTGATGGATATTTGAACCTCACTGCTAAGAAACATGGGGGGAACAGAATCCGACGGCAAAAAATACAGCTGTCGGAATCCGTTCCCCCACTCCCATTATGAGAGGTGTTGATGTAGTGGCTTAAAAAAAGGCTGATTCAATTTTTTGTGTGGATGGAGCTTAACTGCCATCAGTTTAATTTTTTTTTTTTTTTTTTTTTTGCCTTTTATTATGATAGGACAGTATGGGATCAAGAAAAAATCCATGAGTCAGGGACTTGAACTCGGGTGGTCCAAAGCCCAAAAGTGCTAAATGTCAGTATACTGACCACTTGGCTATCTGGGACAATTATTTGACTGCATTTTTATGTATATTTGAACCTCACTGCTAAGAAACTTGGGGGGAACAGAATCCGACGGCAAAAAATACAGCTGTCGGAATCCTTTCCCCCACTCCCATTACGAGAGCTGTTGATGTAGTGGCTTAAAAAAAGGCTGATTCAATTTTTTGTGTGGATGGAGCTTAACTGCCAACAGTTTAAAGTTTTTTTGTTTGTTTTTTGCCTTTTATTATGATAGGACAGTATGGGATCAAGAAAAAATCCACGAGTCGGGACTTGAACTCGGGTCGTCCAAAGCCCAAAAGTGCTAAATGTCAGTACACTGACCACTTGGCTATCTGAGACAATTACTTATCTGCATTTTGATGGAGATTTGAACCTCACTGCGAAGAAACTTGGGGGGAACAGAATCCGACGGCAAAAATACAGCTGTCGGAATCCGTTCCCCCACTCCCATTATGAGAGCTGTTGATTTAGTGGCTTAAAAAAAGTCTGATTCAATTTTTTGTGTGGATGGAGCTTAACTGCCATCAGTTTAAAGAATTATTATAATTTTTAATTTGTTTTGCCTTTTATTATGATAGGACAGTATGGGATCAAGAAAAAATACATGAGTAAGGGACTTGAACTTGGGTCGTCCAAAGCCCAAAAGTGCTAAATGTCAGTACAGTGACCACTTGGCTATCTGGGACAATTATTTGATTGAATTTTGATGGATATTTGAACCTCACTGCTAAGAAACATGGGGGGAACAGAATCCGACGGCAAAAAATACAGCTGTCGGAATCCGTTCCCCCACTCCCATTATGAGAGGTGTTGATGTAGCGGCTTAAAAAAAGGCTGATTCAATTTTTTGTGTGGATGGAGCTTAACTGCCAACAGTTTAAAGTTTTTTTGTTTGTTTTTTGCCTTTTATTATGATAGGACAGTATGGGATCAAGAAAAAATTCACGAGTCGGGACTTGAACTTGGGTGGTCCAAAGCCCAAAAGTGCTTTATGTCAGTACACTGACCACTTGGCTATCTAGGACAACTGTTTGACTGCATTTTTATGGATATTTGAACCTCACTGCTAAGAAACTTGGGGGGAACAGAATCCGACGGCAAAAAATACAGCTGTCGGAATCCGTTCCCCCACTCCCATTATGAGAGCTGTTGATGTAGTGGCTTAAAAAAAGGCTGATTAAATTTTTTGTGTGGATGGAGCGTAACTGCCATCAGTTTAAAGTTTTTTGTTTTTGTTTTTTTCTTGCCTTTTATTATGATAGGACAGTATGGGATCAAGAAAAAATCCACGAGTCGGGACTTGAACTTGGGTCGTCCTAAGCCCAAAAGTGCTAAATATCAGTACAATGACCACTTGGCTATCTGCGACAACTATGTGACTGCATTTTGATGGATATTTGAACCTCACTGCTAAGAAACTTGGGGGAAACAAAATCCGACGGCTAAATATACAGCTGTCGGAATCCGTTCCCCCACTCCCATTATAAGAGCTGTTGATGTAGTGGCTTAAAAAAAGGCTGATTCAATTTTTTGTGTGGATGTAGCTTAACTGCCATCAGTTTAAAGTATATATATATATATATATATATATATATATTGCCTTTTATTATGATAGGACAGTATGGGATCAAGAAAAAATCCACAAGTCGAGTCTTGAACTCGGGTGGTCCAAAGCCCAAAAGTGCTAAATGTCAGTAAAGTGACCACTTGGCTATCTGGGACAATTATTTGACAGCATTTTGATGGATATTTGAACCTCACTGCTAAGAAACTTGGGGGGAACAGAATCCGACGGCAAAAAATACAGCTGTCATAATCCGTTCCCCCACTCCCCTTATGAGAGCTGTTGATGCAGTGGCTTAAAAAAAGGCTGATTAAATTTTTTGTGTGGATGGAGCTTAACTGCCATCAGTTTAAAGTTTTTTTGTTTGTTTTTTGCCTTTTATTATGATAGGACAGTATGGGATCAAGAAAAAATCCACGAGTCGGGACTTGAACCCAGGTGGTCCAAAGCCCAAAAGTGCTTTATGTCAGTACACTGACCACTTGGCTATCTGGGACAACTATTTGACTGCATTTTGATGTATATTTGAACCTCACTGCTAAGAAACTTGGGGGGAACAGAATCTGACGGCAAACAAACCAGCTGTCGGAATCCGTTCCCCCACTCCCATTATAAGAGCTGTTGATGTAGCGGCTTAAAAAAAGGCTGATTCAGTTTTTTGTGTGGATGGAGCTTAACTGCCATCAGTTTAAAGAATTATTATTATTTAATTTTTTTCTGTTCCTTTTATTATGATAGGACAGTATGGGATCAAGAAAAAAATCATGAGTCAGGGACTTGAACTCGGGTCGTCCAAAGCCCAAAAGTGCTAAAAGTCAGTACAATGACCACTAGGCTATCTGGGACAATTATTTGTCTGCATTTTGATGGATATTTGAACCTCACTGCTAAGAAACATGGGGGGAACAGAATCCGACGGCAAAAAATACAGCTGTCAGAATCCGTTCCCCCACTCCCATTATGAGAGCTGTTGATGTAGTGGCTTAAAAAAAGGCTGATTCAATTTTTTGTGTGAATGGAGCTTAACTGCCATCAGTTTAAAGTATATATATATATATATTGCCTTTTATTATGATAGGACAGTATGTGATCAAGAAAAAAATCCACGAGTCGAGTCTTGAACTTGGGTCGTCCAAAGCCCAAAAGTGCTAAATGTCAGTACATTAACCACTTGGCTATCTGGGACAATTATATGACTGCATTTTGATGGATATTTGAACCTCACTGCTAAGAAACTTGGGGGGAACAGAATCCGACGGCAAAAAATACAGCTGTCGGAATCCGTTTCCCCACTCCCATTATGAGAGCTGTTGATGTAGTGGCTTAAAAAAAGGCTGCTAAAATTTTCTGTGTGGATGGAGCTTAACTGCCATCAGTTTAAAGTTTTTTTTTTTTTTTTTTTGCCTTTTATTATGATAGGACAGTATGGGATCAAGAAAAAATCCACGAGTCGGGACTTGAACTCGGGTGGTCCAAAGCCCAAAAGTGCTAAATGTCAATACACTGACCACTTGGCTATCTGGGACAAACATTTGTTTACATTTTGATGGATATTTGAACCTCACTGCTAAGAAACTTGGGGGGGAACGGAATCCGACGGCAAAAAATACAGTTGTCGGAATCCGTTCCCCCACTCCCATTATGAGAGCTGTTGATGTAGTGGCTTAAAAAAAAGGCTGATTCAATTTTTTGTGTGGATGGAGCGTAACTGCCATCAGTTTAAAGTTTTTTTGTTTGTTTTTTTGCCTTTTATTATGATAGGACAGTATGGGATCAAGAAAAAATCCATGAGTCAGGGACTTGAACTCGGGTCGTCCAAAGCCCAAAAGTGCTAAATGTCAGTACATTGACCACTTGGCTATCTGGGACAAACATTTGACTGCATTTTGATGGATATTTGAACCTCACTGCTAAGAAACTTGGGGGGAACGGAATCCGACGGCAAAAAATACAGCTGTCAGAATCCGTTCCCCCACTCCCATTATGAGAGCTGTTGATGTAGTGCACATGTGTCAAACTCCAGTCCTGGAGGGCCACTGTCCTGCAGATTTTGTCTCCAACCAGCTCCAAAAAAACCTGCTTGGAAGTTTCTAGTAATCCTAAAGACCTTGATTAGCTGGATCAGGTGTGTTTAATTAGGGTTGAAGCTAAACTCTGCAGGGATGTGGCCCTCCAGGAACTGAGTTTGACACCCCTTATGTAGTGGTTTAAAAAAGGCTGATTCAATTTTTTGTGTGGATGGAGCTTAACTGCAATCAGTATATTTCCTTTTATTATGATAGGACAGTATGGGATCAAGAAAAAATCCACGAGTCGAGTCTTGAACTCGGGTGGTCCAAAGCCCAAAAGTGCTAAATGTCAGTACACTGATTTTTTTTTTTTTTTATTAAAAAATATTTGTTACGAAACATTACACTTCATTACAACATTTCATGGAAATCAACATTAAAATTCCTTAAAACATTTTGTACATTGTCAGAGAACATTTTATAAAAAACATCCATTTTCCTTTCCATTTTAAAATACACATATAACATTTGCAAATATTCTTTCAATCTTCTTTTAAAATACATCCATATGTCTATTTTACAGTCTTTACTTCTCACTATGTTTCTTCTTTTCCATATCACATACTTCCCCATAGATATACACAGATTAATCACCTCCTTATTAGTACAATTCTCATTCAGTCCCATTATTAACAACTCATTCCAATTTGGAATATCTTCTTTTCCTCTTAGCTGATTTATCAAACTCTTTAAAATCTTAAAAAAACTCTTCCAATTCATCACAATATAAAAACAAATGTAAAAATCCTTCATCTTCTCTTTTACATACTTTGCATGTTGCATTTTGTGCCATCCCAATTTTACATAGTTTCATCTCAGAAAAAAACAACCTTATGCCTTATAAAATAATCCAGTGCTTCCATTTTTACATCTAAAAACCTCCACTTAACATTCCTCCATATATTCTTTTCATCTAGTCCAGGAAAATGATCAATCCAAAACTCACTTGCTTTTGGTTTTTTGAAAACAGATTCCTTGAAACATCTATAAAACATCTTCACAGAACTGGAGTTAAAATCATTTTTATTCTTCCCAGCTTTAAAAAACACTTCCACTTTCTCTTCCTCTTTTTCCCCCACTCTCTATTATTTCAATCCACTCTTTTGGTATTGCTTTCTTTAAAACATCATACTGCTTCTTTACAGTACTAACATTATAATCCTCTTTTGCCTCTTTCAAAGTATCGATGACAAACTGCAGAGGCAGAAACTCATTTTTATACTCATATAAAACATCTCTAACCCTTTTAATATCCACATCCAGCCACTTTTTAAAAAACACATCTTTGCCATCTATAGCAATCTTTGCATTTATAAACAAAGGTTGATTCAAAATCGTTTCTCTTCCTTGTGGCTTAAAATCAATGTGTGATAAAAAATCCGTCCATGCATCTAAAACCTCTTTATAAAAATCTGGAATTCCCTTTATCATTCTTTTTTTAACTCTCATCCATAAAATGTCATCCCCCATTTCCAACTTTGAACATTTGTTTAAAAAATGTTTCATTATTACTTTCTATTCCTCCATCTTTTCTCCATTTAGATATTTATTTACAGTTTTCACTCTCATACTCTTCTTCCTCTGTTCAACATCCATTAACCCCAATCCTCCTTCCTCTTGAGAACCAATTAATGTCTTGTGTGCAATTCTGGGAGGTTTATTACTCCATAAAAATTCCAACACAATACTCTTCACTCTCTTTTCAACCCACATTGGCATTGCAGTTACAGATAATATGTACCACATCTTAGAGAGCATTAGACTATTAGCAATTAGAACTCTTCCTTTCAACTCCAGATCTCTCTGTTTCCAAAAAAAATCAATCTTCTTTTCATTTCTCCCACAATCTCCTCCCATCCTTTTTCTCTTGAGCTCTTTTCATCTTTCCCCAAATTTACTCCCAAAATCTTAATTTCTTTCTTTTCATCAAAAAAGCAATGCACGCTGGTAATACTGGCGCTTCTCCAAATCTCATAAAAGCAGTTTTTTGCACATTTATCTTTTGTTGTAAAGTTTTCTTTCTTCAAAGCAGAGACCAGGAGACTTGAGATGGATCTTATAAGCAGAAGAGATTTATTCTTCCAAGTAGTCTGTAGTTCATCATCAAGACTAATTCAAGAGAGTTGCCTTGCAAATTTATAGACATTTAGGGGGAGGGATTTACACTGAGGTTGAACAAAGCATGCAAATTAGGTATACAGGTTAAGGAACCCGCCCCAGACCCCAGCGTGTTACCAGTATCAATTTAATCAGCATACCTATTCAAATGCTAATACTGGCCAGGAAACTCTGGTTCCCTTTCGTGGTCACTCCGAGTTACGTCGGATGACGACGATTGGGGTTTCGCTTAGAAAGCCTCTCACCTTCGAGTATATAAAACGAGCCAATGGCAATGAAATGCCATGGGTCTGCGGAATTTGCATAGCGTATCTCCGCCCACCGCAGGGGGTATATAAGGAAGTACGCTGCAATATGCAGATATGTTTTCGCTTCGGAGCCAAGTTCAGTACTTCACTCCACAAGCCTTTTGAGTGTCATCTCAAATCTCTTCGAGACGAGCGGCTCTTCAGTGTGTTTGTGTGACGGCGCTTTCCAGCGAGATCGCATTTCCTGCTGCTGATTTGTGCAGTAATCTGCCGACAGTGAGTGTGTTTCTCCCTGGGCGCTTCAGCACTCTGCTGAGCTTTTCCACTCTCTAAAAGAGCTGCACGCGGCACGTCTTTTTCAAGACGGTTCGCCCGTGTATTTTCTGGATGTGTGTGCGCACTGTGCGGTCATCTGCCTAACGGTCGCGAGCGCTGTTTTGCGTGTTGGGCTTAATCACGCTTGGCAGCGCTCGTTGATGAGTCATGTTTTCATTGCGGGAACATGACCATCGCGATGTTTATAGATCAAGACTCAATGATCTCCATGTGAGTAGAGTCCCCTCTGCCACACCCCAATTTATCTCTTCCTCGAGAAGGGATACTTTGGCTGGTGGCCAGGGTGATCTGAGGGTTTGGTGTGGCACAACAACCGACGAGTCAATTCCTCGGGCCACACCCCCCTCCACATCGCAGACCATGCACTCACAGCATCACAAGGCGGGCTTGATTCCTCTGGAAATGAAGTTTCGACTGCGTTGCCTCCCACGGGAGTGCCATCGTTGCCGGGACCGATCCAGAGCTGTCAGCCATGCTTTCCCGGGCAGCTGAAAGCATCGGCTGGAGTGGCCCCGCCCTCCCCCCGAGCGCTGTAAGCTTCTCCCGGACGTGCATCAGGATGCCTGCGCTGCGCGAGACTCCACGTGACTTTCGCGGCTCGCGGGTGTCCTCCGCCTTCGCTGCTTTCGATCGCACGGCGATCATGGTCTGTATGTTCCCTGTCACTATCGTGGCACGGTCATGCAGTACTATGTGTCGCCTGCGCCTTCGATGCAGTGCTGTCCCGGGAGTTCTGTCGAACCGGCCGCAGTGGAACGCTAGTCCTTCCCTGGCCAACCCTGGCAGAACGCGGAAAATTTTAACCACGCCCCTATGCTGGGACGCTATGCCTCCCATGCCCGGCCTGGTTGTTCCGCCGCGCACACTACTGACCTCGCTCTCGGGTGACATCGGTACCTGCGTGATCCTGGGTCAGGTGATGTCCACTATGTGGTCCAGACATGGGCTTAGCCAGGTTGATGTGGTAGGGTCTGAGAATTCATTTTCTCAGCTCCCCCATGTCCCAGGCTGAGCTCTTTGGCGGCGTGGCTTCGGCCACCTGAAGCAGACTCAGGTTCTGTACCGATGGTCATCCATCCGTGCGGTCTCCTTAGTCTTCTTCCCGCCAAGGCCCCCTCCATGCGGCTGCTCCCCTCGGGCCTTCACCAGCTCTGAGTAGGAGGAAGTCGCAGGAGGGTGGCGCTGCCCGTCTCCGCCCCTTAGACTGCCACGTCAGCCTAAGCAGCACCCTTGAGGCGGGCAGCCTGGTCGGCGGTGTGGTTGAGGACTGCGCCCAACAGTCTTCGATCACTCCAGAAGCGGACTGAGGCTCTGCACTGACGGTCATCCGTTGGTGTGGTCTGCTTAGTCCGCTTCCCGCCAACGCCACCTCCATGCGGCTCCTTCCCTCGAGCCTTCACCGGTCCGAGCACGAGGAGGTCGCTGGAGGCTGGCACCGCCTGTCTCTGCCCCTTAGCCGGCTAACACCTGGCTAAGCAGCACTCCTGAGATGGGCAGCTTGGAGTTAGGGCTCAGTTCTTCGGGGAGTTGGGAGCAGGACCACTCCTTCCCCCAGTGGAGGGCTGGGGGAGAATCTTGTTCTAAAAGAACTGATGCTCTTTCTCTGAGCTTTAAGAGGCAGTGGATGACAGCACGCGCCGCCCACGGGCCACGCTCCTCTCATCCCCCCTCTGTCGCCAGACCCCTGCCAGAGCACGCCCCCGTGGGACGCGCGCCCTCCCCTGGCCTCCTCTGGCAGGACGCGGTTTATGACCGTGCCCCCGCACAGGGCCGCTATGCCACCCTCGCCGGTGCCGGTCATTCCGCCTCGCTGCCCCACCGACGGTACGTCTGTGGTTCGTATGACCCCGCTGGTGCACTTTCTGGAGGCCTGGCTAGAGCTTCCCAGACTGTCCCGCTAGGTCGCGAGAACCATTAGATTCGGCTACGCGATTCAGTTCGCGATATCTCCTCCCCGCTTCAGGGGAGTCCGCTTCACTATGGTCGGGGGCAATGCCCCTGTCATGAGAGCGGAGGTCGCCACCCTACTGGCGAAGGGTGCGATCGAGATTGTCCCTCCAGCCGAGATGAAGTCCGGCTTCTACAGCCCTTACTTCATTGTACCCAAGAAGTCCGGTGGGTTACGGCCAATCCTCGACCTGCGCGTCTTGATCCACTCCCTTCACAGGCTGCCGTTCAAGATGCTAACGGCCAAACACATCCTCCAGTGTGTACGGCCGCAGGATTGGTTTGCAGCGATCGACCTGAAGGACGCCTACTTCCATGTCTCCATTTTACCTCGACACAGACCGTTTCTACGGTTTGCTTTCGAGGGGCAGGCATACCAGTACGCGGTTCTCCCTTTCGGGCTAGCCCTGTCTCCTCGCGTCTTTACGAAGGTCGTCGAGGCAGCCCTTGTTCCCCTCCGGGAACACAGGGTTCGCATCCTGAACTATCTCGACGACTGGCTAATCCTAGCTCACTCTCGAGACCAGGTTTGCGAACACAGGGACCTTGTGCTCCGGCACCTAGCTCGTCTGGGCCTTCGGGTCAACTGGGAGAAGAGCAAACTCTGCCCCGTGCAGAGGATCTCTATTCTCGGTATGGAGATCGACTCGGTCGCCATGTGCGCGCAGCTTACGAGCGAGCGCGCGCAGTCACTGCTGACTTGTCTTCGCCAATTCGAGGGCAAGAGTGCGGTTCCACTGAAACTATTTCAGAGGCTCCTGGGGCATATGGCATCCGCAGCCGCAGTAACGCCGCTGGGATTGCTTCATATGAGACCGCTTCAGCTTTGGCTTCGCGATCGAGTCCCGAGGTGGGCATGGCAACACGGCACGCTCCGAGTCCCAGTGACTCCAGCCTGCCGTCAGACCTTCACCCCGTGGACGAACCTCAAGTTTCTACGGGCCGGAAGGCCCTTAGAACGAGTTTCCCGGCATGTTGTTGTTTCAACAGATGCCTTTGCCACGGGCTGGGGCGCCATGTGCAATGGTCATGCTGCCGCAGGCTCCTGGACAGGACCCCAGCGCCTTTGGCATGTCAATTGCCTCGAGTTGCTGGCTGTGCGTCTCGCCCTGCACCGCTTCCGTGCGCTGCTCAGGGGTCAGCACGTACTAGTCCGATCAGACAATACCGCGACAGTAGCGTACATCAACCATCAAGGTGGTCTACGCTTCCGCCGTATGTCGCAACTCGCTCGCCACCTCCTCATATGGAGTCAGAAGCATCTGAGGTCGCTTCGAGCCATTTATATCCCGGGACACCTGAACCAGGCGGCCGACGAGCTGTCTCGAGTTCGGCCTCTCGCTGGAGAATGGCGGCTCCATCCCCAGACGGTCCAGCTGATTTGGGATCAGTTCGGCGACGCACAGGTAGACCTGTTTGCCTCCCACGACTCGTCCCATTGCGACCTGTTTTATTCCCTGACCGAGGGCACGCTCGGCACGGATGCACTGGCGCACAGCTGGCCGCGGGGCCTACGCAAGTATGCGTTTCCCCCAGTGAGCCTTCTTGCGCAGACCTTGCGCAAGATCAGGGAGGACGAGGAGCAGGTCATTTTGGTTGCCCCGTATTGGCACAACCGGACCTGGTTCTCCGAACTAGTACTCCTCGCGACAGCACCTCCCTGGCCAATTCCTCTGAGGAAGGACCTCCTTTCTCAGGGACGGGGCACCCTTTGGCACCCTCGTCCCGATCTTTGGAACCTCCACGTGTGGCTCCTGGATGGGACGAGGCAGGTTTGAGTACCCTACCACCTGCGGTGGTGGCTACCATCACTTCCGCTAGAGCACCGTCCACGAGACATGCCTATGCGTTGAAGTGGAACCTCTTCGTCAACTGGTGTTCTTCTAAACATCAAGAACCCACGAAATGCCGATCAGTGTCGTGCTTTCCTTCCTGCAAGAAGGGTTGGAGCGAAGGCTGTCTCCCTCCACCCTGAAAGTGTATGTTGCCGCCATTGCCGCACATCACGAAGCAGTTGATGGTAAGTCTCTGGGTAAGCACGACCTGATCGTCAGGTTCCTGAGGGGAGCGAGGAGACTAAATCCTCCTCGTCCTCCCCTCGCACCCTCTTGGGACCTCTTAGTGGTTCTAACTGCCCTGCAGAGTGCTCCATTTGAGCCTTTACAGTCAGTGGAGCTTAAGTTCCTGTCAATGAAGACAGCGCTCCTGGTTGCATTGGCCTCCATCAAGAGGGTAGGGGACCTGCAGGCATTTTCGGTTGACGAAGCGTGCCTGGAATTCGGGCCGGCTAACTCTCACGTGATCCTGAGACCCCGGCTTGGATACGTGCCCAAGGTTCCTACCACACCCTTTCGAGACCAGGTAGTGAACCTGCAAGCGCTGCCCTTGGAGGAGGCAGACCCAGCCTTGGCACTGCTCTGTCCAGTACGCGCCCTTCGTGCTTACGTAGACAGAACGCGGTGTTTCAGGACCTCAGACCAGCTCTTTGTCTGTTATGGTGGGAAGCTGAAGGGAAAGGCTCTCTCAAAGCAAAGGTTATCTCACTGGATAGTGGATACCATTGCTTTGGCATACCAGCAGCAAGGTCGTCAATGCCCCCTTGGTGTGAAAGCCCACTCCACTCGTAGTGTGGCTTCCTCTTGGGCTCTAGCGCATGGCACCTCGCTAACAGACATTTGTAGAGCTGCAGGCTGGGCGACACCCAACACATTCGCGAGATTCTATAATCTCCGAGTAGAGCCAGTTTCTTCTCATGTACTCGCTTCAACCAGCCGGTACTAGATTCTGCTCAGGTGTCTTCGCTTGCTCGCCATTCCTCTCCACGGACGGGATACGTGCGATCATCTTCTCAGGTGAGTCTGATAAGCTCTGAGTTCCTCCAGCACTGGTTACGTCAACGCCTGAGTTATGCCAATCTGCCATAACACAGCTCTTGCGCTTGACTAGGTGCCTCCATGTGCATGGTCCCCCCTTTGGGCGACCCCCACATGTGTATTCCACTGTAAGTCTCTTTTGAGCGTGTGTCTTTCCCTTGGCAAGCCACCTTGCCACCCCTGGGGTTTAAATATTCCACCTGCGGCTGGACACCTCAGTGATACCCCATATGCATCCCTCTGGGTCATATGTGTCTCTCAAGTCCCCCCCTTAATGGTTGGGCATAATTGCATATTTCTCCTGAGATATGCTTCCCAGTGTACCTTGGTATTCCTGTGTTAAGTAGGACTCCTTCGTTCGTGCTATTCTCACAACAGGGAGCTCAGACTTACGCAGGGCACTGGATGACAGCCGAGGTGGCGTGATTAGACTGGAACCCCAATCGTCGTCATCCGACGTAACTCGGAGTGACCACGAAAGGGAACGTCTCGGTTACGGATGTAACCCTCGTTCCCTGAGTAGGGAACGGAGACGTTACGTCTTCCTGCCACTTCCGCTGTATCGCTGAAAAACGCCTGAGTTCAGTCTCGGCTCCTCAGCGAAGACATATCTGCATATTGCAGCGTACTTCCTTATATACCCCCTGCGGTGGGCGGAGATACGCTATGCAAATTCCGCAGACCCATGGCATTTCATTGCCATTGGCTCGTTTTATATACTCGAAGGTGAGAGGCTTTCTAAGCGAAACCCCAATCGTCGTCATCCGACGTAACGTCTCCGTTCCCTACTCAGGGAACGAGGGTTACATCCGTAACCGAGACGTTCCACGGGCCATCCCAGAGCCATTAAAGACAAAAGGTGCGTCTTGGAGCTACTGGCTAGAGCCATTAAAGACTCATTTAAAACACAATAGAGAAAACAGGGCTGGCAGGAACTGTTGATACCATTATCCTAACCTAACCTTAAAATGCTAACTTCAATATACTCAACTTTTCTGTTGCAAACTAAATTAAACATTTAATAAAATATGTAATCCAACACTTTGCACCTGTTGCTTTACAAAATTTCTGCATAAGTTCCATTACTATTCTAATGCTCTCCACTTCTTCTATTATCAAGGTGGTATCATCAGCGTACTGAACAATCTTTTGTCCTTCCCTTCCATTTTCAATATTTATACCTTTTATTCTTTTGTCTTTTTTAATCATCATTCCTAGAGGCTCTGCCACCAAGGAATACAACTGGGCTGACAGTGGACAGCCCTGTCTTATGGATCTAGTTATCTTAAAAGCATCCGTTAAAAAAACATTACATTTAATAAAACTCATTGTATCTTTGTATAAAATCTTAATCCATTTTCTAAAATTCTCTCCAAAACCAAAATGTTTTAAAATCGCAAATAAAAACTCATGCTCCACCCTGTCAAAAGCTTTTTCAAAATCCATACTTATCACATAACCACTCTTCTTTTCTTCATTCATATAACTTATCACATCCCTTATATTGCTAACTGTATCCGATATATCTCTCCCCTTAACTCCATATGCTTGATTTGATAAAATGATCTTAGGTAACACAGTTTTCAATCTGTTTGCTAAAATTTTTGCTAAAATTTTAAAATCAGCATTTAGCATAGTGATTGGCAGTGGTGTGCCGTCAGAGCCAGCAGGGCCTTCTCTGCTGGCCCTGTCAAAATAGAAAAATATTTTTTTTTCTAAAATTAAATTAATGTGTGTCTGAACATGTCTAAATTCAATTACTGTCTATCAGTACGTTACGATTATATTTCCAGAAAGAATATGGTTATTTTTTGTGAGTCTGAGCTAAACGCAGCTCCGTGGACCAGCACTAATAGTATAGCTAGCCTTCCGTTGAAGCTGCCGTTTTCCAATTGATCATAACTTTGACTGACGTGTTTTATCAGCCAATCAAATTGTGATGCGTATGACAGAACGCCCCAGAGGCCCAGCGATGTGTCGACGGCAAGCCCGCGCTGATGTCATCGACATGGGTGGGCAGATACAATACATGTTTGTGTACAATAACAATTTTCAGGAAAAATAACATTACGATGTCCAGAAATAAGTTTCATTAGTACATTGGGTCATTTTGGGCACATTTGTCATTCTAGATTTACTAATTTTGTTAGTACCGAGAATTTCCACGTGACTAAATGCATTGATAACTATGTAAATTTTGTATTCTACGACGGTCTAGTGGTAGAACTTTTGCCAAGCGTGTCAGAGGTTCTGTGTTCGAATCCACGCTCGTATAGTTTTTTATTTTTATTTTACCGAATCTGTTCATCAGTGGTTGTATATCAAGCAGGGCATTTGTGTGCATTTTGTTTTGTAAGATTTCAACGAATAGAAAGTCTCCGCAACGGCGATAGATTGAAGCGCGCATCTAAGTGAAAACTGTGCGCGAGCCACAAGAGAACACTCTATCCGCGCCACTGATAATAGCGGCAACGAGCACTCAGCTTGAACAACACATTTCAGCGCTAGAATGCATCTAATTCAACAAACGAAAATGAATGTCCTGCTAGTTAACCGGAGATGTTTTATTTATTTGTATTAGGTAACTTACATCCGTGCGCGAGATGTTTCAGCTCAGCTTTTATAATGTACAGTGGTGTGCGTGTGCGCTGAGGTTGAAGATCAGCTGTCTCGTCGTTGATGTTACGCAGTGCATACAGTGCATGATTGTATTTTGCATTTGGGGGGGGAATTAGATCGTTACTGAAGGCCCTGACTGAAACCCCACGGTACGCTACTGGTGATTGGTCTATAATTTTTTTAATCATCTCTATCCCCTTTTCTCTTGAATATTATTTTCACTAGACCCATTCTCATTTTTTGATTTACCTCTCCCTTTTTAAAAATCTCATCATACACTTCTTTTAGGATTTTCATTCATTTATCTTTAAAAACTTTATAAAATTAATTTGTTATTCCATCTATGCCTGGACTTTTATTCCCCTTTAGTTGATTAATGGCTTCCTCTATCTCTTCTATTTTTATCTCCTCATCACACTCTTCTTTGTCTTGTTTATTAACTGCAGCCGTCACCTTCTCCAATATAAAGTCTTTTTCCCCATCATCTATTCCTTGCATCTTAAACAGTTCTTCATAAAAATCTTTTACCTCCTTTAATATTTCTTTTGTTTCTTTTACTTTCCTTCCATCTTTACTTTTTATTTCTTTTATCGTTTCTGCCTTTTTTCTACTTTTTTCTAGATTGAAAAAGAACTTTGTACATTTTTCTCCCTCCACAGTATATTTTGCCCTGCTTCTTATCATTGCACCTCTATACTTTTCCTCCTCTATTTTCCTTAAATCTTCTTCCAACAAAACAACCTTCTGCACATTGACTTCCTCTTTACTTAATTCCTCATTTAATTCTTTTCTGATTTTCCTTTCTTTTTGTTTCTTAACTTGTTGCAGAAGTTTACAATATTTTATTGTAAATTTCTTAATTTAATATTTTACACTATCCCACCATATCCTTTTATCTTCTACATACAAACTACTTTCCTTTTCTTTGTCAATAATTCTTTCTATTTCCATTCTATAACCTTCATTTTTTTAAATCTCTTGATTTAAAATTGTAGCGACTATGGCTCGATGGGTAAAAATGGACTTTTAATTTATATACTAATTAAAAGTGAAAACACTTTCTAATTCCCACAGACTTGGCAAAGTCTGTAACTGAACCCCCTTTTACGACTCACTTCCCCCTTTCCACAGTGGGAGCTTCAAAGACATTACTGACATTCCGATCTCAACAGAAAACCCGCTCTGAATCACACACACACCAAACCACTCTGAAACTCCTAAAACACAAGTTACACACACGCATGAATCATTATCAAAATGTTTTTATGTAGTTTTCTTGTTTATGGGATGTGATGGGATAAATTGAGATATTTATGCCCTTCTGCAGATGTAAGGGACACGTGTGTTTATACATTTGAGATGTATCTGTTTCATTAACTGATATTAATGTCGGGTGTGATATCCTACTGATCGTAATGAGCTTCCTGATACAGAAATAGAAACTATATTCCACACAAATGTTTATTCCTAGACATAATGTGGTATTAAAGTTTTAATGCATTTTTCTGTGTACGATCAGAAGAGGCGTTCCTTCACAAACAATGAAACGCTCCCGCCTCAGAACCGAAAGATTTCATTGGGTCCCGTCATCAAACAGGGCGTTACCCCGCGCTGCTTTAAAACCACAACACAAGCAGACGCCTCTCTCTCTCTTAGCTCATACACTCTCACCCTCGTGACTCCGAACTCTGAACTCTGCACTCTCACCCCTCCCTGCACCACGAGCAGCGGAGCGAGAGAGGGGACAGGGCCTTCATCCAAACGAACCGCGGATGTAAAAATCCAGTCTCGTCCTGTAACCAAGTTTTCTCGCCCTTCCCGCACCGGGAAGAGACTTCCGTACCTCTCGGTAATGTTACGTTCAGTAAGCTTTTGAGAACTTTCGCGAAACGCCAGCACAAATCGGTGAGACACGATCCAGAAGAAGGACGCACGTGATCCGGCTCCGCCAGCTTCACACACAGACAAAGGAACAATTTGCAAGTATAAAAATGATCAATCTCTCGAAGCTGCTTTCCCGTTGTGTCTTAAAAGGTTCTGTTTGTAAATTACCACACTTTCTCCCTCACTTTCTTCCTATTTTCATTCTGATCAAGTCATGTTTTATGTTTGTTTTGTTTAAACGTTCGTGGGTCTTGTGTAATTTTACGTACGTAGATTAGCCTATATTACTTCCTATATGCATATAATCCTTTGTGTGTCATTTTTGATTAAATAAATCTTTTATACTTTGACTGACTCTGTGTTACAATCCCACCAATTTAATTGTCAATGAAATTGCGATAAGATCTGGCTACTAGCTCTTTATTTTAATTCATAAACCCAGCAATTTGCATCCACGGCCAGGAGAGAATTTGTCTGAGGTTTGATAATATAAATATTCCTTCTTAACTGGTATAATCAAAGTATTCGCTGGTCGAATGACTGATGAGAGACCAGTTATAGAACGAAATATTTTTGATAATTAGCAGGTAATGTAATAGCATATGTGAAATTTATGAATTATGACTATGAGTTATGATTTTAATATTTCCCCAAATTTGAATATTGCTCGAGCTAATATTTCATATATGACCTAATTACGATTGTTACCATAAAGCTACACATGGTGGAGAAACGCGACGCATTTCAAACTTTACTTGGTGAAAAAATTCAGTTTCAGTCATAAGTGTATTGATCTGTTGATTAAAAATTGTGCATGCATGTTTTTGAACTGTGAGAGAAGTCGTAAAGCGAACTCACCCAGCTGACCGAGGCACAAAGCCAGCTCAGCTTACAAATTAATAGTGTCCACAAATGGCAAACATTTAGTCACTGTTAAATTGTATAAACTGCAGTATTAAAATTAAACGACTGTTAAGACGAAGAAAACTCTTAATTAGTACGTATAAATCTGATCAGTATTTAATTACCGCCGAATTAGGACGATGCTCTCCTCTTTCCGTGCGAGGCATAAATCTGATCTGGGCGAGTTTCCCCATTTCAGTCGCTAGGGCCCCCTTCTTAAATCGTTAGCAACGATTCTCTCCTGGTGAAACACTGGATTAGCTACTCAGTATGAAGCCACGCATGTAAATTCATATTAGTGAAATTTTGTGTGATGTGAGACTGTAATTACTAGCAGATGAAAAATACCTGCATAAAAAGTAGACGATAATTCCTACTTGTAAACACTACAGATGATAATTCCTGTGTGTATTTGAACCGTTTCCTGTAAAATGTGTAATCGAAGACAGACGTTAAATTCCTGTAATTCACATTTGTAAAACGCGCGCAAAACGAGCCAGAGTTTATTTGTGATTCTTAAAAGACATAGGAAGTCTGCAAGCCTCAGTTGCTGAATCACTACACTGACCAACACTAGAGGGCAGCCTTTAGGTGTGTGGCAGTTCTCAAAGTATACGCCCCCACGCTGACGTCATCTGAACAAGCACTCCCTCTTACTGTCAGCCTGCACGAGCGCAACAACGCCATCTCGTGGACGCTCTCAGATAAGACCTGCGTTTCCTCTAAAACTGCTTTCATTTCTAGACTGAATTTTTCTGAGCTCTCAAATGGGACATGCATTCAAAACCCCGAGTTTGTTATGCGGATGTTATTTGAGAGTTAGATAAATTCTCTCTTCTGTTTTTGACTGTCACATTTTGAGTTTAATTTGAAAAGAAAATCAAATTAGAGCTTAAAAGTGAATTCACTCAGTCCATTGAGAGCCCACCCAGGGGGGGGGGAAGCACGCCACCTTGTGGTCCTCCTGGGTCGGATTATCATTTCTCCCCTCAAGTCTGCATTGAAGTGTCTCAACATTGTGGTTAACCATAACCACTTCTAATAACTTAAAGGTTATTGTAAGGATTGAAAAAAATCATTCCGATTTTCAATTCAATTATTTTGATAATTAGTATGGATACTTCACTGCTATCATTCTAATTTTCTTCCCTCTGTTATCTTTGGATCTCTTGCATGTTTATTTGAATTTTAATTTAAACTAGTTTGAATTTTAATTTAAATTGTGTCTGCTCAACCAGGTGGAAAGGAGTTACGCCCCCCTGTGGTCCAAACACACGTCAGAGGCCTAGTCCTTTCCTGCATCACAAGCCTGTGTTGTTATTCAAAATTTTATCTCACAGATAATCTTTTCTTCTTTCTCCAATCTCCAAAAGGGGGAGGGTTTATTCTGATAATTACAACCAGTTATCATAATTCCCTCTCGTTTTTATCATAAGTAGTAAAACCTTTCGCCTTTGACTCCTGCATGCATATTTACTCAATGTGTTGAACCCAAAAAGCCTTAATTCACATTAAGCCTAACGTTCATCCCTGATTGTGTATATATTGGCAGGACCCTCTCAGTGCACTGCGGTGATTCGACAGTCACTTCTGGTTGGTTTCCAGTGGGCGGGAATCATCTGTCCGGCCTTACTGACACAGAGTGTTAGGGAGACCGTCGGAGAGTCTGACCGCGCCCGCTGGGTTCCACCAGAGTGACCTCTATTCACCCCAGGTAAACTAAATTTGATAAAACCCATCCACTTATTATAAACCACAGAATACTAGATATTCCCTTGGTCATATTTTAGGTGTTTGGCCTACTTTTCTCTCTTAGACACCCCCTCTTCCGAGATCCTGTCCCGATAACTCACGCCTGCTGGACCTATCAGGAACTCTAGCAGTGTTTAAGAGGCTTAGGCCTCTATTTTAAATAACGCTCCCCGTGTTATTGTTTACTACATTTCATTTGCAGATCAATTCACTTCCTTGTGTTGTGTTTACCTTTTTCCCTGCTCTCACCTTTATCTCTCTCTTTTCTGTGTGATTTGTTCCCTCATTTTACTTAGAGACAGAACCTTATAGAGAGACCCCCAGGAAAGCTGAATAATAGAGTGACGATCAAAGTTGGCATCGCCAGGCGACCACCAGGCTACCACCAGGCTACCACCTGCCAAAATTTCTATTGTGGGTCTAAAACGTACCCACGCAATTGGCTCCGCTAACTGTCAACATCAGTTAGCCCAAATTCTCATAACGGCAGCGGCCCGTATGAGTCTAGCGCATTAACCTAAAAACAAACTTGCATTTTGGTTTTCTTTTTGTGTGTGCTGTGCTCTCTCGCCAACAGTAAGCCGAGATGTCGAGCTCACCCTGTCATGCAGTCCGCTGGGACGACCTTGAGCCAAGAGCAACGGGACACAGACCTGGACCAGTTCGAGTCCCATGATCCTGCCCAGACATATAGCCACGAGCAGCTGTCCAAAATCTTCGGAAACCTCGCACTCAAACTCGTCGCCAGGGCCCGGGACAGCGAAAGGAGCAACGCCGACCTGCAGCAAAAGACAGCCACACTACGGCTTCAAGCCACAGCGGCCCGGAAGGACCTCGACGAAAGACTCCAACTGGCTGAAGCTCTCATAGAGAGAGCACATATTGAACTCAGAGACAAAGACTCTGAAATCAAGGCCTGTAAAACCCATTTACGAATGGCCCGAGCTGAACTCCATCAGCTTACTCAGCTAAGTCATGATCTCAGGTATGAACTTGACATTGCTCACAAAGAACTTGCACATTTTGACAGACTTAAAGGTGACCGGGAAGAGGAAACACACCTCACACTGTTATCCCCTTCCAGCGAGTCTGTGCCTTTCAGCCACACACACAAAGCTGAAAAGGCGGGCGCAAGCCCACTGCACCACACCATGCCTGTCAACACTTCACAAGCTGAAGAGAGTAGAGCTGTAATGGGTCAGAACCATTCCAGGCCAGCGGAGGGCAGTACTACTGTGACAGTGCTAGTCCAGAGCACCCAAGCGAGCACTCTGAAAGATTCTGGGACCAGAATCACCAGCCGTCCAGAACTCCAAGCCCTGACAACCAGCCCTGGAACCACTCTCTCCTGGACACTGGTGAGCCTGACTCTTCTTACTCCACAGATGAAGACAGCGCAGCCACTTCTGATACAACTGACATCCTGAGTTTGCTGAAAGAGCTCCTTCACAGGACGGACCAATAGAACAGGCCTGACATTTTATGCCCAAGCATAAAACCTGAAACAACACCAAGAACTTTGTTTCCACACACAGGCTACAATGCTAACTGTCACCTCACAAAGTGACAGCACTTCACAAAGTGACAGCACCGACATCAGCCTGAGCCACCCTTCGATCACCTCACCAGCTCAAACGCCAACGTTTCTAAGGAAACTGATCGAAAAGGGGGTGGTTCGAACACGTTACATGGTCACACAACGACCACTCAAACACCCTCATGATTGCAGTGATTACACAGCACAAACGAACTTTGACAATTACACTGCACACCTCAGAGCCACTAACGCTGCCTCCGCCGTGTACAAACAAGGTCATGCGGGCCTCTGAAGAACAAACTTGTCCTATGCCACCGCTTACCCCACCTGCCACCCTCACACGACATCTGAACACTGACAGCCAGTAACTCAGATTGCTCTCTGAGTCCACGCACATGCTGCGTTCACCGGACTTTCAAATCGCATTGTGCACATGTTGCCATCACAGCGCCACAGCTTGTAAGATCACAGCGCACAAAAGGGGGGTCAAGCGTGCCCAGTAAACACACCATGTGCTGAACACCGCAGCACCAAAGCCACACATGGGACATTAAAGCATGTGGCATACCAACCTCAGCGAAAACAAAAGACTGTCCTAAGCCAACCATGGACGTCCCTCGCTGGAATTTTCTTTTTTTGTTGTTGTTTTCTCCTTCTCCCTCTCTCTCTCTCTCTCTCTCTCTCTCCCTATTGCCTCTAACAGGATGCTGTGGTGGTTCGCGAGAAAGCAGCCACAATCAGACATCACCAGGTCCGGCATCCGGCATCGCACGGAGAGAGCAACCCTGAGTCCTGAACACCAAGGCAGGACTCGCACTCAACACAGTCCCTCCAAGCATGGGCAACCGCCCAGCCTGAACACCTCACCTGTGTCCATACCTGGACCGCAGCTGACGCTGCGCCGTGCCCCTCCACAGCAACCGACCACGCCCTGACTCCCGTCTTGGCTTTCACCCTGTACCAGACCCTTGCAAATGTGAGCAGCCACAGCAAAGCTCACAAAGCCGTGTCTGGTGGTTTCCTATGGAACCGCAAAAAGGGGGTCCCGATCCGGGGCTCGCCTAAACCTCATTTGACCTGAGTCCTCAGTCATCAGCCACTTCCCATCGACCATTGCGCTAATTTGTTGTTCGATAAAGTCCTTCCGAGGTCTTTATCTAACAAAAAGGGGGAATATGAAGCGACTATGGCTCGATGGGTAAAAATGGACTTTTAATTTATATACTAATTAAAAGTGAAAACACTTTCTAATTCCCACAGACTTGGCAAAGTCTGTAACTGAACCCCCTTTTACGACTCACTTCCCCCTTTCCACAGTGGGAGCTTCAAAGACATTACTGACATTCCGATCTCAACAGAAAACCCGCTCTGAATCACACACACACCAAACCACTCTGAAACTCCTAAAACACAAGTTACACACACGCATGAATCATTATCAAAATGTTTTTATGTAGTTTTCTTGTTTATGGGATGTGATGGGATAAATTGAGATATTTATGCCCTTCTGCAGATGTAAGGGACACGTGTGTTTATACATTTGAGATGTATCTGTTTCATTAACTGATATTAATGTCGGGTGTGATATCCTACTGATCGTAATGAGCTTCCTGATACAGAAATATAAACTATATTCCGCACAAATGTTTATTCCTAGACATAATGTGGTATTAAAGTTTTAATGCATTTTTCTGTGTACGATCAGAAGAGGCGTTCCTTCACAAACAATGAAACGCTCCCGCCTCAGAACCGAAAGATTTTATTGGGTCCCGTCATCAAACAGGGCGTTACCCCGCGCTGCTTTAAAACCACAACACAAGCAGACGCCTCTCTCTCTCTTAGCTCATACACTCTCACCCTCGTGACTCCGAACTCTGAACTCTGCACTCTCACCCCTCCCTGCACCACGAGCAGCGGAGCGAGAGAAGGCACAGGGCCTTCATCCAAACGAGCCGCGGATGTAAAAATCCAGTCTCGTCCTGTAACCAAGTTTTCTCGCCCTTCCCGCACCGGGAAGAGACTTCCGTACCTCTCGGTAATGTTACGTTCAGTAAGCTTTTGAGAACTTTCGCGAAACGCCAGCACAAATCGGTGAGACACGATCCAGAAGAAGGACGCACGTGATCCGGCTCCGCCAGCTTCACACACAGACAAAGGAACAATTTGCAAGTATAAAAATGATCAATCTCTCGAAGCTGCTTTCCCGTTGTGTCTTAAAAGGTTCTGTTTGTAAATTACCACACTTTCTCCCTCACTTTCTTCCTATTTTCATTCTGATCAAGTCATGTTTTATGTTTGTTTTGTTTAAACGTTCGTGGGTCTTGTGTAATTTTACGTACGTAGATTAGCCTATATTACTTCCTATATGCATATAATCCTTTGTGTGTCATTTTTGATTAAATAAATCTTTTATACTTTGACTGACTCTGTGTTACAATCCCACCAATTTAATTGTCAATGAAATTGCGATAAGATCTGGCTACTAGCTCTTTATTTTGATTCATAAACCCAGCAATTTGCATCCACGGCCAGGAGAGAATTTGTCTGAGGTTTGATAATATAAATATTCCTTCTTAACTGGTATAATCAAAGTATTCGCTGGTCGAATGACTGATGAGAGACCAGTTATAGAACGAAATATTTTTGATAATTAGCAGGTAATGTAATAGCATATGTGAAATTTATGAATTATGACTATGAGTTATGATTTTAATATTTCCCCAAATTTGAATATTGCTCGAGCTAATATTTCATATATGACCTAATTACGATTGTTACCATAAACGCTACACAATCCAAATTCCTGGCCCCCTCTCCATTTCTTTTATTGAAATCCATCAACATAAAAACAAAACTATGATCACTTAACGATGTTTCCTTATAATACACCTTTTCAATATATTGTTCTAAAACTCTTGTGATTAAAACATAATCAATCCTTGTTTGACATAAAAGATTCTCTACTAATTGTCTTCTTGAATATTCTCTTCTTTTTTCATTCTATCCCTCCAGATATCAATTAAGTCATTTTCTTCCATTAAAACATTCAGCTCTTTTCTTGCAGTATCTGTTCTAAAAAACATCCCTTCTGCCATATCCATTTTGCTAAAAACCGTATTGAAATCACCCATTAAAATAACTTTCTTATACTTTTCTGTAAAACGCCTTAAAACATTAAAGAAACCCCTCTTTTCCTTTTCTTCATTTGGCGCATGTACATTGCATAAAACAAAAGTTTCCTCTCCACTACTTATTTCTAATGCTAAACATTTTCCATTTCTATTATCAAATACCACATTCCATTTTTCATTCATATCATTATCAATTAAAATTGCCACTCCCCTTCCTTTTCTTCCATCACCATTATTCAAGGGCGTAGGTTTGGCCTCAGCTTTGGTGGGGACATCCCCCCTCCCCTTCCCCCTGGAATTCTTTTGTTGTAAGATACCAGTGCTTTAATGGCGATTTCAGACTGTTGGCAATACAGAATATCACAATACAGAAGTGAATCTACTTCATCTCATTATATTGTATCCTGACCCCAATACACCATCCTGTATACTGTCCCTAAAGAGCTAGTATAACTGTATAGGTCCAGCTACTTCTTCCTCAACATGCTCTGTGACATCTTCACAAGATGTCTGAGTTTTCCATATGTAATTAAATAATGAACAAATGAATAAAATACACACGTATCATAGTATGCATTCAACACAACAAATCCATTATTATTATCTATTATTATTATTATTATTATCCATGATTACAGTATTCCATTAATACTAAAATTGTATCTACTATTCTATATCAAATTCTATTGATATATTCTATTCTTAAATATTAAATTCTTAGGCTACACTCACTCACAAATACATTACATAAATAGAATGTAGAAACGAAAAATGTCTCAGATCCACTGTTTATGTTGACTGCAAGATTCTAAGTTAAGGTCAGCTAATTAACATTCAGTGACTTGCTAACGTAGCATTATGATAGCGCGACTTCTATGAGTCTATCAGTGCTGTGCTGCACAGCCTAATCAATACTCTTAACCTTAGTTGAAAGATTGCTGCTGCTAGGTTTAACTGTAACAACATCCTAGGTAACACATACTATCACCAATACTATTTTCCACAGTAGAATCTGCATTTGAAAGACTGGTCAGTCACTACTACTGCCAGTTTCTTTGTGTGGCTAGTTATTTTGCCTACTTACACTGCTTTATGAAAAAGCTTCGTATATTTCTTCTTCTTGGGTGGCATAGCTGATCTATCTACAAAGTACAAAAAGTGGCAAAAAACGGAATATTAAAATGTTTTACTCTGGCCTTTGTATGTGGCAGAGAGACAGCCCTGGTAACTTACCGTCGGCGTCGTCGACACACGCGCGCACACACACACACACACACACACACACACACACACACACACCACCCGCTCGCTGCCAGTGCAAGCACAAAAGTAGTCCCGGCCCGCACGTGTAGCCTGTCAGATACACCGCCGCCAATCAAATTACGGCGTTTCTTGTACTGTCGTTGTTTTGGCCGTTGGAATCGATCCAAATAGCAGCGCAAAGATCCAAATAGCAGTTCAAAGGAGCTTGCTAAATATTGGTGGGGACAAATTTGTCATCTCAAAATATTGATTGGGACTAGTACCTAGCGTCCCCCCCTAAACCTACGCCCATGCCATTATTATATACTATTTCGCCATTCCATCTTTTTTAAAAATCTTCCATTACTTCATCTTTCCAATTTGTTTCTTGTAATACAATTATATTTTCACCTTTACACATTTCTTTCATTTTTTCAAATTTCATCACATTCGACAAACCTCTTGCATTCCGCGATACAATTCTTAAAACCATTAAAAGTAATAAATATTTAAAAATAATCATCATTTCATTTTTCTTCCTTTTCCTCTCCTATACTACTTAACACATCAAATCTCCCTTTATATACAGCTTTTTCTTTCATTTTTTCTCTTCTCTTTTTAGCACATTCAATATTTGGTTTTACCTTAAGTGGACTTCTTCTTTGCATACGACTCATTTCTCTGTCTCTTTTGTATCCTTCAGTCTTTTGTTTCTCAGTCTCTTCCTCATCTTCTCCTTGTTCACAGTCCTCTTGTTGTTCTTTATTATGCTCAAGTTCTCTGTCCTCTAATGAAGTGTCCATTAGTGTCCATGTTTCTTCCAGCATTTGTTCTTCTTTTTCTCCTTTTGTTCCGCTTTTCTCCCGTTCCCTTTCAACCTCTGCCTGCTCATCACCAGCATTGTTCGACTCTGTTTCTTCCACTACTTTACGCATTTGCCTGCTTTCCTCCTCGGTTCCAGCCTCTGTGTTTTGTTCCTCCTCATCTCCCATCCAACATTCACATTTCACAAGAACTTTGTGGCATTCTGGGCATCTCACTGCATCACAGTCCCGTGCAAAGTGGCCTTGCTCCTCGCATTGATAGCATTTGAAGTCTGGACAGTCCCTGAGGATGTGTCCCGGATTCAAACACAACTGACAAGTCTTCACCTGTCGGTCATGTATTATCCGGAAAAACTGTTCCCTCCGCCGTCTCAAACTTTGCGCTATATGGTAAAGAAACCACTTGATCTGGGAATTTGACACGAACAAATCGCGTTCCATCTTCCACTTCCGTGCCTGGATATACCCTTCTTTTAATTTGTGATGTTGGATGTACTCCCCATGCTTCCAATTTGTTAAAAATGTCTTTGTCCTCTAGATAAGCAGGCAGATGCATGAAAGATACAACATATTCCCTTGTCTGTAGTTTTCTTACTCCACATTCCTTTCCTTTAATGGTTATTCCATCCAATAAAATGTCACACAAATTCTCATTTCTTAAAGTCATTTCATATTCTCTGCCCTGCCTGGGCCTTACCGCCAAGATATTTCCTCCACCGATTTTCTCTGTCACCATCTTGATAATGTCCTCAGCTTTTCCATCTTGTACCCCTTCCAAGTCCACTATCACTGTCGCTTCTTTTGAATAATTCCTTCTTCTTTCATTTCTTCTGTTATCTTCTCCATTTATTCTTTGACCCACACTTCGTCGTTTGTCCAGTCCTTTTTCAAAATCCGTTTGTGTTTCTCCAGCCGTTTCCATGTCGTGTTCCATAAGTTCCTTCCGTTAATCCAAAAAACAAAGCAAACCGAAAACAAAAACAAAAAACTAAACACCCCCCAGACAGCGTTAAGCTGCTGGAAGGTGGTTAAAAAAAAAACACACACACACACACAAAATACTATCAAAACTAACCAAAAACTTTAGCAAAACAAAAACAAACAAATATGGGAGAGCCTTCCTCTCCCAGCTATTGCCACGTCACTTCCTGTAACTCACTAGCTCCCTCTAGCATTCTCAAAGTGGTATGGCCGTAAGCGAAATCTGCTGCCAAAAAATGGGCTATTTAAAAGGTTAGAACATTAGTGAAGTAACGTAAAAAGCTTACAGCACCTGGTATTCCCAAGCAAATTCCCCTCCAAGTACCTAAGCGATCGTCAGCCGTCCAATGGTTGAGCAGAGCTGAGCAGCGATCAGCCAATGGTTGAGCAATGCTGAGCAGAGCTCAGCGCTCAACAGACCAATCATTGAGCGAGGATCGGAAAACGTCATCTAGCTGTGTGAGCTGTTTTATAAAAATACTGGCGGCCTTTAACTAATTTATTGTGGTCGGCGTTATTGATGACCGATTGGACTGTTTTTTTACTCTCAGGTACATTTGGTATAATTATGTGTTAAGTAATGAATGAAACTCGATATATTTTTGGATAATTTGCCTGATGTCTGTAGTGACAAGGCGCACCATTTTATTATCTGATTACCTTGATTATCATCTAAACTTTCAAACGCGCATCAGTGGGCTCCGACCATAGACAGTATATAAACGGCTCTGACTCCGAACCAATGCTCCGAACCTGAACTTTTCACACGCAACTGACGTATCAGGTTTCAGCGAATCAACGATCAGAGAATACTGCAGTGAGAACGTTGTAGGCAGATGTTACAGCTGTGTGCCTTAAACTCCTCTCCTGTCATTAATACGCTGTGGTCTAGTATAGTCATCAACAGAAACTTAACGGATTGAGAGGGGAGAAACGTGGATTTTGGCGTGACATTTCTTGCGTGTGCGTGAGAGCGTGAGATTGATGCTGAAAGCGTGAGAGTCACGCCAGATGCGTGAGAGTTGGCAACCCTGACACCAGTACCCCAACATCGTTTTGTACCGGCAAGGGGAGGCCAGGCTGCAGTGTACAGAGGCAGCAAAGTCTGTGGCAGAGGCCCCCAACACCGTTGTTGACCCTACATGGCTGGATCCCAAGACAGCAGAGGCGGCTGCCAAGAGGTCCGGGGGTGAACTCTGGAAAGGTTAGCTGGTCATCGTGTTTGGGAAGTACGCCGGTCAGACCTTCAGGTGGCTTCTAGAAAACGATGTCGGCTGGCTGGTGTGGTTGCTGTTCCAGTACTGCCAGCAGGAGCTGCTGAAGTGGCAGAAGGAGCGACTGCTCGAGTACGCCAGAGAGTTCCCTCCTGTCACTTGACAGGAGGTTGAAGGTAAGATAAACTCCGTTACCTTTTAGACTTGAGTAATTGATGTTAAGCAGTAACCAGTATTAGTAAAAGCATTATTTTATGAGATTATTTTATGGTTGTGTTTTATTTTCTGCAGAAAGTACAATCGAAGAAAGACCGGGCTCCTCCGACCGTCCCCGACCTCTCTCAGCAGGACCCCAAGTACGCCAGCGATGCCGAGCTGTTGGCTGCTGCAGGTATAGTAGTATTATGCTGAAATGAACATGAAATTACTTTGTAGTATGCTGTGGAGCTGCTAGGACTTGTGTTTGTGCCACGTGAAATTCATCAGTATGTATCGAGCAAGGCAGTTGATACATTTTTGTGGTGTTCTCCTCTTCAGAGAGTGTCCTGGACATGTCCGAGGCGTCGGTCAGCACGCAGCTGACCACCTGGGGAGACCTCGCCAGCTCTGTGTGCCAGGACAACAGGCCCGTCCCTCCGAGAGACCTCGGAACCCGGTGGCGTCGTGCTGGAGGGCTGGCAGAAGTTCTGGGAGCAGCCGCCTGAATCCGCCCAAGCCCTTGGTATAGCCCCCGCGAACATCAAGTGGCTAAAGACCAACGAGACCTACGGGCTGTTCGAGAGGGCGTCCAAGTACAAGAATGTCAGGGGAGAGATGGCCGAGAGGAAGTTCTTTAAGGAGAAGATGGAGTTCCACCCGCCCCCACCTCCTATGGCCGTCAAGGGAGCTGTGCCCAACATGCTCTCCTTCTTCACCACCCCTGCCTTCTTCTGGCGCCCGGTCGGCGTGATGAAGGCACTGATCCGCTGCCCCAACACCAACTGCCCCGCACCGCCAGAGTACTACCTGGAGAAGAAAGGGTACGGCAGCTATGCCAGGCAAGTGTGCGGCATGAACTTCTATTACACCCTGCTGACCGAGAGGTTAATGTGCAAACACTGTCTCAAGCTGAGGGAGGAGCCGAGCCAGGCGCACGCGGACGACAGCGACGACTACGACGACGTTCAACTGATCCAGATCCATTAAACACTCGATGCTGAGAATATATCCTATGTGTTACAGGAGACTGCTTTGGTGATAGAGTCCATCCTTGCTGAGTTCCGGGGACCAGCCGGCCTTGACATCGATGGCATTCACCTGTTCAAGTCGCCAGAGGCAGTCGACGCTCACTGGGCAGTTGCGAGCAAGCACCTCAGTTGCATGCAGGTGGGTTAATGTCTTTGCGGTCATCGTGTGTCAAAACCATTCAAACTTGTATATGGCAACATTTCAAAAGGACACCAGAATAAATAAGGACCTTGCAATATGTTGTGTGTTACAGGATCCCCCTGACATACCGCTGTATGTGTCTGTGAAGGTGGTGGTGATGAACGGCGTCCGACTGAACAAGCACAAGTGCCGGCGAGGCAGCAACTCTCTGGAGGGGTTGCACGCCCACCTGGTCAACGCCGTCCCTTCACAGCGATGTGGGATTATGCCATTCCAAGTGAGTGATTAAAACATAATATATATATAAAGCTTTATTGCAGACACGTAAGCAATAAGGTACGAGAGGCTCTGCTGTATCGTGAATAAGTAACAGCTGAAGGGTGTTGTTAGGCACAACGCGAAGCGAAGTGGAGCATAGGTTTATTGCTTTTATAAAACGGTTACCACACAATATAAAAAAAAAAAAAAAAAAAAGTATTCGTGCAACTTTCATGAAGTTAAATCAATAAAAGCATTCCTTCCGCTAGAAAAAAAATAGTCCCTGACCGTGAACAACAACGTTCCAATTTGTAATATGCATGAAAGCTCAAATAAAAACAACAAACCGTTCTCAAACTTTGTCTCATTCTTTTTATTTTTTACAACATAATATTTGTGAAATTTCCTCACACAAATAGGAATAGGTTATTTTAGCTAACGTTTATTTTTTGGTTTATTCCGTTATTTTTTCTCTGCACTAAACTAAATATTTACATAGCCTAAATAAAAACACAAGGGCACATATTTTGATAGGTAACAGTTAGGTCTTTAATCTATTTTATTAATGTTATTAATTTAGTTGCTAAAATGCTGCCTAACAAGAGATACTTTTTTTATTGTTGTTTATTTAAAGGTCCCGTTCTATGCCCCTTTTCACAAGATGTAAAATAAGTCTCTGATGTCCCCAGAGTGTGTATGTGAAGTTTGAGCTCAAAATACCCAACAGATCATTTTTTACAGCATGTTTAAATTGACATTTTTTGGGGCTCAGAAAAACGAGCCGTTTCAGTGTGTCCCCTTTAAATGCAAATGAGGTGCTGCTGGACGACACAGGGGGCGGAGCTTCATGAGCTCGTGCTCAGTCTGTCAGGAAAAATTCATCTCACGGAATGATGATAATATCAGAAACTCTCAGTAACGGCGTTCATTTCGAGTCGGACAATAATGCCTACAGAGTCAGATTGCTGTATAGAGATGAAACAGGTATGGTTTAGTAGTTTAATTACGGTTATTATAACGTATTTGTCATCTGCTTGTAGGCTATGTATCCATTATTTATTAATAGCCTACAAGTCTGCTGTCTGAATGATGATCAAACATGTACTGATGAGTTTAATAAAGTTTATTGTACATCACACAAAAGATGAAGCGTAAGTTTTACTTCAGAAAATCACCGTAAGAGCTGAGTAAACACAGTAGGCTAAGTTATAAGAAGTGCGCAAGTAGCCAGTAGAGTTGAGGGAGCAGATCCTGTGGGCGGAGGTTAGTCAAGAAACGGTTCTGGTGATGTCACTAATGCAGGATGTAGAGGGATGTAGTCCAAACGAGCCGTTTTTTGTAGTCAACTTCTGTTAAATAAAATATCTCGCTTGGCATTGAACTTTGAGCTTTATAATTTTACAGATATTATTTATGCTCTAACAGCAACATTACACACTAACTAAAGTTTGAAACATGGAATCGCATGCAACGGGACCTTTAAATTTATTTGAACATCTCCGTTTATTGTGCACGCATTAAATATTTGTCTCATTTCAATCGGCTCCACTGTGGTGATATTTCACGCAGTTCTTTTTAGTTGGGGCTCAGCACTGTCAGCAGTGTTTTCTGTTGCAGCAAGAATGTCGCTCCAGTGCTTTCTTTGTTTTAAGTTTGCCCTCCAGTAGATCTGTAGTTGTGGTTGCTAAGGGTGTTGCTAAGGGCGCAGTGATAAATAGAACCGTTGGGTGAAGCAGTCATAGCCGTGTTTTATCGTGAAAAAAGCACAGCTATTGACCAATCAGAATCAAGGATTGGAACTAACCGTTTTATAAATGTTCATATAGCACATCATACAGTATAATTTAAAAAGAAAAGTGTCAATGATAGTTTCAATGATACATTTTATTTCACAGCTCCAGTCATCACTTGTAAACATTGTACACAATAACAGTCAAAATGTAAATGTGTTTCAGGTATACTTGGTGTCCTTTGCCGTGCAGTGGAACCACCGCATGGCATCGCTCCGTGTCGCTGGTGGTCATGGCCGGCAGACGTCGTGCTTGGACGCGCGGCAGATCCAGCGCGTCAACCAGCAGGCCGAGGTTCTCTTCGGCAAGGAGCACGTCCTGGAGCCCAACTTTGCTGCACCGATGCCGGTCTCCGAAGCGTACGAGCACCCCGACGAGGAGGAGCTCCTTGGTGTCGAGTACGCCATGTGCCAGTCCACCAGCTTCACTGCCAGGGACTACTACGTGCAGAGAGGTACTGTACTTGATCACACACTTAAACAATGATGACAAACCTGGTGCAAAAAAAAACCTATTGTTGTGTAGACACGTTTGTGATTAGTACAATTACATATTTGCAGTTGAGGAAGAGCAGTCGCAGGAGGAGGAGGAGGAGGAGGAGGAGGAGTCGGCTGAGCAGGGAGACGACGAGATGGCGGACGAGGGTCTTGGCATGTCTTCTGATACAGAGGAGGACCCGATAGACAGAGTATGTGGGAAGCACTTCGTCCTCACCCAGGCAGAACAGGCGGAAGAGGAGGACAGTCCTGCCCTGCAAGACGTGCTGATGAGCCATCGACATCTGCATCTGCCAGGTATAGAGGAAGTGGAGGCACTGGCCTTGCTCCTCCTAGAACTGGCCAACAACAGCGACCACCACCTAGTGCCGGCTGACCTCAGGCAGAAGATCGCCGTCGCCGCCAGCTCTCTCCACGACCACGACAAGACCGCCGCCCGCTTCGTCGAGCGCTACGAGTCCAGGTGGGGCTACACCTTGTTCGGTCGGTGCCTTGGGGCGGACTCTCCTGAGACCAGAGCAGCCCAGAAGACCAAGTTTGGCTGCATGAGGTACGCTCAGGTGGCACAGGTGACCGAGGACAGTCGCCTGCTCTACCTCCTCCTCAAGATGCTGAACAACCGAGCGCCGGCCAATCAGCTCACCTCCCCCAGCAAGGTCACGGCTTCTTTGAAAAGAGGATTGCAGACCGAGTCCGAGACGACCCCATCCTCAGCGGTCTCGCCATTCCACTGCCCAACTTGAACGCCAAGTCCATCTCGACCTTCGCTGCCAGGGAGGAGAAAAAGGCCAACTACGGGGCGACGGTACTGCCGAAGGTGACGCCTCACCTGAAAGTGCTGTCTGACGCACCGTTCCTGGAAGCTCCTGCGCTGCCAACATCCCTCCCACCGCCAGACCGGCCTCAGGTCCAGTACCAGCACGTTCATCACGAGGCTGGAAAAAGGCGTGGTGAGAAGCGGAGGTAAGTTGTCATAAGCACTTTGTTTCACCTGTTGGCTGTGGAAAGCAAATAGCACACATGTCATATCAATACTCATTACATGTGTATTTTATATTTCCAGATTATTTGTTGAAGAGCCAGAGCCTGTGCCTCCTGTGAACCAGCCCGTTCAGCCCACGGCGTCGTCCTCCTCCACTTGGCCAAAGCCTGCTGCGCCCACCCCCATTCTGCCAAGGTCTGCTGTGTCCACCCACCTCCAGCCAAAGCCTGCTGCGCCCACCTATGGACCACCCCCTGTGTCGGCAGCACCCATACTGCTGGTTCTCCCCGCACAGCCACAGGCTCCCTCCGTCCTGTTTCGTGGGCCATCGTGCAGCCAGAGCTTTGTACCTCCTGCACCAACAGTCAAGGCATTCATGTCGAACAAGTCCTCGCGGCCATGTGGGGCTTGCCACGTGCCTAATTGTGGTGGACAGCGGAAGAGGTACACACCCTCCAAGGACAAAGTGGCTGGAAGCACCCAGAAGATATTTTCCTACTGTCCATCCACTAGGAAATCCACCACCTCTGGGTTTGACAGTGTGGTGTACGGCAGCTTTGAACACTTTAAAAGTGTGGTGGATGCGGAGTTGGAAAAGAGGAGAACTGTGTAAATAACTGTAAATAACTGTGTAAATAACTTACCTGTGTGATGCCACTTCTCCTGTGCCATCTGTAGGAGAGAGAAAGAGGCTTGATTGTGTTTGTTTGTGTGTTTGTTTGTGTTTGTTTGTTTGTTTGTTTGTTTCAAAGTGCTTCCGCAAGTACAATCTATTTATTTATATAGTTCAAAAAATGCACTTTACAGTTTTACTTAAGAATGTTCTTGTGTTTGTTTTTTTATTATTATTTATGTTGCCGTTAAAATGCACTATCTTTTTTTTTAATACAAACATGTTCTGGCCTATGTTCAATATCAAGGCCAATCTAACCTCAATCATTTAAACCTTAATCAGTTCCGATCTAACACAATCAGTTTACATACCCTTTAGTGGTTGTTCATGTTCAGATAATCTGTGTTTTTGTCATGCGTGTTGTTTGTATGTCTTTGTCAGCTTCATGTCTTTGTGATGTTTGTATGTCTTTCTGCTTCATGTTTAACAAAAGTTTGCCAAAGAAAACACACAAAAAAATTGTAACAGACAGGAATGGCTTAAGCCTTTATTTGTTGATTGGTGACCTGAGTCTTTGGATAATCCTGTTCTTTATTGGGCTTTGGCCTGTACAAACCAAGTGTTAATTTTTATCTTAAGTACAAGTTTGTGTTTTTAATTGTCAAGTGTTTTTGATTATTATTAATGTTATTTATGTGTGCGTGTCCTTGTGATGTTTGCATGTCTGTCAGCTCCATGTTTAACAATGTTTGCAAATGGTAGTAAATGTTCGTCTTGTCTCGTGTTCTCGCTCGTAGATCTGTACCTTGTCGTGGTGAGCGAGCTTTAAACCAAACAGATCTTGTTTACTTGTGTTTTCATGTATTGCTTTTTAAATGAAATACATTCTGGGTGAAAAATAAAAGTTGTAAAAGTATTTCAAGTATTTTGAAGTCTCTGTATGCTTGGGTTTCAGAAGGGGTGGGATAGTGTAAAAAAAAACACATCAAAGCAATTAGAAGTCCTTGTTTCTTCTCCGCCACTACCAGAGGTGTGAATACACCCCACTGTGCGCTGGCTGTACCCCCTGGGTGGTCACAACAATGTGAGAGTGCACTGATACATTACACCCTTTCTTAATTCAGCCCAGAAATGTAACAATTGCACACTTTTCCACTTGACTATATGAATCTCATCAGCTACATCAACTCAAACTATGAAAATAATAAACAAAACATTCAGCAGACTAGTGGATTTCAATAAACTAGGCCTTGTACATGACAGTAAATAACACTTCAGGACGTTGACCACCAGATGGCACCATCCGTTTTAATCATTTTCGATCGATCCCAGGGTTGAGCAATATGTACTTGGGGGGGTCATGAGCCATTCCCAGGCGGTCTCCCATCCAAGTACTAACCAGGCCCGACTCTGCTTAGCTTCCGAGATCAGACGAGATCGGGCGTTCTCAAAGTGGTATAATAAAATCTCCATGTTCTGGTGCTGATGCGGTGGTGACGTTCATGTAACCAGATGGTGACACTGCCAGTAACGCACATTACAGCTGTCACAAAGAACCGGCAAAAGTAATGATTATGAATGTGTCAAATATAGCAAGGACACATTTGAATTGTTTATTAATAAAGTGTTTTCTGAGTCGGCTGCAAGGATGAAGTTGACGATGCTGACTCGTCATCTTCTCAGTGAACACGCCTATATAGAGAAATGCACACTTCATACGGAATTCATTAGCATATGCTAGTCGGTTTATTTTCGCTTGAATTGTTTTGTTTAAAAGTAGACAATTCAAGCTTTCTATATGGAATAACTAATGGAATATTGTTAAATTCGCTCATAATATTAATGTAATACAGCATTCACATACAAATTTTTTTTTTTTTTGGCGAACCACCACCAGTGCTACTAAGCCACCGCGGTGGTGCGGTTGTCAAGTTTACCGGCACAGCCCTAATAAGAGGATGTGTGTGAGAGAGTGAGTGTGAGGATGTGTGTGAGAGAGTGTATGTGAGGATGCATGTGAGAGTGTGTGTGTGTGTGTGTGTGTGTGTGTGTGTGTGTGTGTGTGTGTGTGTGTGTGTGTGTGATAGAGAAAGAGAGAGAGAAAGAAAGGGAGATAGGATAGGTTGTTGACTGACATTGTTGCTTTTTTACCTCTGCAAGAACTCCAGGGTTGCTTCTTGGTCTGCTGGGTATGAAATGTTCAAGCAGTGGTATGAGGCAAACATCAACCTGACAGCATCACTGAAGATGGTGATGTGGATGTTCACTATCACTTGGTCCACAGACCAGACCTAGACCACAGACTTACAAAAAGTACTCTGCATTCAAAGGAGAACTTCCTGTTGTAACATATGCATAAGATAAAATAAGGGATCTATAGCACTGTGACAAACTGAGCCCAAAGAACATAAATTCCAGTAATTATTAAATATAGTTTTACTTTAAAAATATTCAAACATACCACACACAATTATGCAGGGTGTCCTTGGAAGTTCAGCAGTGTCCACTTCAGAGGGCAGATCCACTTTATAGAACATCTGGTCCTCTCTCTCGCTGAAGTACTGGAGAACTAGCTGAAGAAACCCAGCAGTGTAAACATCATCCACATTCTTCTGAAGACATTCTTGTGACATTTCTCTGAAGATGGTCTCCATCTTTGCTGTCTTGTCACTACACTTGAAGTAGGACACAACCCTTGCACACTTACTTGCTATGCTTTTATCAATGTCCATTCCTGTAAATGAGTCTTCATGCCAACTGTCTCAAATAAATATGGCCATTCATGTGTCAAATCAGAGGTCTCAGTACCACTGATGATGTCTTTTCTTTGGGTGAAGAAGGTGGCCCTCATCATGTTGTCAATACCTTTGGTGTCAGGGCACCCTTCTTTGTACATTTTTTTCAATTCCTCCTGTACACGTTTCTGGGAATCAGGCATTTCATTAGGTGGTAGCCGCACCGGTTGCCAGTTGAAACACCTATAGGTGTCTAGTCTTTTCTTTCTACATGGAGCATCTTCACCTTCACTGTTGCTAACAGCTTGTCTCTTTAAAGAAAGTGATGTGATTCCTCTCCTCACATTACCCACTCTGCTGATCATCTGTTTGATGACTGAATCATACCCACTGCCTACAATTTCACCTTCAATGACATCTCTGAATGCCCCAGGATATGCCTTGGACATCTTTCTTGCAATCTCACTGATGTGTTTCTTCCCGGGTGTTGGACATATTGTTAATATTTCACTCACTATCAGTCGTATAATTTCAAGTCTCTCATTTTTTGTTGGTCGAGTCCCAGTTTCCAGTTTTCAGATGATCTCAGATGGCATCTTCTTCCAAGAAATTTCAAAACTATAATGCCAGCTGTCGTCAGGCAGTTGATGAGGTGTGAAACCCACACTTGAACTAGATGTTGACACTGAGTTTGAACTCAGTTGCTGAGCTGTAGGCACCTAAAGAGATGCAGAAGTACACAAAGAACATAGGCTGTAATGATATAATGCTACATGCACTGTAAAGCCATCTATTTTTCCACACACTGTAAAATTTGGGGTGTGGGTTAGTTAATGTTTCAATCCATCAAAGAAACAGATGATACACAAGGAGATGCCAAAGCTGGAGGAGCCTCACATATTTACATCCTGTTTTATAGTATATTATGGTTTTTCAATTAATGATGGCTTGTACAACAGTGTGTGAACATTATTTAAGGTTGGGTATATCATTGAAAAACACCTAACAAGCAAATTCAGGTGTGATGAATGAAAGGTTCACCCTACGATTCTTTACGTGAAAAATGTGACATAATTCATCAAACTTTCCTGAAATTTACATTTAGTCATTTAGCAGACCCTTTTGTCTAAAGCGACTTACAAATTAGGACTAAATTAAACGAGTCATCGTGAAGATGCAAAAAACAACGCAAGAAGTGCTCAAAATACAAAGTGCAGGCATTGTTCAGAGTAGCATAAGCCCGATAAGCGAGGATTTAAAGGAAAAAGGAAAAAGGAGGTTAAGTGCTCACGGAAGAGACGGGTTTTCAGCTGTCTTTTGAAACCGTGAATGAGAATGTTCTGGAGAGTGATTTTGTGGCTCTCTGTGATGGAACCACGAGACGTCGCTCGTTGACCGATCGTAGGCTTCTGATATGGATGAAGACTTGTAGGAGTAAGTGAAAGTATGAGGGAGCTGAGCCTGTGATAGATCTGTAAACAAGCATCAATGCCTTGAACTTGATGCGAGCAGCGAGAGGTAGCCAGTGCAGAGAGATGAACAGAGGAGTGACGTGGGTCCTTTTGGGCTCGTTGAAGACCAGACGAGCTGCAGCGTTCTGGATCATCTGTAGAGGTTTAGTTGCACATGATGGAAGTCCAGCCAGAAGAGCATTGCAGTAGTCAAGCCTAGAAATGACCATGCTCAGTTAGGAAAGGCCTGATCTTCATCATCTGCATGATCGAGCTGTCTTTGAAATGTGATCTGTGAAGCTCAGCTGGTCATCCAGTATTACTGCAAGATTTCTGACCGACCTTGATGGGGTGATTGATGATGAATCTAGCTGGATGGTGAAGTCGTGCTGTCGAGATGGGTTGGCAGGGAGGATGAGAAGCTCAGTCTTTGCCAGGTTGAGCTGCCGGTGATGTTCCTTCATCCATGTCGACAGCTTGAGATCCGTGCAGCTACTGTGGGATCATCTGGTTGAAATGAGAGGAAGAGCTGTGTGTCATCAGCATAGCAGTGGTAGGAGAAACCTAGAAGTAGATCTAAAATAGATCTAAATGTCCCATTAAAGGATTAGTTCGCCTCAAAATGAAAATTTCCTGATAATTTACTCACCCCAATGCTATCCAAGATGTTCATTTCTTTCTTTCTTCAGTGGAAAAGAAATTAAGTTTTTTGAGGAAAACATTTCAGGATTATTATTATTATTTATTTATTTTAAACTGCATTGATTTGGACTTCAACAATCTGATGACTGTTGAAGTCCATTGTGTGGAGAAAAAATCCTGAAATGTTTTCCTCAAAAAGTGGAAAATGTTTTCCTTCTTTTCCACTGAAGAAAGAAAGACATGAACATCTTGGATGGCATTGGGGTGAGTAAATTATCAGGAAATTTTCATTTTGAGGTGAACTATTCATTTAAAGGCATTCAGTACACCATGTACTCACCAGAAAGTGACATTTCATCAGGACTTATTTGAGGACAGTCGGTTGCTGGAAGGGCTTTCAGACACATCACTTTGACCTTAATAAAGGACATAATCATAGACTCATGTTGTGTAATATATTTTGCAAGAGTAATACAAATACAGTAACCCCCCTTAGCTGTTCTAAACTGTCTTATTGCTTAAATATGAGTTGCATTATATACAAATTCAAACACATACTTGTGGATTTGAAGCATGACAGGAGTCTCCTTGCTTCCACTGGCTTGAGGATGGGAAGAAGGTCACTCTCCTGGACATACTTCATGTCCTCGCGGTCCTGGACTCCCCCAGCGCTTTAAGCAAAGGCTCAAGCTGGCTCATTTTTGGAAGAGCTGATTTAATAAAAGAGGCAAGAGCACTCCCTCCATCCATGACACTACAGAGAGACAAGACAGCCAAACGCGTTTCCCAAAAGCATCGTAAGCCTAAGTTAATCATAGAACCGTTGCCACTAATGGTCTCTATGATCAACTTAGGCTTGTGATGCTTTTGGGAAACACAACACAGGTTTCTCAGATCACTGTTCTTTATGCACAACTCAAATAATACGCAAGTAGTAAAAGCTGCTTAACTCTTAACCATATAGTCAGCTCCAGCTAAAGTGGATAAAATATCATAAACCATTCAGTTTAACATTTCCTCTTAGAGACTCTTACCACCATTGCTCATACGAAGGTGTGTTTAGTGTATGTTCACTTTTGGAATTGCGTTGGGATGTCAAAAGGTAAGAATTTTGAACTTTGTCTCAATAGCTCATTGTATATAACAGTCTTGATTTGTTCAAAAATGTAAAATGGAGTACTATTTCTCTAGAAGATTTGTGTATAGCAGGGCTGCCCTGTCCTGTTCCTGGAAATCTAACTACCTGCTGAGTTCAGCTCCAACTCTCCTCAGACACAACTGAAGCAGCTAATTAAAGGGATAGTTCACCCAAAAATGTAACTTCTGTCAGTAATTACTCGCCCTCATGTAAATCTGAGAGCTGTCTCACTCCTTCATAGGCTGTATCACTCCTTCATGTCTCACTCCTTGTTTGGCTCGAGGTCATGGTGCAAAGGACCCTGGGTTGATTTTACTCCGAACCATCCCTTTAAGGTTGAGCCACTGTAGTAACTCTAAATATTTTAACAATGTTTTTACTAACTTTTCTTGGCCGGCAGAATGAAATTACATAGAAGCCTATTAAGAAGTGATCCAGCTCTCAGATTTGATATAAAATATCTTAATTTGTGTTTTGAAGATGAACGAAACACTTACAGGATTGGAATAACATGAGGGTAAGTAATTACTGACAGAATTTTCATTTTTGGGTGAACTAACCCTTTAAGAACTTCAGGAGAACTTGTTGATTACAAACAGGTGTGTTTGATCAGGGCTGGATCTGAACCCAGCAGGTAGGCACATAGATATCATATATAAACGCTAGATGTCTCATTTATATATGATATCTATGGGTAGGCAGATCTTCAGGAACAGGAATGGACACCTTTGCATACATCTTTACTAGTGCTAGGCATTTTCGAATAATCAACGATTAATCGCATCCAAAATAAATGTTTATGTTTACATAATATGTGTGTGTGTACTGTGTATAATAATTTTGTATATATAAATACACACACATGCATGTACATATTTAAGAAAAATGTGTTATTTATGTGTAAAATATTTATAGTTATAAAATAAATTATATATAAATATATATACACAGTACATACAAGCAAATATTTCTTAAATATATACATGCATGTGTGTGTGTATTTATATATACAAAATAATTATAGAGTACACACACATATATCATGTAAACATAAACTTTTATTTTGGATGTGATTAATTGCTATTTATCGTTGCCCAGCATTATCTTTACTCTGTGTCAACAATGCTATGTTTCAGTGAAATTGTCACGACCGCCAAGGTAATGAGCACAGGATCCAAAGTGCAGCAAAGTGAGGTGTTTAATATCAAAAGGGTAATCCAAAAAGCGAAATCCAAAACAGGCAAAGGTCAGAATCCAGGTAGGCAAATAACAAAAACAAGGAAAAGACAAGGCAGGGCAAAACTCGGGCAACAGACGCGGTGTAACGTTAAACATTGATTCACAAAGAACACAAGACAAACAGGGCTTATATACATGAATGACAAGGGGATAACAAGAGACAGCTGGTGATACAAAATACAGACACCTGGGTGCAAATCACAGACAGAATTGTGGGAGATGAAGTTCCTAGTGCAAGACACCGTGGGGGTAAGGAGGACATCTAGTGGGTACCCGGGGAAACACAACCAGACACTGTGACAGAAATGACTTTTGTCCCAAAAAGCTTGTACACAGGCAATGGATAGTAATCCAGTCTGAGCTCTGCTTTCCTACACTTCATGCTCTGCCTTGCATCTTTCACTTCATATAGTCCGAACTCTGGCAAATAGGACACATCATGAGGTGTAACAATAAAGTACACATGCTTCTCCTCCTTCACCAGCATGAGCTCAATTTATTCGAATTCTGTTGACTCGCCTTGGCTTAAACAAAGAACCCCTTTTTATACAGAGTGCCTTTCCACTGTATCTCTGTAGATGCCACAATATTGGGTTCCTTGTCAAAGGTTGTTCCCACAGCAGTCTACACTGCACTGTTATAAAGTTTAGCATGGAAAGGAGTGAAATTCTTTGCCACCAATAAGGGTGCAAAAAAGGAGTCTGAATGTAGGTATGCTTGCAGAAGCTTGCGCGTGATGACAAGCGTTTGACACACGTTTTTGACATTTTGTGTTCTTCGCGCACACCTTCTGAAGTACGAATGTTTGCTTTCAAACCGCATTGTCCACAACCGTATTAGTGGGCCCAATTTCAGTATCAACGCAGGATAGTGAGTGAGGAAATGATGCTTTGGTTTTAGTTTGTGTGCAGGAAACATTTCTTTCCTTGCCTCTAGATAGTCACGGATCTGAACATTAAGCAAAGTAATCTGAGGTACTGATATTCTAGGTGCACAAATTAGTCAAGTCAAGTCATCTTCATTTATATAGCGCTTTTAACAATGTAGATTGTCTCAAAGCAGCTTTACAGAGATAAGCGTATAATTTAAGGTAACAGAGATTGTTTCGGCTTTACAGCAGAGTTAAGTTATTTCCATCTAAAGTTAGTTTTAATTGATTTGCTTCCGTCGCAATGATCATTTGTTATTAAATTAGGGGCCGCTAAGACGACACCATTCTCTCTACACAGACTTTAAACGCGAACCTGTGAGAAACACTGATGGCGGTCACATGCGCATTTAGAATGGGTTCTATAGTTATGTGCGTTTGAATATACGCAGGTTTGGAATTCCCTACAAGCCAAGCCTAAACAAAATACTTGTCTTTCCTTATAAATTTTGATAAGGAATTTATTTTATTTGTTGCTTTGTGGTAGGACCGCGAGACGAATTTTCCCGACAACGCCTTATCTGTAGAGTGGTAGTGGGATCCTCCATAGGGAGAGACTAGTTGGCACTTCAGCACTGCGTTGTCATCGGTCCAGGCGAAGGTCCTTCGTCAGATCTGGATACGGCCTGGATCCGGCAGGCTGCAGGAAAACCTCGGGATAAACACAGACACTAAAATTAGCGTAGATGCCATTCTTCTCATGATGTAACGAGTACATCAGGATTTTTGGGAAGTGTTCCCGGTTCCGGCTGACCTACTATATGCAGCCTAATATTAAATTATAGAAGTCTATAATGTATTATGTGAAAGCTAGGTCAAAGAGATGTGTCTTTAATCTGGCTTTGAACTGACAGAGTGTGTCTGCTTCCCGGACAATGGTAGGAAGACTGTTCCAGAGTTTTGGTGCTAAATAGGAAAAGGATCTACCGCCAGCAGTCGATTTTGATATTCTAGGTATTATCAACTGGCCGGAATTTTGAGATCGTAATAGACGTGACGGACTATAATGCGTTAAGAGCTCGCTCAAGTACTGCGGAGCTAAACCATTCAGTGCTTTGTAAGTAATCAGCAATATTTTAAAATTGATGCAATGTTTAATAGGGAGCCAATGCAGTTTTGACAGAACTGGGCTAATATGGTCATACTTCCTGGTTCTGGTAAGAACTCGAGTTGCTGCGTTTTGAACCAGCTGTAGTTTGTTTATTAAGCGTGCAGGGCAACCACCCAGTAGAGCATTACAATAATCTAGCCTTGAGGTCATGAACGCATGAACCAATTGTTCCGCATTTGTCAATGAGAGCATATGGCGTAATTTAGATATATTTTTAAGATGGAAAAATGCAGTTTTACAGATACTAGACACGTGACTTTCAAATGAAAGATTGGTATCAAAGAGCACACCCAGGTTCCTAACCGACGACGAAGACTTAACAGAGCAGCCATCAAGTGTTAGACAGTATTCTAGGTTATTACGTGAGGAAGTTTTTTGTCCAATAATTAGAAACTCTGTTTTTTCAGAATTTAGAAGTAGGAAATTACAAGTCATCCAATCTTTTATATCCGCTATGCATTCCGTTAATTTTGTGAATTGATAAGTTTCGTTAGGTTTTGAAGAAATATAGAGCTGAGTATCATCGGCATAACAGTGAAAGCTAATGCCATGTTTCCTAATGATATCTCCTAAGGGTAGCATGTACAGAGTGAACAGCAGTGGTCCTAGTACTGAGCCTTGTGGTACGCCATACTGAACTTGTGATCGATGAGACATCTCATCATTTACTGCTACAAATTGATAACGGTCAGATAAGTATGATTTAAACCATGCTAGTGCATTTCCACTAATGCCAACATAATGTTCTAATCTATTTAAAAGAACGTTGTGGTCGATGGTGTCAAATGCAGCACTAAGATCGAGTAACACTAATAGCGAGATACAACCACGATCGGATGATAAGGGCAAATCATTTGTGACTCTAACGAGAGCTGTTTCGGTACTATGGTACGGTCTAAATCCTGACTGGAAATCCTCGCAGATATCATTTCTTTCAAGAAAGGAACACAGTTGTGAGGATACTGCCTTTTCTAATATCTTTGACAGAAAAGGTAGATTCGAGATCGGCCTGTAATTGACTAATTCTGAAGGATCAAGTTGCGTTTTTTTAACAAGCGGTTTAATCATAGCCAGCTTAAAGTTTTTTGGTACGTATCCTAGAAACAAAGATGAATTAATGATATTAAGAAGAGGATCTATGACCTCTGGAAGCATCTCTTTCAGTAGCTTAGTCGGTATAGGGTCTAACATACATGTTGTAGATTTAGATGATTTAATGAGTTTAGTAAATTCTTCCTCTCCTATAGTAACGAATTAATCAAATTTTTCCTCAGGGAGACTACAATGTACTGCCTGATGTGATACTGTAGTAGACGGTTGCATAGTTATAATTTTGTCCCTGATATTATCAATCTTATAAGTGAAGAAGTTCATAAAGTCATTACTGCTGTGTTGCTTGGAAACTTCGGTGCTTGAAGCTTTCTTTTTCGTTAGTTTAGCCACCGTTTCAAATAAATACCTAGGATTATGTTTATTTTCTTCTAATAGGGTTGAAAAATAAGCAGATCTAGCAGCTTTTAAAGCCTCTCTGTAAGTAATTGAGCTCTCTTTCCATGAAATGCGAAATACCTCTAGTTTTGTTTTCTTCCAGTTGCGCTCCATTTTTCCTCCACTACCTCCACTACCTCTTTCAGCTGGACAGTGAGTTGCCAAACTGGATCCTCTGTATCTGTGATCTTCTCACCAATTATAACAGGGTGGCAGGCCTTCATTCAACATTCGAGGGTGTAGAATTACTGTCAGATCCTTCCTTGGTGGGTAAACTGCCTGATTCTGCGATTAAGTTCAGAATATGTGAAGAATTTCTTCACCTTGACAAAATAGTTGAGGTAAATGGCAAGGTCGGATGCCACTACACCCTCATGGCCAGTACAGGGTGGCAGGCCTGGCTGGCAGACATGAAATAAAGCCAGAGAATTAAAGACGGAGTCAAATTTCAAACTTCTGGCTTCACTAGCATCATGATTCTGCAGCTCTTCAACAGTGTCATTGTAGTCTTGAACTGTGCGGATCGGAGCCTGGTGCTCCAGATTATCTAGCTCACTTCTTGTTACACTACAGTATCGGCAGAAATAGCGAGATGTACTAAAGTTTTCTGTGAAACCCCCGATATTACGCGAACCCAAATTATCGCCTGTGATGCAAAAGATTGTTGCCTTCACATTGTTTCCATGTATGTTCAGTCCATTTGTCTCCAGTTCTCTAAGATCAGATATCAGTGGAGAGAACACTTTTTCATGGCCAAATTGTTTGAAATCAGCTTCTCGGCACAAAAGCAAAAGCTGCATGTTGTCAATAGCGGATCGATGAAAAGGATCAAAGTTTGCTAAAGTGAAGTACACCCCAAGCATCTTGTGTTTTTTCTTAGCAGATCCAAGGGGATTAACCACCTCGAATGCATCTTGATACAGGATCACTTTTAAAGTGACACCTGGCTCCAAAAACAACTCATTGGATTTGAATACCAATCCATCACACACATAATTTAAAATGAGAGGTGTACTCTCATTCCTAGATGTACAACATTCTTCCCATACAGCAGGATCTTTCAGGAGTGCTGTTAATGTGTCTTTTATGGGAATATATTGGGCATGTCTCTCCTTTCTGTTTTCATCAATCCCCCAAAAAATGCATTTTGAATGCACATATGGAAAGTTTTCCTCAAAAGTACTGTTTTGTCTTGTACTTTGTGGAAAGAGCAGAGCTGCATGATCCATGAATATCCATGTCCATAGGGTTTTCAAAGCATCTTCAATTTCTATCTCAGAGAGTTTAGTTTTAGCTTGAAGAGATACTTTAAGTTGACTCTTTGTGTACTGCTGGCACACTCTCCACTAAGCTAACGTATCTCTTCTACGATTAACTGTACTGTTGAGGAAGGGATCAGGTGCTTTGCCTGCAACTTCATGAAAAACAAGGACAGATTTCTCATGTATAAACTTTTCATTTGTGCAGGGTCCAGCATATCCTCCTCATGCCCATCGTCATCTGCCCCTTCACCTGAGTGGCTTTCAGTAACAGAGAACTGAGACTCACTAGGAACTGAAGGAAGACAGTATGCACCAGAGACATGCAAAGCTGTAGAGTATTTGTGCTTTCTAGATAGGTGGGACGTGAAAATGAGCGATCACAGTCTTTGAAGGGGCAATGCACCTGCTCTCTTTTTGAAATGGGAAATTGAAGGTGACCCAAAAGATCTGACAGATCAATCAACTGTTTCTGACAGTTTGTAACTTCACATGTGAAGGGTCCCTGCAGAGACCAGAAGATGACTGCCGATGATGACGGTAAACATGACATTTAAATGCGTTGTTATTTCTGAAGCGTAACTTACAACCTGCCATGCAACATGCATATAGGTAATGTGCCTCATTTCTGTGTAGCCCTTGATGCTGTACATAACCTTTTAGGGTTTTCACAGAAACACTACAACTATTACAAGTGTAATCTGCAAACATCTTTACATGGTCCAATGATCACCTTTTTCCACTGATCTTGATTTTAGCAGCTCACGCAACTTATCTGCAGGGAGAAACAAAACAAGCATGTAAGTGTATAGGACATGTTAAGAAATCTACAAATATTCTAAGAAATGTATTGATAAATGTATCTAAAGTACTGAATACTATCAGTGAATCCCTATTATTTATGTGCTCCTGTTTCAGTGTTTGTGCTTCAGTGACGACAGCGTTTTAATTTTGAGTGGTGATAAAAGTTGGCATGAAAGCAAGTATATTGTATATGTGAAAATGTCCCATTGGATTGTATGAAGTTGGGCATTGCAGGGGGTGAGTTAGCGTTTTTGATTAAAGATTACAAGGGCATATTAATATATAAAAAAATTATAATATTGTGCACGGATAACTCATTTATAATAAGCACTGAAACATTCTGTAAAAAAGTTATAATTTTCACTTTTAATTTCATGGCTATAAACTGACTAACTACTAGTGCATTCAACTGTTTGAACCAGCTGAAAATTATGAGAAACAGAAACGATTAATTGCTTATCTGGGTCTTCAGGCTATGCAGTCTGTTGGTTTACCTCACCTCCCGATCTAAGTCTTCGTTCATTCAGTGACATCCTCATAAAATGACCTATACAGTCTGTAGTACCTGACACAGAAGACTCTATAAAGCATCAGTGTGTGTTCATGTTAAAGACTCGCTCTACTATGCTTCACTCACAGGAGTGTGTGTTGTTGAGTCTCACAGGTTCAGTTCAGACTCTATAAAGCATCAGTGTGTGTTCAGCGTGTTAAAGACTCGCTCTACTATGCTTCTCTCACAGGAGTGTGTGTTGTTGAGTCTCACAGGAGTGTGTGTTGTTGAGTCTGACTGCAGCGATGAGGGACATGATGGACGGCAGAGACAGGTGAAGGTGGGAACGGTGGTCAGCTGATTCATCAGAATAAACACACAGAATGAGAACCGCTGTGTTGAGATGGCAGTGAGATGTGGGGTTCACCGCCTGGACATATGTGATTGCTAGAACAATAAGTTTGAATAAAGCTTTGTTTGGTGTGTTGTTGACTTGTACATGCATTTGTTTATTGTGATGGTCACTTTTACTCATTTATTCATGTTTCTTACTGTCAGTAAATAAAATATAATTATTTCATTTATATATGCATTGATTCATTGCTAGACTGAAAACTGAGATGTGTTCACTGCATTTATTTAGTGTGTATTCATGCATATCTATATCATATGACAAAACAAATGCCATTTGTTTCTTTTACTGAAATATATAATTTTCAGTTAAAAAAGTAATATAATTAAGTATTGGTCAGCATTTATCATTATAATTGTGTGTTAGTGTTGGGGTGGGCTATAGCAATGCAATTCTTTCTGGGGTAATCTTTATTTTTAAGGAGGGATATTTACATTTTTGGAGTATAAAATCACCAGTTTTCTCCAAAGGCGAGATCTTGGATCAGCCGCCCGTCTCCTCTGTGCAGACATTACACACATTACACACGCTGAGGAGAACTGCTCTAGGCTGGCGAGTTACTGATGTTATGAAGTGTTAGTGCACCTGTCACTCATAACTTATAGTTACATACAAGATCAGGGAAAGATTCCAGTTCTTTAACAATGAACAATCATAATGACAATAAACAAAACAAAATAAGAAAACATAAATATCATGGGTTTGCGTTTATCATTGTATGAGATTATATACACAGGGGGAAAAGCACAATTACAAGGTTAAATATATTTGAATAATTGATCATAATACATAAAAAAAAAAAAAAAAAAGTTTATTATTTATAAACCTGAGGGATGAAACGAGTTAAACATGTTGAGATTTAAGCCACTTTTGTGGGTGAAACATTTTGCATATAAAATAAAGAAATTAACAACATATTCAAGAGATGACGATTTTGGGTTTTTATAATAAAAAATAATATCTTTAAGGATAAAACTGTGGGTAACATTATAGGGTTAAAATATAAGAACTTAAATCAACCCTAAATGTATTGGTTAAACTACAATCACAAAATAAAAAAATAAATGGGCACTTGATCAGAGTCACAAATGTATTCCAAAACATAGATTTTACAAAAAAAATCTATAAATAATATTTTTTTGTATAAGACATGTACAACTTCACATAAAATATCAATGAAATATACAAATCAGAATCAACAATACATTCCCAATTCCACAACTTGGATTTCACACAAAACTAAATAGATATTTATAATAATGAATTATTATATTAATTATTATAAATAATTATTATTCATACTAAACCAACATTGATCATTCAATATCACGTTTCTAATAATACGCATGCTAACACACACGCTGCTTTATTTAATTGTGAAGTCTGAGTCTCTTCCACCTTTATGAAACACATTTACACACGTATTTCTCCTCATAGACAGTAGTGAGACTCTTCTGTGGATCAGCTGATGGTTTCTGCTCCTGTCATGATCATTTCACACTACGATACAACACATTTATCAGAGTTTGGTGATCGACCTTCATCTACTCTGTAAAGTGGAACAGAAGAGAAAGCAATCAGTGTTCAGTGGAACAAAGTGCAAATTATTATATTTCAATTACTGTTGTTTTTTTATTTTGGTAAAAATAAGTTAAATTGAATTCCTGTAATCAGATTAATTACTGACAATACATGATCTTGGATAGATATTTGTGTTTTTAAATATAATATATGTAAAGCATGAATCATATGTGTGTGTGTGTGTGTGTGTGTGTGTGTGTGTGTGTGTGTGTGTGTGTGTGTGTGTGTGTGTGTGTGTGTGTGTCTGTGCGACTCCTATTGAGTCTCTGTAAAGGAGAAACTAATGAGTGTACGGCGTATGGAATAAACCACAGGGAGCAAATACAAATGTTATTTTGAGTTCAAACACAAACCTTTAGTTAAAGCCGTTTGTCCTCTAGTTTAAACATGTTTGTAGGCTCTTAGTAAATAACTGAGAGTAAAGTAAGTGTAAAGTAGTGTGACGTGTTGCTTGTCACAGTAAAACACACTAGAGACAGAGACATTCCTCATGTGAGCTGGACGCTGTGAGCTGAAGCTGGAACTGCACTGATTTTAGCAGGAGTGCAGCGTTTTCCTACAGTCTGACCAAGTCTGTTTTCACACTGAAATGATTCACTTCTACTGTTAATAAAGCAGGTGTTGATGTTGTAGTGGATTTTTCTAGCGTCTACAAATCGACACTTAATAAATAAAACTGTAGCGTCTACAATCGACACTTAATAACCTTTATACTCCAGCTCTTTGCGTCTTCTGTCGACAACTGGCCGAGTTTCTAACTAACTTGCTTCCCTAAACTGACCAGTTTAAGCAGAAATTAACAGACAGACTTTCAGCAAATGTCCTTTAAATGCTTTAATAACGGCCGGGAGAGTCTTCGAGCAGTTCTCAGAGAAACTCTCCCAAGGAGAATCAAGGCCGGAGGATCTCAGACAAATTCCATTGAGAAATCCCACCGTAAAACACAGATACAACAGTTTTTATAGAATCGAGGTATGGCATAAATGTCAGGCTGCATTACATAATTTTCCCATTATTTGATAGGTTCTTCATATGCAAACCCCTCTGTTACTAGGTAAAGCAAACTTTGTTTTAATGATGACTTCATTTGTTAATCACAAGATTCTAACAGACTGTCTAGTTTCATTTCCCAAACTATGTTATTTTTACACACATATGCACACACTCAAAGACACAAGTTTTCCATTGGTTTCGTATAGTACATCCTGTTCAGATGTTAGATGTTAAATAAGGTTAGATGTTAGAAACATGGTTAGTTTAATATACAGTTTAAAATTTCTACGACAATGGATAAAGCTGTGACAGTGAGCTTTTGTTCTCTTTCCTCCTTTGTGTTAAACATTTCAATAACTTCACATTTTGTTCTCACACAAACCCTGTGTTGCAATAAAGCTTAATGATAATTTCCTTTCACGAATGTTTGAAAGGTTTGTTCACATATCAGAGGTAAATGAAGATCTCTTTAATATCTCAGTGATGTTTCCTCACCTCAGGACACAGTTTGAGTCTCGTAGCTCGTCTCTGAGCCGCTGCTGTGAGTCTCCTATCTTATTGAAACTCAGATCAAGCTCTTTTAGAAACTGCAGTGCTTTTGAGTTAGTCAAAGACTGAGTTAGAGAAGAAACATCTGTAATGCCACAGCAATATAGTCTAGAAAGACACAAACAGAGGAAGAGAGATTATCTTACAAACAAATCATGAATGTGAAGAATTTTACACAAATATAATGTGAACTCAGACTCACTGTGAGATATTGAGAATAAAGTGTTTTAGTTTAAAAAACCCAGAAAGTGCACTGCTATAAACAATGAAACATAAGCCCTGCTGTCTTCAAATAAATAAACTTCAGTCACACTGTAATTGCTGTACAGTTTAATGATACTAACTCTAGTTTCTCCAGCTTGAGTTGTGGGTTCATCAGTAGATCACTGAGGTTTTTCACTCCAGAGTCTCCTAGTTTATTCCAGCTCAGGTCCAGCTCTCTCAGGTGTGACGGGTTTGATTTCAGAGCTGAAGTCAGGATGAGACTCTGTTTCTCTGTAATACTGCAGTTCCACAGACTGAAGACAGAAAGAGAAAATGACTATGATGATCTATGATGATCAACTAACGTGTTCATCTTCATCCAGCAGACTTTTGCTGACAAATAAACAGGGATATCAAGGTAAAGGTAACATGGAGAAAGACTACACATTGTTCATTTAAATATACTACCAACATTGTAACAATACAAAGGTTGAAATTGTTGATGTATTCATGTTTACACATTAATTTCATTTCATTTTTAAAGGGTCATGAAACCCCCAAAACACACTTTTTGATGACGTGACGCGTGACCTTTCCAACGTGATGACGTAATACGTGGCACATCTCAGAGATGGTACAAGACGGGCATTTGTGGTTACAATATATATATATATATATATATATGTGTGTGTGTATATATATATATGTGTGTATATATGTAAACTTAGTGTCCCACGTTTTTTTGCTGCAAATGACTGGGCATTAGTTCTTGGACCGTCACTCACAGCTATTAGTAAATGTGTTTTTTTTTTTCTTCATTGTTACTATGTTGTTTATCGTTTATTTTTGTTGATTCTTGGTGTTTACCAGAGTATATGTGAGCGGTGCGGAGTGGGTGCGGAGCAAGGAGCGGAGTTGTGTGATTTTGCCAGGAGCGAGGAGCGGATTTTTTTAATGTCGGAGCGTTGTGATTTTATCTCGCTCCAAAAACGCTCCACTATCGCTCAGGACCAAACCACTGTGAGGCAACGGAGGGGGACTCAAAATGTTTCTAATCATATTTTGCATTTGTATTGTTTCACTAGTACTTTCACAAACATTTATATAAAGTATATATCATGTAATTAATTTTACACATGCTTTTAATGATATTTTTACCGACCCCCTCGCAATTTCTACCTGTGCAACTCCATTATATGATGGACGATTTTATAAGTTATTTTATATAAAATAACTTATATTTTATAAGGCCCTGCCTGTTTACACGAGAATGCTCGTGGGTGAAAACGTAAAAATATTTTATCAGATGTACCTTTCGTTTAGACGGCGACGGCGTTTTTGGGGCTTAAAAACGCAAAAAAAGTTAAACTACCCTCCAGAGTGGAAATCTTAAAAACGCTCCACCGTCCTGTTTCCGTCTAGACGGTAAAAGCAAAAGTCTGCTAGACAGTGAAGGCACCGATCAGTGCTTCACATTGCCACCTTGCCGCTGAGTGCATACTACATTGAATTTCACACACTTTTGCGTCACCATATGCACGCAGATTTCCCTCCCATAACGGTCATCTAAACGCAGAATAAAAGTTATTACTTTTGCGTTTTCTGTCGATCTCCGTGTCCTCTTTGCTTCATGATTTTTCTGTGCGTTGGACGTTGTTGTTCCTGATCTGTATCCCCAACAGTAAAGGATAGCCTAATTTATAAAAAAATATAAATATATTGTAAAAGGTAGTGATGACAAAGGAGAACGCGAGTGCGGGGAGGTGATTACAACGTCAAAAGATTCCTTGTGATTCCTATTTTGCTTTGTTTTAAAGTGAGCTAAAGGATAGCCTAATTTATTGGTTTGGGGCTGTTCAAAATTCCAATAAAGTATGTGGATGTTCTTCTCTTAGTACTGCGTATTCGTTTTACAGTACATGCATCTTCTGATCAGAGGTTGGTGTTATTTAAAAAAAAAAAAGAAGAAAAATTTACCGTGGAGCGAAAACGGAGCGAGACGTATTAAGGGCGGAGTGGGGAGGGAGCGAGGAGCGGAGTAAATTGCGTGTGTGTATTTGCAGTCTCTTACCGCTAAGAGGCGCTACAATCACAGACTTTGCAAAGTGTCAGTTTATTCTCTCTATTGCGTAATCTGCCGCCGCGCCGCGGCTCATTGAGAGCGATTGAAAGCTGGTAGCAAATCAATTCAAATGAAAAATTGAACGAATTCATAATCACAATACTGAAATTAAATTGAATAATGAAAAAAAAATCAACATAAAACATTGTAATAGAAAAATATTAAGCCACATCAATGAGGCTTTGTAAGAGCATAAGACATTAGATTAACAGTATTCAGACGATAGCTCTGTGGTCAATGCAATAACATGAGCCTCGCGGAGCTTCAAGCGATCTGAGATCGAATCTCAGTGTTGCCGACAGTGTTTATGTTTTTCCGTTCTTGATGCTTAAATATGTATCTGTTTATTAAAGTCAAGCATCTTGTTTAATTATCAATTGTACATTACAACATAAATTTGCTACATTCCAGTTGAGCCTCTGCAAAGACGACACATCTGATGAAGGAAGACTGTCAGTCTGTCAGTCCCACATTAATTTCCCACATGTCTAGTACAATTATGTGTTTTTGTTTTATTAATACAGTATATACTTTTTTCTTGATATACCCCGAAAGAATGGAAGTGAAATGTGACAACATGCCCCATAGGTGGGGTACATTGTAACATAACATATGACAGCTTAATATGTTATCTGATCTAATAAAAAAAAAAAAAAAAAAAAAAAAAAAAAATATTTTCTACATAAAATACAATTAAAAAACTTTTTTTATATAAAATAATGGCAATTTTTAATAATTAAATATAAACTCATTTTTGAGTTTTGACTACGAACACAGGAAAACACAGCTATACAACATAGTTCAAAACAAATAAATAATTAGTAATTTCTGAATATTGACTCTCAGTCTTTATTTACCTTTTTCTCACGTTTTCTCAATAGAATAAATAAAAGTATAGAATATAATAGCATATTTCTAATAGGGGCACATTGTAACGCAGTGTTACAACATGCCCCCGCCTGCTCATCTGGGATTTAAACCCTGCTAGTGTCTTCTGCTAGTTAGCAAAGTATTAACTAACTATCTCAACTGTTAAATAACATCTTGGAGATTAAAATAATATCAGATTTGTCTTAAGTTAATTTTTCATCTGTATTTTTTGTGTTTATTTAAAATAAGTAAGTAATTTACTTTTGCTATGGTTTAATAAATGTCTATGGATATCTTCCAAAAAAAAAAAAAATTGGCGGATTTTTTTTTTCTCTATATAGTGTTGATATGGCAACTAGTAAATACACAAAGTTTTGTCATCCAAGCATGTGTGGAAGTATTTAAAACAAGCGTGTTACAACTAGCCCAGCGTTAGGTTGTGCCCCGCGCTCCCCTATTGCTTTCAATTAAAAAATAAACAATGAAAATGCAAAATAAAAATAAAATGAATTAAGTTTGAAAACCCATCGCACATTTCAAGGTATAGTTTATTTAACAGGCATTTTTCTTTGCCTCTCTCTCTCGCTGGATCTTTTTTTAGTAAGTTTCTTTTGTCTCCCACTGCGCGTGCCGGGTCTTTCTCGAAAAAACACTTCTGGGTAAAAACACCATACAGCTGATAATACTGTATATGCCACTGCGTGTCATCCACACAAATCACGAAAGAAAAAACTGTAACAAACAGCCTTTGTTGCTTCAAAGATACAGCATGCCTTGCTGAATTTACCTTAGGCTACAATAAAACGAGGTTGATCGCGAATTAAAGAGCTCTGTATCTGCTAAATTGAAATTGTGTGTGGAAAACCTTTAAATACAATCAATAAAACTACAATATTTATAATTTAATAAGATATAGGGCCTACATATGGACTTTTGGAGATTTTGAGATTTATTCTTAAAAGAATTTAGCCTTTGCCTGCTCATCAGGCTGGCTATCCGACACTCTCCATATGAAAGACGGAACATTAACACCTCTTGTCCTGCACCCCCACGATAAAGCAACTGCCTTCACCAAACCCCCACAGGCTATCTGAGTTTGCAAAACAAAACAAAGAGTTTGCCACTCGTCGTGGTGTGCCAAAACACTTAATTATAAACTTCAACATTTCATTCAAAACAATCTCAAAATGCTCTGTGACATTTTGAAAAGCCGTGAATGCATTACTGCCACTGGAACCATGAACGCAACAGAATACTGGCTCTGATTTTATTGTTTGTCGTTTAAACGTGCCTGTTGCATATCTTTATTTTATATATTTTATGTGGTCTATTGAATTAGCATTGATATATATATATATATTAGTGGTGGGCCGTTATCGGTGTTAACGTGCTGCGTTAACGTGAGACAATTATCGGACGCTAAAAAAAATATCGCCGTTAATCTATTCTCAAAGTTGGGTTGGGAGCTGGGTCTATGCAAGCTATGATGACTTTCACCTTGATATTTTAGCGCGGATTCGGTTCGGTGTTCGGTACGCATTTTCAAACCGAACGGTTCGTTGGACCATTTTTCTTGCATATCTTTATAAACACTCACATTTCTCTGTTATTAACGGATCAAACAGCGCGTGGAAGCCAGGAAGAAACATTGTGCCATGAATGAACTATCCAGTGTCCACAGATCAGCATTATTCACCATGGATTTACTGTAGTAACACTAACTGCAACTATGGAAGTTTGGCAGGAATAGTAGGCTAATGCTTGAGATCACACCAGATAACAAAATACTCAGTTTGCATAAATACAGTGTTAAAGTGTTTTAGTTTAAACTGTTGAAGTGATTTTAAGCATTTTGATTCTTGTATGTGAATGTGACTGACCTCAGTCTCTCCAGTTTACAGTGTGAATCCTTCAGTACGGCACATAAGTGCTTCACTCCAGAGTCTCCTAGTTTATTCCCGCTCAGGTCCAGCTCTCTCAGGTGTGACGGGTTTGATTTCAGAGCTGGAGTCAGGATGAGACTCTGTTCCTCTGTAATACTGCAATAACTCAGACTGAAGACAGAAAGAGAAAATGACTCAGATCTATGATGATCAACTAACGTGTTCATCTTCATCCAGAAGACTTTTGCTGACAAATAAACAGGGATATCAAGGTAAAGGTAACATGGAGAAAGACTACACATTGTTCATTTAAATATACTACCAACATTGTAACAATACAAAGGTTGAAATTGTTGATGTATTCATGTTTACACATTCATTTCATTTCATTTTTAAAGGGTCATGAAACCCCAAAACACATTTTTTGATGACGTGACGTGTGACCTTTCCAACGTGATGACGTGATACGTGGCACATCTCAGAGATGGTACAAGACGGGCATTTGTGGTTAAAAAGTATATATATATATATATATATATATATATGTGTGTGTGTGTGTGTGTGTGTGTGTGTGTGTGTATATATATATATTTTAACTTTATTTTTTATAAATTTTAACAAGTTACAACAACAAACTAAACATTCCTTGACAACCACGGTGGCCCAAATAAAAATAAAAATAAAATACATAAAGCACTATACAATAGTAGAATGAAAGAAAAGAAAGAAGAAGAAAAAAAAGAAAGAAAAAAAAAATATATATATTTTTTTTATACAACAGGGAATAATTAAAAGTTTCACACAATCAGTTCAATTCCCCCTAAATGCCTCAATATATATACTAATAGGTGTCCACCTTTGTATGAAAGTGTCCATTTTCAGTTGGAGTTGGGCAGTCATATGTTCCATTCTATATATAGATATAAGTTTTTCTCTTATATCAGAATATATCTCTGGTCTTGACTACAAAAATCTTGGGGTATTCCTTCAAGCAAAAAATACAGGGGAGTAAAAGGCAGATCTACATGCATCATTTTCATAATCTCATCCTTAACCCCTTGCCAAAATGTAAATAATTTTGGACATTCCCAAAATATGTGTGTGTGGTCTCCTACCTTCCCACACTCCCTCCAACATTTATCTGCTTCTGGATTATCCACAAATTTTGATATCACCTGTGGTGCTCTAAAAAACCTGATTTTTGTTTTCCAGTCAAACTCTTTCCAGTTATGACTGTTGATGCCCTTATGACATCCTGTGCATATGTTTACCCACGTCTCATCCTCTATATGATCATTCATTTCAAACTCCCACTGTCTTTATATGGAACGTATTATCTGTTGAATCAAGCAGTAGTCTGCTGTATATGCGCGACATGTGCTTCTTATGTAATGGGTGTTGTTTGATTATAGTAATGAAATACTGTTCAACATTAGTCGGGGCTTTCTTAATTATTTCCCTTTCCTTATGATTTGTAATATAGTTTCTTATTTATAGGTATCTGAAAAAATCATTTGATGATAACAAACTTTTCTTTAAGATCAGAGAAAGAGTGCAATGTACTTCCGTCAAAAAGCTGATCAATCATGGTAAGACCCTTCTCAGTCCATCTTTTAAAAATAGCATCCCACCTAGAGGGTAGAAACTCAGGGTTATCTGCTATGGACATAGCCCTTGATATGGTTGCCACTCCTTTCAGTTTCTTCTGAACTGTTGTCCACACTCTCAGAGTTTGCTTAACCCATATATTTGTTATTTTCATCTTTTTCTGGGATTGAGGTGTCATAAAGGCTAGTATTGATAAAGGGGCATTTGGTACAGAGCTCTGTTCTATGCTAACCCATCCTGTTTCAACATCGTTGTTAATCCATGCCACTATCGATGTTAGCTGGGCAGCCCAATAATAATATCTTAAATTAGGGAGACGCAGCCCTCCTCTGTCCTTTCCTAAAGTCAATGTTTTTAATTTTATTCTGGGTCGTTTATTCTGCCATTTGAACTTTGATACGAGTTTTTCTAGCATATTAAATGTAGTTGCAGGAATCCATACTGGGAGGGATTGAAATAAAAAGAGCAATCTAGGCAGAATATTCATTCTTATTGTCTCAATCCTACCAAACAGCGAAAGTGGCAACACTTCCCACTTTAATAAATCCTTTTTAATGGTATTGATTAGTTTATTATAATTTGCCTGATACAACTGTGGAAGTCTAGGTGTAACGGTAACTCCTAAATATTTGAATCCCTGTTTAGACCATCTAAAAGATGTTCTATTGTTTAGTTCTACGGGCCAGACTCCAGTGATCATACAGATGTGGCCTTTAAAAATGCGCGTCTCAGAGAGAAGAATGCTGCGAGCACTTCCGAAATTCTGCGGGATCGTGCAGAAGGGGGATTAGATGTTGGACGCAGGAAATAATAAAACCTGTAGATGGCAGTCGAGTTTCATGTGGCCATACTGAGTTGACGAAGTATGACGAATACAATGTTTTCTTTTGCCAGTTACATAAACAGTCACATATTCTTCATAAAAATCTGACTCAAACGCGCATCATTTGTCTTATTTTTTTTTTCTGTGTACTTACAGAAGAAGAGATGTGATGTATGATAACTGAGTCTTATAACACAATAATTTGCGAAGACCTTTGAAGAGACCGAGATCATTTGCGCATTATCATTATCTAATTTTACATTTAGTTCATTTTTGCATCTTAACGTTTTAAATAGTTTTAACATGGTTGTAATGCGCTTTTCTGCATTACTGTACAGTACTTTTTATATTATCATGTTTCCCTTATAGGCGTCGATTTCGGTGGGGACGGTGGGTATGCACCCACCAGATTTCGTCATGAGTCATTTTGTACCCACCACTTTTAACTTCAGTCCATAATAATTTGACTTTGGGTTCTATTGACCGTTTTCAGTGGTTATGAGGAGCTTAATTAATTTAACCTGAGATGTGCGTTATATCGCCTTTTGATCATTCTTTGTGTTGTCGATTTTTGACACAGTTTCATTATATGTTCATAATAATTTGATTCATAATTATGTCATTTTTTTCTAAAAGTAAAAAAAAACTAAAAGATTTTCTAAAAGCAATATTCTAAAGAGATACAAAGACAGTGTACGCCACCAGATTTCGTCATGAGTCATTTTGTACCCACTACTTTTAACTTCCGTTGACCGTTTTCAGTGGTTATGAGGAGCAATATGAGAGAAATTTTTTTGTAATCATTGTCTGACACAACAAAAAAAAAAATTATAATATTCATTTTATTTTAATTTTCGTGTTCGCATTTATGAGGGGAAAAAACAACGTGTCAGTTTACGGTTATGGACGTGAGCGCTCTAAAAGCGTCACTAAGACTGCTTTAAAACTTTCACAGAGACCTCAAACAGAACAGCTGCCTTTCTTTAAATTGAATTTCGTTTTGTATTAATTATATCTTAATTTTAATCAGTGTTTCGTGAACCATTTGCCTGGATTTAAGAAGTAAATATAGCAGACAATCACGACATTGGAGGCCCCGGCGATATCTCATAAATGAACCGAAACTCAGCGTGTAATGAACATTCACATTTACAGTGTATTTAGACACATTTAGACGCATTCACAATAATTACTTTTACCGGTTCTTTGTGGCAAGCTTTATGCGTGCGGTCGTGCGCAGTGCGGCTATATTACGTAAACACTCATGATCCATATAAGTAGGCTAATTAAATTAATATAAAGGGGCGATTTGTCCATGAATTACTTAAATGAACAACTAGCCTAGTATACTAGTCGACTAGAAAAAAAAAAGAAAATAAACCTTTTAGTCGAAAGCAGCCCTTATTCCACATATTTTCAAACCAGGCAACATGACATCTGTGTTGAGCGAGCGACCGGAATGAACGAGCGGAGCGGAATATTCAGAAATGCGCTCTCCACTCACGAGCTCTGATCGGAACAAACCCGAACCTCACTGTCTGCTGAACTTGCAGAATCATCAAAATATAATATTTTCTAAAGAAGAATTTTAAAACTTTATTGGTGGTAGTTGAGAAGAATTCCTCTTTCCATATCTAAATCATTTCGAGTGCAATATAAATGTACATTACTGTTATTCTTATTATATAAGAATAATACGTATTTTTTACAACATTTTTAACATAATAGAGAATATAAGTTTAGCGTGTTGTGTGTATTTCCTAATTATAAGCTTTTGGTGAAATTGCAACAAAACTAAAAGAGTAAAAGTGCATAAAAACATAAAAACATGGCGTCGTCTCAAGAAATATCTGCGTACACACGAAACCACTGAAACCGATTTTAAAACGATGTAGCCTAGTAGGCTATACATACCAGACCAGGCACTGTAATTCTGCCACAGTATACTAAAAACGTAGAAGACTTAAAGCATGCGCATAAACCTTGCGCGCTATACAACAATAATATTAGGCACAGTAGCTTCTTTTTTTCTTTTCTTTTTTTATCAAGAACTTTGTTGAACAATATGAACAACCATAAATGGTCTGGTACAAAATATGAGTCACGATATTCGATAGTTAACGGATGCATAAAGCTTGCCACAAAGAACTGGCAAAAGTAATCATGTGTCAAGTATAGCAAGGAGACATTTTAATTGTTTACTAATAATCTAGTGTTTTATGTGTCAGTCAAAGATGTTGACAATGCTGACTCGTCATCTTCGCAGATATTGTGAACGTGCCTATAGAGAGAAATGCACACTTACATAAGAGAGTTGTCTGTTTCTTTTCGTTTTGAATTGTTTTGTTTAAAAGTGGACATTTCAAGCTTTCTAGATACATTTCTGAGTTTCGGTTCATTTATGAGACGAGCTCAGTTCACGAGCAATGCAAGTTATATCGCGCCGGTGCCTCCATTTCCTGATTAAATAGTCTTAAATGCGTCTTCGTGGACAGAAACCAATATAATCTTCCTGATTTAATCACGTAAAACATAAGTCTAAACACAAGCACCACTCTTCTGAATGATGGTAACCACAAACCTCCAAGAGTTTGTAAACCAATTGTTTGTAAAACATATTTAATACTTACAAATTAAAAAAAAAAAAAAAAAAAAAAAAAAATTGTTTTGCAGTGTATAGGCTAAATAAAACGACATTAAGAAAGTTATTTCCAAAATGTAATTAATTGCACAGTCTTTGTTTTAGCTGCTTGTTTTAGCTGCTAACAATTGCACAGAGTCAAGGAAGTACAACCACCCACCCCCCAGGTCTGCCGATTCAACCCCCAATGCTAATCGATCTCCTCTCAGGGAATCAAAAGAAAACCGGTTTTTCCAGTTTTCACCAGCGTGTGGTTGGGGTTTTAATCCCTTGCAGTTCCTTTGTTTAAATGCTATAAGCAAATCTACTATACATACGCTTTAAGTTATTTCAAATTAATGTTTATAGCTTAATTTGTTGATATCGCGTAACTTAATTTGACATATGTTGATATAACCAACTGACATTGTAGATTCCATTGCATGCCAGGAAGAGGCTTATGCTTTGTTTTAAGTAATGAGCATTTACTATAATATAGCCGCACTCAATCGCACGACCGCACGCATAAAGCTTGCCACAAAGAACCGGTAAAAGTAATGATTATGAATGCGTCTAAATGTGTCTAAATACACTGTAAATGTGAATGTTCATTACACGCTGAGTTTCGGTTCATTTATGAGATATCGCCGGGGCCTCCAATGTCGTGATTGTCTGCTATATTTACTTCTTAAATCTAGGCAATTGGTTCACGAAATATTGATTAAAATTAAGACATAATTAATACAAAACGAAATTCAATTTAAAGAAAGGCAGCTGTTCTGTTTGAGGTCTCTGTGAAAGTTTTAAAGCAGTCTTTTTGTGCCGCTTTTAGAGCGCTCACGTCCATAACCGTAAACTGACACGTTGTTTTTTCCCTCATAAATGCGAACACGAAAACTAAAATAAAATGAATATTATATATATATATTTTTTTTTTTTTGTGTCAGACAATGATTACAAAATTTTTTCTCTCATATTGCTCCTCATAACCAAAACGGTCAACGGAAGTTAAAAGTAGTGGGTACAAAATGACTCATGACGAAATCTGGTGGGTACACGTACACTGTCTTTGTATCTCTTTAGAATATTGCTTTTAGAAAAACTTTTATTTTTTTTACTTTTAGAAAAAAATGACATAATTATGAATCAAATTATTATGAACAAGTAATGAAACTGTGTCAAAATTCGACAACACAAAGAATGATCCAAAAGCGATATAACGCACATCTCAGGTTAAATTAATTATAAAAAACAGGGAACATTTTGTAAAAGCAAAACTGAACAAAATGCATAATTAAAATAATTGTATTAGGCTATGTGTTACCGAATATTTAATACCACTTCCCCATAATGTTGTAATTATTTTTTTAAAACAACATCTGTCAAACTGTCAATCAGATACCTCTTATCTGGTCATTTTTATTTTATTTTAGAAGTCATAACTGTTGATCACCCTTTATATGGATTTTGTGAATATGAATATTTAGAATATTTACAAACTGTCGGCAAGACCTCAAGCCAACCCCGGACATTCTGAGACTAACGTGGAAAAATCTTTATGCTTAATGCATTAAGACAGTTTAATTAAAATATTTATTAATAATTTAATGGCAAATCAGATGCGCCCAACGTATGCTACGCGTTGTGCTGCGACATTACCTCACAAGATATATCTGCCCAAGAACAATCACACAAGAAATATCTGCACGAATTAAGAATCTGGGTAAGTCGCATTATTTAAGCCTTGCATTATGTTAGGATGATTTTGTGTATATAAAAAATACTGCTGGGTTTTTACAGGCAGAGCCACGTGCATTATGCTCACACTAAATTCTCTGTTGCGCTTAGTATAAATGCGCATTGCATGCACAATCATCTTAATAGTTGTACAAAAAAGTTATGCGCTGGCAAGAACGTCACTTTGCTGTTTTAATAAAAGCAATGTTAAATATTCTGCATGCACTCATCTCCTGGAAACCACAGCAATGACAAAGCATATAAAAATTCGTAAACGTTGTCCAATACCCCTTCTTGTCTTAATGAACCTTTTGCATTTACAAATATTTTCAAATGTCTGTATAATACAGTAGCCTACTGTAAATATTTGTGTCTATTACTATTTATAATTTATATTTTATTGTGGATGTTTTCTCACAATCATGACGTAATGTGAAGTAAAATAAAAAATCTAATGTAAAGTTGTTTTTTATGCGCCACCTGGTGGATATTCTGTGAAGCGAAACACATTGAGGGATTTTTTTAAGTAGGCCCCCCCGAAGCACTTGCAGAATTCTGCGAGACTCTACGAGACGAATTGCCGAATGCCGCGGGAGAAAACGCGCGTTTTTAAAGGCCAGATCTGTAAGTGCTTCTGATTTGGTTGAATTGATTTTGTATCCAGAAATGGATTCATATACTTCAAGGCAATCAAGGAGAGCTGGTATTGATGCAATTGGGTTTTCAACAAATAATAGAATGTCATCTGCTTATAAGGCAATCTTGTGACTGTTTCCCTCATAATCAGTTATTCCTTGTATATACTGATTACATCTTATGCTCTCGGTCAAGGGTTCAATGCTAAGTGCAAACAAAACCGGGGACATAGCATCTCCCTGTCTTGTTCCCCTCCCAAGATAAAAAAAAGTCTGAACAGTGGGCGTTCACCCTAACTCTTGATTTAGGATTATGATAAAATGTTTGTATCCATGCAACAAATCTGTCATGAAAGCCCATATGTGTCAGTGTTTGTTTTAAATATGTCCAATTCAGTCTATCGAACGCCTTCTCCGCGTCTAAACTAAGTAACATGGAAGGGACCTGTCTCTTTCCTGCAATCATCTGTATGTTCAGAGCTCTCCTAACATTGTCGGCACCATGACGTCCACTAACAAATCCTGTCTGGTCTGGTTTCACTAATTTTCTGATATGTTTTTGAATCCTCTCTGCTAAAATTGAGGTTAAAATGTTTAAATCCTGGCAAAGGAGGCTTATGGGCCTATAGGCTAAACACTGAGTGGGATCTTTCCCGGCTTTATGGATAACTGTAATTACTGCCTCAGCCCATGACTTTGGAGGATCTCCCTTCTCTAATGCGTAATTAAACATTCGACACAAAATTGGGGTTAATTCATTTATGAAAGTGGTAACACTTTACGGTAAGGGTACATGAATTATCATGAATTCATGTATAAATTCATGCATGAAATATGCATTCATTCATGCATTAATATCTCATGAATCATCAGGAACTAACACGAGTTCAACGTTTTTCATTCATGACTTCATGGATGAACAACACCTTAATTAAAACATTAACTAAGATGAGTACATCATCATGAATTATGATTTATTACGCATGATCATGATGTTTTCTTTGTTCACAAAAAATTGGTCTTTACCACCCATTGTGGATAAAGCTATGGTTATGGTACATGAATCATCATGAATTCATGTATAAAAAAGTATTAATTCATGCATGCAAGACTACTCTTCGAATTATAAAGGAATGTACAAAAATCCACATTATCTTCTAATGCATGCATACAGGCTAGAACAGTATATCAATTAATGTGAGAACTTTTTTTCTCAATTATGATCTGAGTTATCCAGCATGTTCATGTCTTCTTCATAGCCTGCAGGTAAATGGACAGACCCCAAAATTGGCCAATCACAGCACATAACATACGAATTCTGTTGGCATTCAAATACAGTAGTCATCATTAACTAAGCATTATTTATCAATGACTTCATCATGTGTGTGTGGCCCCTCAACTAAAGTGGTGACTTGGTGCTTTGAAACACTGATGAACAATGTGGAATAACTGTGAAATGACATGAATATGAACATGAAAGTTCAAGCCAATGTACTGTGTGGACACAAATGGACTTTGATCTTAACTTGCAACGTGATCTCATGAGAATACTTTACGTGTGTATTTTTTAAAGTGTAGTTCTACCATATGTACATTTATTTACGTTTTATAAACAGAAACGTATAATACTGACGTATTTACAGCACTAAAACATAACATTTACGTATTGACAGCACAAAAACGTAGGCTAATAAACAACGACGTACAAATTTGGGCATATTCCTATTTAACTTATGCATATTAAAATTGTGGCATTAATGTTTTGACTCTATTGCATTCAATTGTCTTATCAATTACATTTTCAGTCGCATTTATTAATACATTTTAACGTTATAATAACGTTAGGCTACTCATAAATAACATTTCGCTCTGTTAGTGCCTTCTGCTGCAAACTCGTTTCGGAGGATTAGCCTACATGGTTTTAAACAAGAATACACATAATACATATATGATATAATAAAAATACCTCCTTTAATCGTTTAACCATTTTGTAATATTTGGTTTATTTACCGTGAGACACAAAAGGCGTTTTCTCCTATAACGTTACTCATAATAGACTAAAACACAACATACATTTACAAAAGAAATAAATTGTATTAGCTTAATGTCATCTAAATCTTTAGAATCCATACATTGTTTGCAAGATCCAAATGCAATTTATCCAGTGATCTTCATCTCCATTTCTCATTCTCAGCGGAGACCGTCAACGTCAAATCCCGCGCTCGTGATGAATTCAAATTGAAAAATTGTGCTCGAAGCGTTACGACATGTTTTACGGCAGTGATATCAAACGCTCATTGGCTCTCGCATGCTTCGTCGCAGATTGTGACATGCCGTGTTTAAGTTGTGTACTACATTTGAAATGGAGAAGCGCGTGCGCCTTCACAGAGCGAAGCGAACAGCGAACCGAAACCGAATCAACATTTTCATGGATTAATAACTTAAATTCTGCTCTGTAACGTTACCTCATATAAAACTATTATATAACGTTACTGCCAGAGAGGACACATCGTCATGTGAACGACTTTTGGTACCGGTTTTGACATTTTCTCAATTGTGACGGATTTGAGATGAACCGCACAGCTTAATTGTATAAAAATGCAAGAGCCAATCAGTAGTGATGTATGTCTCGAGACCGGTCTTGGTCTCGAGACCGGTCTCGAGACCACTTTTACGTGGTCTCGGTCTTGTCACGGCCTTGACGGTCTTTGGTCTTGGTCTTGTCTTGGTCTCGGACCTCTCGGTCTTGTCTAGGTCTCGCTGTCTCAGACCGACATAGTGGTCGGGGGATTTAGAAATACAATACTACAATATCCACGACGACACAACGTTCGATAATGCAACATTATTATCCGCAACGGAACGAATTGAAGCGCGCGCCGGATTGATGACGGTGCGGTGTGTGCGCGAGCCACACGAGAAAACACTGTATCCGCGCCACTGATCGCAGCGGCAACAAACACTTTGATCACTTGGTTTAAAAAACACATATCAGTGACATGATGGGTTTTATCTTCATTCAGGAGATTTTGGGTAACTGCACAACTGACAGATGACTTTGAGCGCACCGCCAAACGGTGTGTGTGTGTTGTGTGTGTAACCATAGCGACAAAACGACCAACTTTCGGATCCTGCACTTAAGCCTATAATTTCGTTTTTAAAAAATTAATTATGTATTTAAAAGTTGCAGAATGGATTAATTTGGAGTCTGAGACTCCGAAATCGGCAGAGATAGACAGGCATTTGCTTAGATGAATTTGTGTCTTTGATATATGTGTGTGTGTGTGTGTGTGTTGTTTGAATACAGTATTGTATTTAAGATGGTGTTAGACTAAATAAATGGTCTTTTAAATATCATCTGCATATCTATGTTGTGTTGACTAAACATTAGGCCTAATCCAAGTTTATAATTGTGCATCTTTAATTTGCTGTTACGATTTAATCTACACATTAAGTATAATTTCAATTGGTTAAATATTTCTCATTCTTTAGACACTTGTTGGAGGAGCAAGATGGTGTTGGAGGTGTTTGATGTTTTGTCAGATGAACCAGTCAGTACCAGTCATGTCAGTCCTCAACATACACAAAAGTTAAGGGAGTCTCAATCCTCTAATAGTGCAGTAAAAGCCGTCATGCAATAATTGCTCACATATTTGATCTCACCCAGTCTGCAAAAACATTTACAGTGAGCTCACAGTCACACACATGACATGGTCTGTCTCTGTATTGTTCTGCCAACTGCGGCTGAACCCTATGCTGCTGTTCTTGAATTCATACAAGTTATAGCTTAGCTTCAACACTAGTCTTTTTTTTTTTTTTTTTTTTCGGTCTCGACTTGGTCTTGGTCTTGACTTATTCTGTCTTGGTCTTGGTCTTGGTCTTGTCTTGGTCTCGATACCCTCTGGTCTTGGTAGTGTCTTGGTCTCGGTTTAGGCGGTCTTGACTACAAGTCTACCAATCAGGAGAGAGGTTTGGAGGATCTTCAGAGGAAATAAACGAATAAAAGCGGAAGTGGAAGGAGCAGGGGGAGAGTCGAATTGCATTGAGTGTGCGAAAAGAGACTGCAGATTCTAGTCGCGGGCAGATTTGAATCACACTGGATTACCAGCGCCTGGCTGGCTTTTGGAACTTTCTAGCAGAGACTACAGAGCGCTTGTTTTGTTGGCGAGTACAGCGTGTTGCCTGGCACGAAAAATTGCCGGTTCACTTCCGAGACTGTGTGCTGATTGAGCGTTCGTTCCTGCGTTACCGAAGCCGCCTGCAAAGTGTTGCTGGATTCACCCGTGGGTGTTTTACCTCGATGTGTGTTCAAGTTCAGTGGACAAAGAGGGATTATTCGTCTTGGATCTCCTCTCCTCTCCCTGGTGATTCCTAGACTGCCGACCGACTCACTGCAAGTACTCACTAAAAACAAGCACTTCTCTGACGATAAACTCAAGCTCTCAAGCGCAGAGCCATTTACACACACACAAACACACACACACACACACACACTCCACACGTACCTCACCTACCTCACACACGTAGACTCACTGCAAAAGCGTGTTTTGGTTATTTGTTTTTGTGTCCTTTTTTTTCGGGAGAAACTGTTGTTTTGGAACGGTTGTTTTTCTTTCTTTTTGAGTAATTAACGAACTCCCTTTTGAACTAATAATCTCCTACAACGCACTGCATCAAAAGACTTCTGTTTTGTGTGTTTGATTCGTGTATTTGCATTGATTCACCGTGTGAAACTTTGTCTTTTCTGTTTTGATATTTGAATATTACAATTTGATTTGTTATTGAATCTATTGGGTGTTTTTTTTTTGTGTGGGTGAACGAATTTCATTATGTAATCTAATAGTGTGTAATTGGTGGTTTAACTATTCTGGGGTAAAATATTACATTGAATTATTTTGGTGGATTCAATTCTACCTGGCGCCCGAATTATTTCATGTAGAATTTAAAAATCCTTTTCAAGGGCGTGCCACCGTTACACAATAAATAAATGATTGTGATTGTCTGTCTGTTGTTTTAATTCATAATTGCCTACGTAGTTTTAAGAAATTGTTAGGTTTAGTGGTAGGGGTAGGATTAGTGGCTCAAACTATCTTTTAATGCTATATTGTTAATAAAACTGCCATTTCCCTACACATATCTGTCCATTACGTTTTTTCCTTTTAATATTGTCTATAAAATGGGTATGTTTAAGTGTGGGAGTAGGGTTAGCAGCTAAGGGATCTTACATTTATAATCTATAAAATGGTAAAAGGGAAATTATACAGATATCTTTATAATATGAAATATTCGTAAATAGTTTAACGTACATTTTTTAGCTGTAAATCGTAATAATGTTATGTTACTGCTTTATTCTGAAACCAAACGGTATAAACCAGTTAAATCAACAGCTGGAAATAGCTGAGAAGGAATTCAATACACCATGAACTTTATTTTAAGTGCCTGTATATCTGAAAACTCTTTACAAAACCATAAAGCTGTTTTACAATTTCATGATATGGAGGAGTCACATCAGTAGCTTTATACATTAAAAGGTGACTCTTTACCCCAAAAGAGATCAAGCTGTTTGTGAAACATTTTTTTTTAAAACAGCTTTATGGTTTTTACCGTTTAAGAATAAAGCAGTAAAGTTAAGATCAAAGTCCATTTGTGTCCACAGTACATTGTTTGCAAAGGCTTGAACTTTCATGTTCATATTCATGTCATTTCACAGTTATGCCACATTGTTCATCAATGTTTCAAAGCACCAAGTCACCACTTTAGTTGAGGGGCCACAAACATGATGAAGTCATAGATAAATAATGCTTAGTTAATGATGACTACTGTATTTGAACGCCAACAGAATTCGAATGTTATGTGCTGTGATTGGCCAATTTTGGGGTCTGTCCATTTACCTGAATGTACCTTTATTTTTGTACATTCCTTTATAATTCGAAGAGTAGTCTTGCATTCATGAATTAATACTTTTTTATACATGAATTCATGATGATTCATGTACCATAACCATAGCTTTATCCACAATGGGTGGTAAAGACCAATTTTTTGTGTGAACAAAGAAAACATCATGATCATGCGTAATAAATCATAATTCATGATGATGTACTCATCTTAGTTAATGTTTTAATTAAGGTGTTGTTCATCCATGAAGTCATGAATGAAAAACGTTGAACTTGTGTTAGTTCCTGATGATTCATGAGATATTAATGCATGAATGAATGCATATTTCATATTTCGACAAAACCAGCTTCAGACAAAGACAAAGACTCTCAATCCAACCGCCAGCACACCACGTGATTGGCCGCCCCAGACCCAGGCACGAGGAGACCAGCCAACGAACTCTGGAAACCCCTGTTACGCAGACAAAGGGAATCCCCAAAGCAAAGACAAGCAAGTACTGCCTCCAGACTTTTAAGCTGAACTGGTGTATTGATATAAATGTAATAACCTGTCTAAGAAACGATAGAAGGGTTAAATTAATGCTTGATGGTTCGTTCCAGGTCATGTCTTATAAGTGCATATTGAAACTTGGGATTTCATCATCTCACTCTTAAACTCACTCTTAAAACTTAATCTTTCCTCACTCTCTTTCTTTCTGCAACTCGTATGAATGTGTGTGCGTGTGTTTGTGTTAGATATTAGTTTTATGTGTTAGAATAATCAATAAAGTCTTGTTTGTATTTTAAAGAGAAGTATTACTTGTGTTATGTGCTTACGAATTTAATGTCTTAAACTTCTGATCTAAGTTACCTTGCTAACTATATAGTGTTTCACTATAGTTCGGATATTTATATCCGTTGCAGAGTTGATAGTTACAGCCAGTTCAAATGAACCGCGAACGAGTCATTTGCTCGGTTGTAATAAGTGACTCTTTCGAATTCCCTATAAATTAATGAATAATTCCTTTGAGCTAAATTGACGAATCACTACAAATACAAATATCTTACAGGGCCGATACCTTTAATATGAATTATGAGCGTCAGTCGCTCCCATTCAGAAAAAAAACTCCCGTGTTGTCGTCATGACAACTCTTGACAAAACAACGTCCCTCAGGGCTTTTAACTCAAAAATGTTCAGATTTGGAGAAATATTGATAGATTCTCATTATCATAGATTTCTATAGACAGGAATAATATTTATTGAATTTATACCCAAATGCGTCGATGTAATCATTATGAGCGCTGGATACTCTGATGTACTGTGTTTTCAATCCATACCAGCAGCCTGAGGGCACCCTATGCACATTTAAGATGCGCCCGATCGAATACTTCCCTACTATATAGTATGCGAAAAACAGTACGCGAGCAGAGTAGTATGTCCGAAATCATAGAATTCGAAAAACAGTAGGCGAAAAGTACCCGGATGACCTACTACTTCCGGCGAGATTCTGAAGTGCGCATATGATGGCCACCTTACTATCCCATGATGCCACGGGAGAGGAGTTGTCATCGTTATATTCGAAAATGGCAGAAAATGGAGATGCGGCTGTTTTCAAGTGTAAATACTTTACAAAACACTTCTTGTTTCTTTGTGGTTAAATTGTATTTGTTTAACATCATATAAGTAAATGACTGACTTGTTAAAAGTTTAAATAATGTAAATCGAGGGTACAATTTTGTGAATTGGCTGCAAAATTGACAATTTTATCATTATTATTACCGAACAGAACGAGCTAATTAACACTGTTTTATTTAAACAACGACGTTGTTTCGCAGTTAAATGATAGTTACAAAACTTTTATTTTTTATTTTACAGCGATTTTATTTCTCCTTTACCAGTGTTCATATGTAATATGTGCTGGCTACGTAGCAAGCTACTGTTATCAAGTGTACCTCAACTTAATATTAATATAATAATATAGATTGACCATGGTTCATCACTAATGTTAAATTCTGTGTTGATTTTGCAGGGGGCTGATGAACACACCTGTGTTCTTGTAGAGTGGAGAGTGGCTAATGAAAGAGAGGAAAGAAAAGAAAGAGCGACGAGAGCATGAGGAGAGACGAGAACAGGAGGCCAGAGAGAGGAAAGATTCCTTCAGCTTTTAGAAATAATTGCTAAAATAATAATAATAATAATAAAGAAAACAAATGTTACACACTCTCTTTCCATTTATTTGTTATTAAGTTCATTTTGTCATGCTGTTTTAGCAAGTTTTATTACAAAACACTTAATTCCCAGGGATTGTCAGTTGTAAAGTGTTTAATATGTGGAACTGAGTAATTAATATTTTTAAAGGGTGTTGTGTGTGCACTTATTTTGTGGCAGATTCCAGATGGTTTTTGAAACTAGCAAATTGCAGGTATATCTGAAAAATATGAGTGCCGCACTATAGAGAAATACCCACACACTCCAGACACCTTTAAAATGTATTTGCTTTATTTTCGTATGTTATTTAACTTTTAAATGGATACAGAATACAAAGCTTATAACAAAATCACAAAACTTTGGCACAAAGTAGTATAATAGAGCTTAAAGCGCCACCAAAAGCAAAAGTTTTAAAACGTCGTCTTGAGGGAAGAAAATGAACGTCAGCAGCTTCAGTAAGGGAACCTTCACAGGTTTCTAAAAGATCTAAAGGGACTTTCTTACTAACAATCTCATTTGTAGGGCATCACTTTAAAATAATTCAAAATCTGTTTCTTTAAAAGCATGTGTACAAGATAGTAATTTTTGGATTTCCACTTGAATTTTTCCTACCCAAATATAAAGTAAATAATTTGTAAAAAATTAAGCTCAAATATGTGATATGTAGCTAGAACACCAGCACCTCGATGTGCTTTTTTTCCACCCATGGTCGCAATCAGTGACTGGATGGACTACCGTGAGAGTCGGAGGTCAGGGCGGAGGTCAGCTCCATCTTTAAAATATAGATGAAGAATTGGCGCAGCAGGTTGTAGGGCTCACAATCTGTAAACGTGTTTATAGTTTTTTTGTTTTCTGTGTTGGCTTATTTATAAATATAATATTCATGTATGTATTATATGTATATGATCCATTTCTTATGTGTGTGTGTGTGTATATATATATATATATATATATATATATATATATATATATATATATATATATATATATATATATATATATATATATATATATATATATATATATTGGGGCTGGGAATCGATTAAAAAAAATTGCACAATTTGCTGTAATTAATTGCAATTAATTGCATTTCCCTCAAGCTTGTAATCATCTATATTTAAACTTAGAATAACCTAATTAAATTAAACAACACAGGGGGAAAAAAGGAACAGAAAATAGCCCTGTATAAAAATAATATTAAACATCAATATATTATTCTTTTTCGATAATCAATCAACATAATCAATTTAACATTTTTTTTTTATTCTTTTTTTTTTTTTTACTAATTATCAAAAGAAAATAAGCTATTATTACCAGAGCATGTGATCAGAGCAGGTCATTTTACCATTGTTGCCCAGCATGACTACAGAGTTCGGGATCGTTGCGTCACGTCGCAATGCATTGTGGGAATCACGGTACAGAAGTAGATGTACTGTATAGTAGCGTATAGTAGGCAGTAGGTAACGTTGGTCATTTGGTCATTAATTTAGGTTATTTTTTGGAAAATGGTTCAGTATTGCTGTATTGTGAACTGCTGTAATCGGTCTCATGATCGACAGGGCAAACGCCTCACAAATCATATTAGTTTCCCCCATTTTCGTCGGATGGCGTGGGTCGCCGCTGGTCGTCAATATAACGTTACTACCGGACGAAAACAGTGGATTATTGCACGTATGATAAATTACTCCTGAAGTGTAACAAACCTGCGTAGACAAGCTTCATAGCTCACAGAATCTGACAAGTGTGTGTGTGTGTGTCACCACTGATGCTTGGTTAACAGTGCGAACGATTGTTTTCTCTGCGTTTACTTTGTAGATCTGCAGATCTTGCACTCATTCATTTGTGAACTGCAAGTGAGCCTCCAGTGACAAGTTTTTAAATTGATCGGAACAGAGACTTCAAACAGAAAGTACAAAGCCTTTCTTTAAAGTGAATTTCATTTTGCATTAATTTGTATTTTAATTTTTTTTGTTGTTGTTTATTTATTTCAACAGGGACAATGTGCAAAAAACATTAATTAAAGATGCCTTGCACCAGATTTAGCCTAAGCTAGTTTCCATCTGCAGTCCCTGAGCAGGTGAATTACAATACAAAATATACAATATAAAACTCAAATGCAATTATAAATTAATTCAATCAGCCATACACCCATTACAGCCACCAATCCTATTATAAACATACCAAATTTACTACAGTAAAACATTACTAAAAATCATATATACATACACAATTATCTATGCTGACACGACTGGGTTTCCAATAACGCTTTCTTTGTATTACGAGAGAAGTCCTTTAGGTCTAAGGAAAGTTTCAGACTCTGTGGGAGTTTGTTCCATTCTTTGATGCCTTTAAATGAGAAGGCTGTCTGTGCAAAAGCCGAGCCACGTTTAGGCAGTCTGCAGTCATTGCGACTCGTGGACCTGGAGCTCCTAGTCATCTGTTCGGAACAAAGCTGGACAAATGTTTTCAGGGGTGGTGGTGCAATATTATTCAAAATTTTAAAAACTAGTCGCACATTGGCATACACAATTATATTATCAAAATTTAACATGCTGTATTTTCCAAGAATAAGACAGTGATGGTATCTCAGTGGCTTTTTGTCTAACACTTTAACAGCTTGATTATATAAAGATTTTAGAGGTTTTATTGCTGTTTCACTTGTCTGTGACCAACAACAAATACAATAATTGATATGAGGAATTATCATTGCCTCCAAGTAAATTTTTGCAGCATCATGAGTCAGTGTATTCCTAATATGTCTAAAAACGGACAAACTGTATTTTAGCGTGCAGCAGATTTTCTTAACATGTTTTTTAAAAGTAAAGGTAGAATCCAAAATAAGGCCCAAATATTTAAATTCCTCCACCACTTTTATTTGACTCTGATTTGCGTAAATACATGGAAAGGAGGACTGCCGTTTTAGAGTTTTAGTAAAATACATTGCTACTGTTTTATTTACATTCAGCGTAAGCGAGGCAGACGAAAGCCAATTCAAGATGTTTCCCATAACATTGGTTAGTTTATTAGCTACAGTGGTCGCATCACTTCCATGTACGTAAACTACAGTGTCGTCCGCGTACATCTGCATGTCCACATCACCGCACACCGAAGGGAAATCATTTATGTAAAGCGCGAACAGCAATGGGCCAAGGACAGAGCCTTGTGGGACACCCATGTAATTAGTCTTAGATGTTGATAACTTACTTTTGACTCTTACGCACTGGACACGATCACTGAGATATGATTCCACCCACTGTAGTGCTCTTAGGGACAAATTATAGTTGCTCAGCTTCCTCAGTAGCACAGAATGGTTGACCGTGTCAAACGCCTTGCGTAGGTCCAAAAACACGGCGCCCACGACCCCGCCCTTTTCCAGCTTTGCCTTCACCACCTCAATAAAGTAACTGCATGCAGTTTCGGTGGAATGGTGTTTTCTATATCCAAATTGCATGGGATGTAGCATATTATTTTTATTTAAATGTTCTTTTAATTGCTCCGCAATTACTTTCTCTGTAATCTTTGAGACAACAGGAAGTATGCTAATCGGCCTGTAATTGCAGACCTCATGTTTGTCCCCCGATTTGAATACTGGAGTGATTACTGCAGTTTTGAAAGCAGTCGGAAAAGAGCTCTCTTCTATAGATTTGTTTATCAAGTATGTGATGGGAGTTACAAATTTGTCTTTATATTTTTTAAGAAGAGCATTGTCCATTCCCCAAATATCTTTACTTTTAGAATTTGTCAATGATTGCAACATTTTATTTATTTCAAATTCATTTGTCAATTTAAAATATAGCATGTTTTGTTTGTGTGAAATACAGTCAGATGCTCGTACATAATTATTTGATGCAATATTTTTAATTCCCAGTTCTTTGACTGATTCTATAAAATAATTATTAAAATGATTCGCCACTATTTGAGCATCAGTTTCCGGATTTCCATTAATATTAATTTCTAGTTTATGACCTTTACAAATCTTCCGACCAGTTACTTTATCAATGGTTTGCCAAACTCTTTTAGTGTTTCCTTTAGCTTGTTCAATTAAATTCATAAAAAAATTTGCTTTCGTTCTTCGTAACAGTGTGGTAACTTTGTTTCTGAGCTCCTTGTACAGAAGCGAGTCTGTCAAAAAGCCCGTTTTCAAGGACTTTTTAAGTGCTGCATCTCTTAGTTTCATTAAATTCCAGACCGTCTCATTCATCCATGGAAGGGGTGTTTTACTTTTGATTTTCCGAGATGATTCTTTGGAGTATTTCGATAGGAGATCACTAAAGGTTATCATGAAGTCATTACTTGCTGATTGGCAATTTTTGCCACAAGTTATCTGATTCCATTGAATTTGTTCTATTTCATTATAAAACAATTTCAAGTCTCTATTTGAGATATATGTAGCCCCTGAATTGATATCAATTCTATTAGAAGTTTTATATCTAGTTTTTGATAATCTCCTGACTATCAAAGTAAGGTTGTGGTCAGATAGTCCAGTTATCAGGTTATAAGATTTTGCAATTCGTTCTTCTCTATTTGAAAATACAAGATCAATCAATGTTTGGGATGATTTTGTTATACGAGTTGCATTCTTTATCATTTGCGCCATGTGAAACTTAGTTGTTATTTGTTTTAATTTTTTCCTGCAGCTTTTATCTAGCCAATTGATATTATAATCTCCTAGCAAAATAATTTCCTTATTGTTACATTTTTTAAGTATCTCAGTGAGATGGGTATAGAAAATGTCCTTTGCCGTTGGAGGTCTATACAGCACAATAACTACAAATGACATTTCCGGTGAGAGTCTGATGGTTATACCCACACATTCTATAGAATCACTGAGGTTTTCAATTAATTTACAGTCAAACCTCTCTTTCACATATATCATTACTCCACCACCTTTTCCTTGTTTTCTGTCACATCTAAAAACGTTATACCCTGGTACGTAAAAAACACTCTGTGGAGTTGATGGTTTTAACCAAGTCTCTGACAGACACAGAAAATCCAAATTAGAGTCTGTCAACAAATGCTCTAGTTGCTCAGTCTTTGACACAACACTCCTAATATTCAAATGTCCACCAAGAATACCCTTTGGTTTAACTTTAGGGTCCCAGAGTATTTTTGCATGATTTACGGTCTGAAACAACCTAAACGTTGTCTGCTTTAAGGCCGCACTGTCTGTACACAAGTCTGTATCCATTAAGTCTGAGTAAACACGGGGTTTTAAAGGGTTAACCTACGCGTTTTTGTCTTTCGCTTTCACAGTTTGTTGAGGCGCATCTGTGATTGTAACGTTGGATGTAAAAGCACCTCCACTCACCTCAATGGAAATTACTGAGTCTTGCAAAGGCAGCGCGATGCCATTTCCAATAGTTAAATCGGTAGTTTGAATTCCTGGTTTGAACACATCCATGCAATCCCTCGTGTCACAGCCAACGACCACCGGGGCCGCCGTTGATGAAAGCTGCCCATCAGAAATCGATCCAGGAGCACGTGTCGTTCCCACGGCCGTGCAACAAGCCGACGAGCAGCCCCCGCCAGCCACCGAGACGCCAACAACTCCCAACCCCTCGCCGCGTGCACAACCACGGCAGAGAGCCGGACCAAGGCCGCCGCCAACCACACCCGCCGCCACCACCACAGACCCGCCCCCAAACCGCTCAGGAACAGACGGGAGAAGCACAGGACAGCGGGGGCACCAAACCAGGAGACAGCACACCACCAGCCGCCGGCCCAAGGTGAACGCAGGCCGTCGTCAACACATCCAGCGGAAACAGAAGCCCCAACGATGGTGAGTGAGTTTGGTTAGTGGGACTGTCAAAACCGGAACGCTGGGGGCTGATTGGAGTAGAAGCCGATAGTGTGGTACTCGAAGCTGGTAGATGTGGTCCAGGATTGAGTTCTATATCACCGGCAAGTAGCAGTACAATTAACAGTTCAACTTCTGCATAGTTGCGCTTGCTCTTCTTCTCGTGCGTCTTTGAGGCAATCGCAGCATGTCCATTGTTTAGCAGTTTTGTATAGAGAGCATGTTGGCACTCAGTGACAATATTGCCGCATTCTCTTTGAACTCTTTGTAAATAATTTTGTCTCACACAAATCACAAGTATTGTGGACACATACAATACTAAAAACCAGCGTGCTATAAATGGTTTAGACGGTTTAGGTAAAGGGTGCACAGCACCTGCCAACCTGCGCGCACCTACCGCCGCCATCTTTTTGTCCCCCTCTTTTTGTATTTTAATAAATGTTTCATCAACCAATTGCCTGGATTTAATAAATTAACTGAAACTCAGCATATAAGGTAGCCTATTGCTTCACAGACCTGAAAAATATATCTATATTGAAATGTCTACTTTTAAACAAACAATTCAAAACGAAAGAAAACAGTCTGCACTCTGCATATGTAAACCGTATGAAATGTGCATTTCTTTCTGGCGAGTTCACTACAGCGCAGATCGCGAGTCAGCATCGTCAACCCCCCCACAAAAAACACTTGTTTATTAACCTGTTAAGCTGCCCCACTTTTGAAAAATCCCCAGAAATGACATACCCAAACTGAAACAGATACAGTTCATGAACCATTTGTACTAAAAGCACAAGTATGATCTCATTTGAAAGCTGACACCTGGCAGTTTATTGTAAAAGTAGAATTAATTATTGTTATAATGAAAATAATTGTTATAAATAGCTTTAAAGTTTTGTAAAGTTATTAGAAATTTATTTTTATGAAACATCTTCATGAAAATAAAATTGAAGTTGACCCTGTAGCAATCTAGAAATGCACTACAGCTAAAGCCATCTGTCTAAACATTTTATGTTTAAAATCTGAAGATGATAAGTCTAAAACTCTGTATTTAGTTAATTTTTTTTCAAGATAGAAGCACCTAGAGCTAGCTAGCATGTTAGCTTAGCACACCATCAATACATGACAATTTATGAGATTAAAACCATGTTTGTGCTCCAAACTTACTTTAAAACGCAAGTGAAGTGTTTTAAATAATCTTCTGTGATCTAATTTGACATCAGATAAAAAAAAAATCAGACAGAAAATATACTATTTGATCATATTCTGCACAATGATGGTCTATAGATTAGCATTACATTATAAATATAATCTATTATTATGAAAATACCTGGCATGGCTTGAAAAACACAGGTAACTCAAATATCATTGCAATCATGTTTATTGTCTTCAAAATATCTGTATCTGCATGATACAGCGATCTCTTGTTAGCTTTGTGTGTATCAGTGACGTCCTGGAATGTCACATGATCATGGCTCTTCTTCATGTCCCATATATGGGTTATTATTGTGCATATAGCGCCCTCAGGCTATTGGTATGAATTGAAAACCCAGTAAATGAGAGTGCCAAATGCTCATAAAGATTACATCGACGCATTTGGGTATAAATTCAATAAATATTATTCCTGTCAATAGAAATCTGATGTAAACCTATGAGAATCTATCAATATTTCTCCAAATCTGCACAGTTTTTAGCTAAAGCCCTGAGGGAAGTTGTTTTGTGTATCGTTGTCATGACAACAGCACTGAGTTTTTTTTATGAATGAAAGCGGCTGACGCGCATAATTCATATTAAAGGTATCGACTCATTTTTTCATTTCATAACTCCTGACAGAAATTAAGAAATAACTGTCGCTATAAGTTTCTCAGAATACAATAGTGGTCAAATACTGAAACTTGAGTATTATATCTTTTTAATGATGTATAGTTTGTCAAGGTATAACATTAAATCTGATAGTAAATTTGAACTAAATAATAAAAAAAACGCTTCAGTGCGCGGGCGCACTGGCAACGGTTAACAGGTTAACAATAAACAATTAAAATGTGTGTGGGGGCTTGAATGTTGTTGCCGAGGCCACAGGAAATTGTTAATCCGGTCCTGGATCGGAGGTCTAAGCGCTCACTCCACAGACCAGGTAGGAGAAAATATCAGGGAAACTGAGGCTTGGTAAACTTTCATAATTATTACTCCATACTTTGTTCATAGGGATCGATTCCGCCTATAATCTCACTTTTTTTAAGTAGCGTTGTTTGGCTTCATTATTAAGTTTGTCAGTATATGGTATAGCCAACTTTTTTTGTCACGGTCCATAACTCTTTCTCTTTCTTTCTCGGTGCCGGTGGAGAAAAGGTGCTTTTCCAGTGCGTGATCGGTACATGATTCGAGCATTTGGGCCGTTAACGACAGAGCAGAACCAGCAGCGCAAACACGGCCCACACACACACACACACACACACACACACACACACACACACACACACACACACACACACACACACACACACACACACACACACACACACACACACACACACACACACACACACACACACACACACACACACACACACACACACACACACACACACACACACACACACACACACACACACACACACACACACACACACACACACACACACACGGAATGGAGAGCACTGCGTGGAAAAGACCCGCTCATGAAAGCTGCGAGAGAATGAAACCTGATCGCCGAACACGGAGGGGCGGGACAGGATATTTTCAGTATTTTCAATAGCAGCCGCAACAGGAAGTCATTAAAACGAGGCAAAAAAAAGTGCTGCGTTAATTGCGTTATTATTTTTTTAACGCGTTAAGCATCTCAAATTAATCGCAAAGATTAACGCGTTAATTCCCCCAGCCCTAATATATATACACACACACACACACGCACATATATGAATACTTAAGATGTAAAAGCCTCTAAGTGCCATCTGAAATTTTCTTCTAGTTTGATCATTTTTATCAAGCTTGTATGTTTATGTTCAGTTATTTCACTTTAATGGCAATGAAAAGGACCTATTAATTGTCATTAAAGTGAAATTACTGAACCTAAATATACAGGCTTGATAAAAATGCTCATTTTAGAAGATTTTTTTTTCTTTTACATCTGAAGTCTTCATGTATACACATATATATGAATGTGTGTGTGTATATGTGTGTATTGTATCTGACCTCAGTGTGTTACCCTATATATATATATATATATATATATATATATATATATATATATATATATATATATATATATATATATATATATATCAGTGTTTCCCACACATAGACTAATTTGTGGCGGCACAGAATCAACACCGGCCGCCACAAATTGCGTTTCGTTATAATTTTTTTTTTTCAAAAAAATTTACGCTATTTAAAACACGCAGCGTGTTCATTCAGCTGCATTTCTTTTCCCTGCTCTCCCGCCGTCTCTCTGTCACTCACGCGTCTCTCTCACAAGCGATTTTTAATAAGCGCCAAAGCCTTATTTGATCGGTGAGTGATGTAGATGACTGCTGCGCTTGCGATAGGAAGCATATTACCGAAAGAACGAGAGAGAGAGGCCCGGTCGCGCGCGCCCTCACCGTCTTCAAACTGTCTTGCTCTCTCTAGCTCCCTCGCGCATAATCAAAATCAATTGAGAATTGACACTATGTTAAAAGATCGGAAGACCGAAGTTTCATGTGGAGCATTCGGATATTTTTTTCCTGAATTAGGCTACTGCTGGGTGTTGTGCTAAAAAAAATTACGTTGCCTTATCTTCTCTGAAAAGCGTTCCGCCCATTCAGCTGACACGAAAAACACTTTCAATAAACAAAACAAATCTATGATGAAATGTTTTCTGTGTTGACAAATTTTGTGCGATGTCCTAACTGCCGGGATAATCACACAACGCGTACAAGTCCACTAATGACACGTCCGATTCGCGAACTAATGACTCCTTTGAACCGATTCAACCAAAACAATCTTTTAGTTTAGACTGTTTGCGGTAAATGCAGTTGGGTTGTCGAGATCAAAACTCAAAATAAGCTGTGAATAAAATAAACTTACTATAAATAATGTTATGTCATTTTTTACTCTTACACTGAATGTTTGAATTTTGTGAAGGTGTGAATCATTTTTGATTAATATTTAATATAATAAAGTTCTGTGTAACAGATTATTGTCCCATCTTTTAGGATTTAGTTAAAAGATGGGACAATAATCACCCCCCGGCGCCACAAATTGATTTATAATCTGTGGGAAACACTATATATATATATATATATATATATATATATATATATATATATATATATATATATATATATATATATATACATACACACACACACACACACACACACACACACACTGCTTGTGATATTGCATGAATGAATCAACAGAGATACACACACGCATACTATTGATTCATTCATGTTCATTCATTGATGGTAATATCACAAGCAAATAAATTACTTTTTCCTTACCAAAAATCAACATCTGTCATTGTTCACAGGTTTATGTGTGTGTTTTTTTTTTTTTTTAGGTAAAATGTATTGGCTAAATGATATTTAACTTATTTGAGAAATTACACAAAAGCTCTCGACAAAGGCGTGATTTGCGAGCAGCTGACCGACGACTCCTCTGAATTGTGAGCACAAACGACATAAAAACGCAGACGAAAGCGGAAAGAACTAAAAACATTGCTCTAAGATGGTGCAGTCAGTGGAATGGGCTCTTTAAATTTTCGTGCTGATGTGACCGCGCATGTTACGTGACAAAACCAACATGGCGCATGTAGTACGTCCAGTACGTCCGGACTCCTCATACTACCCGTATTCATACTATATAGAGCGTACTTTTTTAACAGTCGTGAAGTACGTTCTAATTTAAATGTAGTACCTACTCCCATAGTACGCGATTTCGGACGCAGCTTTAGTCCATATATGGAACACATGAAAAAGTGCCATAATCATGTGACATTCTGGGGATTTTTCAAAAGTGGGGTTGCAGCTTAATAGTTTAATTGACTGTTTAATTTTATTACTTTAAATTGTTCTGGCTCTGTGTGACTGAGGGAAAAAATGCTTAAAAGTAATATAATAAATAAATGAGCAATACTCACGTCAGTGTGTTGAGTTGACAGTGTTTATCCTGCAGTAGAGCAGCGATCTGATTCACTCGTGTGTCTCCTAGTTCATGTCCTCTCAGATTCAGCTCTCTCTGGAGTAACGGGTTTATACCCACAACTCTATTCACATACTGACAGGCTTCCTCAGCAGCAGGACTCACAAACCTGCAGAAGAGGCAATTCAGGTATCAACTAAATGTCCACTGCATTACAAAAAATGATTGATACGATAAAAAACGTAATTATTGTTTTAAAGACAAGCTTAAGTTAGTTATTTAGATGTCAAATTTTTCTTTAAACATTTAAATACACAAATAAATATATATTTAAAAGAAACTAGAGCAACACTCAGTCCTAAAGCAAACATAAGCATAAGAACAGAAACGTCTCACAGAGCAGAAGGGCAAAAGCTCACTAGATCATGATTTTCAGTATGAATACAAAGTGTGAAATTAAGATCTTTCTGTCTTTAAAGCAGGAGGAGTGAGAAACGTCAGCACAGAGAAAACTGGCTTGTGAAACTGCATGTTTGAGAACATCTGGAGACTCATAGACCTGGTGTAGAGAGATGCAGTGAATCTGGGCTTGATGGAAAACTATTATTGTTAATTATCAAGGTATACTCCTGAATGTCAGCACACATATACTGACCCATAATGTCTATTTGACCTGTAGCTCGTATCACAACTAAACTGTGTTGACGGTTATCATCATCATGACAGAACCTGCAGCATCTGATCTGATCTTGATCATTTTGATGCAACAAATTGTTTAGCTTATTATATAACTAAAATAATATATTAGTTATGAATATTTAGCCTGCATATAGCTAATTTAGTTAATTATTTGATTCTGTCTCACCTCAGTGTCTTCAGTTGACAGTCTGGATCCTGCAGTAAATCACTGAGCTCCTTCACTCCTGATTGTCCAGGATCATTTCCTGTGAGATCCAGCTCTATCAGGTGTGAAGGGTTTGATCTCAGAGCTGAAGCCAGAGCTTTATAACCTTCTTCTGTCACACTGCAGTTAGAGAGTCTAGAACAGAGAGGAAAACATTCAGCTGATTAATCAGTTAAACCTGAACAATATAAATCCTTAAACTGAATTTAATTTTATTCTTCATACAAATGTATTGAAAGTATGGCTGAACGATTAATTGCATTTGCAATAATATCGCGATTTGATGAAATGCGATTTTTTTTTAATCGCAAAGCCGTGATTACACTCTGGTCACGTGACGCGAGAGTAAACCAGTCTTGCAGATGAAGCATCAACTTGTCACGCTGCGCATAGGCCTGGCATAGGTAGGCTACAGGAAATAACAGTTTATGTTTAATTTATGTGATATTGTGTTATAGATTCTCTCCAACGATTCTGTATTGATTAAGATAATTTCAGATTTATGTCTGAGCTTAGTTCTCAACACAGATACGTGATGACGCTACGTGTGCTTTATAAACAACCGTATTCTGCTTGCTTCTAATTCCTTTGTCTCACACACACACACACACACACACACACACGACACCACTCGAACCTTCCAAAAAATAATCTTTCATAAAGTTCGGAAAAGTTGAAGCGAATTACAAGAACATTCGCATGCTTCATTGCACATGATACGCGCGGTCTGCTTGATGTTACTTTTGTAGTGCACGGTCTCGCCCGCCGGTATTTTGCTTACAAATGCTCTACGAAGGCATCATATGTCTTTTGGAATGCAGTTGGCTTATATATTACAAATATGAAAATCACCGACAGAAGCTGCTTTCAATTTCAAATACTCACGCACGCTTTGCGAAGAGCGTTTGAGCATGCGGCTGTGAGCGACTCCGTCTACGTGGTTAAATGTACTTACATCTCAAAATGCTTTTATGACGCAAAATTAATGTGACACAGTCAGTTATATCTTAAGTTATTAAACAGATAGGACAAACCACATCTTATAATTTCAAAAGAGATGAAAAAGTTCAGACAGCCGACTCTTAAATACTGAAAGCACTTTGTTTATTGCTTGTAATATTTTTTTCCCCTCTTTGTTATTTGTTTTGAAGCTATATTAGTTAAAATTATTAACATGTAATTGTATTAATTTAGTTTTTTAATGTGTAATTGTTTATAAAAGTAGGCCTACTTATAATTACATATGTAATTAAATATTTTAAGTTTTATTAATAAGATTAATTAATAAGAAAAAAATTAGATCGGCTCATGAGGTGCCTAAAGATTCCCTTCCCTATTTTACAATGATTTATTGCTTGTTTTTGTTGAATAATAGAAAAGATAAAGATTTTTTTTATACCGTGTATTCTCTGTGTAAATTCATGCACCGAACCGTGACGCCCGTACCGATTCGGTTCAATACGAATACATGTACCGTTCCACCCCTAATATATGTATATATATATATATATATATATATATATATATATATATATATATATATATATATATATATATATATATATATGCTTTTTATATATTTATACCATGGTCTGGGTGAATACTCGATTCTGATTGGCTGCAGGGTGTCCGTTAAAAAGTGATAATGGACACCTAGGAAAGGCGTCCCGTCAATTTGCCTGATGACAGTTCTAAATGATGCGCTGGCTCAAACTCACTGATCAACTGCTGCGGTCGGGTCGCTGTGGCCACGTTGCTTGGCAACGCCTGTATAGACCCCTTTTGCGCCGACGTCACAGTTACATCACGGCGCTAGCTGGAGGCAAAACAAACGGAAAACTGGAGGCGGCCAATACAAACCAGCACAGATTCGGCTACATAATAAGGAGCTTAAATTATTATTTTTATTATTAAATGTCATCTTGTTGTGTTGTTGGGTGCAAGAATCGATGAAAAATGGATATGCTGTATCTGGAATTTTTATTTCTAGAAAATATTCATATCATTAAAATTTCACCGTAGTGTCACTCTTTACATTGTTGTCTTCATGGCGCTGACTAGGCAGAACTGCGGATCGTCTTTACATGACCATTCAGCACATATAGGCATCTAAATATATTTATATGGCCTCAGTTTCTCTTTACCCTCGGTTTCTCTATCGGGTAGCAGCTAGGTGTAGAAGTCAGGCCACTCAACCGGGGGTAGTATTAACGTTAATCCTGTTAGTTCGTCCATTGACTGAGCGTGTACGGTCATCTGGTTCCGTCCGTTAAAATTAACTTTTGCAAATAACAATCGCGGTCCTGGACAGTGAGTGACCTTGCACATTAAGATAAGATTGGATTTTCTCCCGTCATTGTTAAAAAACAAGCTAACAAAACTGGCAAACTAGCATTAGTGAAGCGGCCAGAGGGATCTTTCTGCCTCCAGCTAAGCCCCGCCCACACAAATACGTCACCATGTTTACCAACTGTAAAAGGGTCTATACGGGAGATATTAAATAGTGCGCTCGACTTAATAAATAAAAACCCTCACGATTTTTACTCTAAAACACATTAAAGTATTATTAATTGATTAAATATTTCTTTCTTTCGTAAGTAACCATGGTATAAGCGGGTTAATGCCCTTCGAGGTGTCCATTATCAGGTTTTAATGGACTTCGGCGGAGGCAACCGCTGCGCGTCGGACGGTTCACGCCTCGCCGTCGTCCATTAAAACCTGATAATGGACACCTCGTCGGGCATTAACCCTTACATATATACCCCCTTTTTTTGAATATGTTGGGAAGTTGACCTTCCCAGACAATCCTGAGTAAACTTAGTGTCCCACGTTTTTTGCTGCAAATGACTGGGCAGTAGTTCTTGGACCGTCACTCACAGCTATTAGTTAATGGTTGTTGTTTTTCTTCATTGTTACTATGTTGTTTGTCGTTTATTTTTGTTGATTCTTGGTGTTTATGTTTTTGTATTTTTTTTCTTTGTATGTGAAGGGGAACTTTGTTAGTTCTTATTTCATGTTCAAAATTTAATAAAGAGATTGATGAAAAAAAAAAAGTATATACTGTATATATATAAACCAAAATACAGTGAATAGTCTTCTTGGCGCGCCTACTTTTGAAAGTCAACATTTAGATTATGTGAACTAAGTTAAATGCATCATAAAGGCCTAGGTCACTCTGGAATAAATCACAACGTGTTTCATGATAAAAACGTGACTTTAGTTTACAGTCCGGAAAATACAGCAGGTTATAGTAAATTATTTCACGGACCCCCTGGCACTTGAGAACTGAAAGCCTCATAAGAAAGCCCTGTCGAGGCTCTTCCCCGGTGCGGGTCGTGTCGAGCCATTAGTCTGGGTGTTTGATGAGAAAAAGATGAAATGTAGTAGTTGCAATAAACGCGTTCAGAGCAGAGCTGAGGAAGAACTGATGACGGGACAGTTTGATCTTCGGCTGACAAATCAGAGGAAAGGAGCGTTTCATTCCCGCCTATACGTGTAGACACTCGTAGCGGCACACTCACATCCCACTTTAACCCCCTGTGAGCAAAAGGGGAAACCCAGAAAGTGCACTGCTATAAACAATGAAACATAAGCCCTGCTGTCTTCAAATAAATAAACTTCAGTCACACTGTAATTGCTGTACAGTATAATGATACTAACTCTAGTTTCTCCAGCTTGAATTGTGAGTTCATCAGTAGATCACTGAGGTTTTTCACTCCAGAGTCTCCTAGTGTATTCCTGCTCAGGTTCAGCTCTCTCAGGTGTGACGGGTTTGATTTCAGAGCTGAAGTCACATCAGAACAACCTTCATCTGTCATATCACAGCAGCTTAAACTACATTAGCAGAGAGAGAGAAGAAAATAAGACAGAAGAAAAGAAAACTCTTTATTCTGTAAAGTCACATCATCTTCATAAGCAAATAAAACAGAGAGAGGAAGAGAGATCTTCATCTTTATTTCACCAGATCACAAAATACTAAGTTTGCACAAATACAGTGTTACAGTGTTTTAGTTTAAACTGTTGAAGTGATTTTAAGCATTTTGATTCTTGTATGTGAATGTGACTGACCTCAATCTCTCCAGTTTACAGTGTGAATCCTTCAGTACGGCACATAAGTGCTTCACTCCAGAGTCTCCTAGTGTATTCCAGCTCAGGTTCAGCTCTCTCAGGTGTGACGGGTTTGATTTCAGAGCTGAAGTCAGGATGAGACTCTGTTCCTCTGTAATACTGTATCTATTCAGACTGAAGACAGAAAGAGAAAATGACTCAGATCTATGATGATCAACTAACGTGTTCATCTTCATCCAGCAGACTTTTGCTGACAAATAAACAGGGATATCAAGGTAAAGGTAACATGGAGAAAGACTACACATTGTTCATTTAAATATACTACCAACACTGTAACAATACAAAGGTTGAAAGCGTTGATCTATTTATGTTAGTATACACACTAATTTCATTTAATCTTAAAGGGTCTTTCATGTCAATGTTACCCTTGGTTTGCTCACTGGGTCAAATGTGTTTATGTCGGTTGTTTTCAGACACATTGTCTACTTGCTAAAACTTTACAGTAAGGTTTCATTTGTTAACATTAACTACATTAGTTAACATGAACCAATGATGGACAATACTATACAGCATTTAATAACCTTAAGTTTAAACATTTACTAATACATTTTTAAATACAAAAGTTAACAGAATAACATTAGTAAATCCCCTGTGAACTAACATGAACAAAGAATAACTGTATAAACTAACATGATCAGATTAAGGAATAAAAGTATTTCCTTAAGCAGAAGACAATCAAACAAGTTTTGTAAAAGGTAGTTCATCTGCTTTAGTGCTGCACCGTGAGGCAGTGTCGGTGTATTTTATGGATGGCTCAGCTAAACAGGCCAATAAGAGACTATTAACTACTATTATTGCTTTTAATTATACTAATGTCTAATTAAAATGTCTACAAATGTATAAAACTGATCAGAGATCAGGTAAAACCCACAGACACTTGTTCAATCTCAGTGAATCTGCATGATTCATGGGTTCACAGAGATCATCGCCCCCCCAGTGGTGAACCATTGACATTTTTAAACGTTTTGAAACAGTTATGACGTAACAAAGCCTCGTTTACTGAAATCATGTGACTTTGGCAGTTTGATACACACTCCGAACCACTGATCCGAAACAAAAGATTCGTAAAGGTTTCACAGCTTCATGAACCGTGTTTCGAAAGCGCCCATCACTAGCGTTCAGTCAACTTACCTTCAGTGGATCTTATTACAGGCAGATACTGATCACAGACTTTTAAAATGCACTTAATCGGTTTTTACAAGTTACAGTATATGTTGCACCAAAATTTGATATTTGTGAAATACAAAGATTAAATTGAAAGCAGTTATGAACAGTTCTGATCCTGATGTCTGAAAAAAACATTGTTCTGCCTCTACAGAAACTGATATAATTATTGATCCATGATTAAACTGTCTGTCTTAATCAAATATTTAAAGCTTGATATCACCTTTTTAATTTTGTGTTTATTAACCTGTTAACCTTCGCCAGTGCGCCGGCACACTGAAGCGTTTTTTTTTTTTCTTTTTTTTTTATAGTTCAAAGTTACTATCAGATTTAATGTTATACCTTGACAAACTATACATCATTAAAAAGATATAAGACTCAAGTTTCAGTATTTGACCACTATTGTATTCTGAGAAACTTATAGTGACAGTTATGTCTTAATTTGTGTCAGGAGTTATGAAATGAAAAAATGTGTTACTGTGCTGTATACTGTGTTTTTTAATCCATACCAGCAGCCTGAGGGCGCCCTATGCACATTTAAGCTGCGCCCGAAATCGAATACTTCCCTACTATATAGTAAAAAGTACCCGGATGACCTACTACTTCCGGCGAGATTCTGAAGTGCGCATATAATGGACACTTTACTATCCCATGATGCCACGGGAGAGGAGTTGTCATCGTTATATTCGAAAATGGCAGAAAACGGAGATGCGGCTGTTTTCAAGTGTAAATACTTTACAAAACACTTCTTGTTTCTTTGTGGTTAAATTGTATTTGTTTAACATCATATAAGTAAATGAATGACTTGTTAAAAGTTTAAATAATGTAAATCGAGGGTACAATTTTGTGAATTGGCTGCAAAATTGAAAATTTTATCATTATTATTACCGAAAAGAACGAGCTAATGCCTGTCAGCTAGTTAACACTGTTTTATTTAAACAACGACGTTGTTTCTCAGTTAAATGATAGTTACAAAACTTTTATTTTTTATTTTACAGCGATATTATTTCTCCTTTACCAGTGTTCATATGTAATACTGTATGTGTTGGCTACGTAGCAAGCTACTGTTATCAAGTGTACCTCAACTTGTCCATGTAACATTAATATTTATTTAATAATATAGATTGACCATGGTTCATCACTAATGTTAAATTCTGTGTTGATTTTGCAGGGGGCTGATGAACACACCTGTGTTCTTGTAGAGTGGAGAGTGGCTAATGAAAGAGAGGAAAGAAAAGAAAGAGCGACGAGAGCATGAGGAGAGACGAGAACAGGAGGCCAGAGAGAGGAAAGATTCCTTCAGCTTTTAGAAATAATTGCTAAAATAATAATAATAATAATAAAGAAAACAAATGTTACACACTCTCTTTCCATTTATTTGTTATTAAGTTCATTTTGTCATGCTGTTTTAGCAAGTTTTATTACAAAACACTTAATTCCCAGGGATTGTCAGTTGTAAAGTGTTTAATATGTGGAACTGAGTAATTAATATTTTTAAAGGGTGTTGTGTGTGCACTTATTTTGTGGCAGATTCCAGATGGTTTTTGAAACTAGCAAATTGCAGGTATATCTGAAAAATATGAGTGCCGCACTATAGAGAAATACCCACACACTCCAGACACCTTTAAAATGTATTTGCTTTATTTTCGTATGTTATTTAACTTTTAAATGGATACAGAATACAAAGCTTATAACAAAATCACAAAACTTTGGCACAAAGTAGTATAATAGAGCTTAAAGCACCACCAAAAGCAAAAGTTTTAAAACGTCGTCTTGAGGGAAGAAAATGAACGTCAGCAGCTTCAGTAAGGTAACCTTCACAGGTTTCTAAAAGATCTAAAGGGACTTTCTTACTAACAATCTCAATTGTAGGGCATCACTTTAAAATAATTCAAAATCTGTTTCTTTAAAAGCATGTGTACAAGATAGTAATTTTTGGATTTCCACTTGAATTTTTCCTACCCAAATTTAAAGTAAATAATTGGTAAAAAATTAAGCTCAAATATGTGATATGTAGCTAGAACACCAGCACCTCGATGTGCTTTTTTTCCACCCATGGTCGCAATCAGTGACTGGATGGACTACCGTGAGAGTCGGAGGTCGGGGCGGAGGTCAGCTCCATCTTTAAAATATAGATGAAGAATTGGCGCAGTAGGTTGTAGGGCTCACAATCTGTAAACGTGTTTATAGTTTTTTGTTTTCTGTGTTGGCTTATTTATAAATATAATATGTATGTATGTATTATATGTATATGATCCACTTCTTATGTATGTGTGTGTGTGTGTATATATATATATATATATATATACATACATACACACACACACACACACACACACATATATGAATACTTAAGATGTAAAAGCCTCTAAGTGTCATCTGAAATTTTCTTCTAGTTTGATCATTTTTATCAAGCTTGTATGTTTATGTTCAGTTATTTCACTTTAATGGCAATGAAAAGGACCTATTAATTGTCATTAAAGTGAAATTACTGAACCTAAATATACAGGCTTGATAAAAATGCTCATTTTAGAATATTTTTTTTCTTTTACATCTGAAGTCTTCATGTATACACATGTATATGAATGTGTGTGTGTATTGTATCTGACCTCAGTGTGTTACCCTACATATATATATACTAATGTGTATAGTGTACTAATATATACTAATGTGCCACAAACAGGACTTTAATATCACCAACCATTCCCATGTTATTACGGTGTATCCATATAAATGGCCCACCCTGTATATATATATATACACACACACACACTGCTTGTGATATTGCCATCCATGAATGAATCAACAGAGATACACACACACACACACACACATACTATTGATTCATTCATGTTTATTCATTGATGGTAATATCACAAGCAAATACATCATTTTTTCCTTACCAAAAATCAACATCTGTCATTGTTCACAGGTTTATGTGTGTGTGTGTGTTTTTTTTTTTGTTTTTTTTCTGAGGTAAAATGTATTGGCTAAATGATATTTAACTTATTTGAGAAATTACACAAAAGCTCTCGACAAAGGCGTGATCTGCGAGCAGCTGACCGACGACTCCTCTGAATTGTGAGCACGAACGACGTAAAAACGCAGACGAAAGCGGAAAGAACAACTAAAAACATTGCTCTAAGATGGTGCAGTCAGTGGAATGGGCTCTTTAACTTTTCGCGCTGATGTGACCGCGCATGTTACGTGACAATACCAATATTGAATACCCGTATTCATACTATATAGAGCGTACTTTTTTAACAGTCGTGAAGTACGTTCTAATTTAAATGTAGTACCTACTCCCATAGTACGCGATTTCGGACGCAGCTTTAGTCCATATATGGAACACATGAAAAAGTGCCATAATCATGTGACATTCTGGGGATTTTTCAAAAGTGGGGTTGCAGCTTAATAGTTTAATTGACTTTAATTTTATTACTTTAAATTGTTCTGGCTCTGTGTGATTGAGGGAAAAAACTGCTTGAAAGTAATATATTAAATGAATGAGCAATACTCACGTCAGTGTGTTGAGTTGACAGTGTTTATCCTGCAGTAGAGCAGCGATCTGATTCACTCGTGTGTCTCCTAGTTCATGTTCACTCAGCTTCAGCTCTCTCTGGAGTAACGGGTTTATACCCACAACTCTATTCACATACTGACAGGCTTCCTCAGCAGCAGGACTCACAAACCTGCAGAAGAGGCAATTCAGGTATCAACTAAATGTCCACTGCATTACAAAAAATGATTGATATGATAAAAAACGTAATTATTGTTTTAAAGACAAGCTTAAGTTAGTTATTTAGATGTCAATTTTTTCTTTAAACATTTAAATACACAAATAAATATATATTTAAAAGAAACTAGAGCAACACTCAGTCCTAAAGCAAACATAAGCATAAGAACAGAAACGTCTCACAGAGCAGAAGGGCAAAAGCTCACTAGATCATGATTTTCAGTATGAATACAGAGTGTGAAATTAAGATCTTTCTGTCTTTAAAGCAGGAGGAGTGAGAAACGTCAGCACAGAGAAAACTGGCTTGTGAAACTGCATGTTTGAGAACATCTGGAGACTCATAGACCTGGTGTAGAGAGATGCAGTGAATCTGGGCTTGATGGAAAACTATTATTGTTAATTATCAAGGTATACTCCTGAATGTCAGCACACATATACTGACCCATAATGTCTATTTGACCTGTAGCTCGTATCACAACTAAACTGTGTTGACGGTTATCATCATCATGACAGAACCTGCAGCATCTGATCTGATCTTGATCATTTTGATGCAACAAATTGTACAGCTTATTATATAACTAAAATAATATATTAGTTATGAATATTTAGCCTGCATATAGCTAATTTAGTTAATTATTTGATCCCGTCTCACCTCAGTGTCTTCAGTTGACAGTCTGGATCCTGCAGTAAATCACTGAGCTCCTTCACTCCTGATTGTCCAGGATCATTTCCTGTGAGATCCAGCTCTATCAGGTGTGAAGGGTTTGATCTCAGAGCTGAAGCCAGAGCTTTATAAGCTTCTTCTGTCACACTGCAGTTAGAGAGTCTAGAAGAGAGAGGAAAACATTCAGCTGATTAATCAGTTAAACCTAAACAATATAAATCCTTAAACTGAATTTAATTTTATTCTTCATACAAATGTATTGAAAGTCAGTTGCAAAAACTGACAATTGAATATGGAGGCAAACAAAAGGCTCAGTGAACTTTAATATGTTAGACATCAACATCCCTTTCAAGATTGCAATTAACTAAAACTGTACAACTCTGAAAGTCTATGATCTGAAAATGGTCGGAAAATTAGAAAATTAAAGTTTGGGAATGGCCCAATAAAGTCCAGACTTCAATTCCATTAAAATGCTGTGGAAGGACTTGAAACACAGCTCATGTTGGAAAGCCTACAAATGTCACTGAGCTGAAGCAGCTTTGCAAGGATGAGTGAGACCAGGGGCGCAACTACCCAGTGTCAGAGGGGTATGAAGCAATAAATTTGGTGAACAATTTAACAATTCTTTGAGTGGTGGAGTTGAAACGGGTTACATGCTTATTTCACAGATAAGAATACAATTTTAATTTGATTCAATGGTTATTTAAAGTTTTACTTGGCTTTTTCAGCCACACTTCAGAGAACTTTAGAGCGCTAATGTCTGTTAACATGAACATTTGAAAGCCTCCAAGCACAGACATCACACTTTAAATTAGGGCTGCACGATATTGGGAAAAAATTACATTGCAATATTTTTTTCCCAATGATATATATTGCGATATTGCGAGCCATCAATCCAGGCTATAAGACTGCTTTAAAACTTTCACAGAGACCTCAAACAGAAAGCACAAAGCCTTTCTTTAAAGCGAATTTCGTTTTGTATTAATTGTATCTTAATTTTAATCAGTGTTTCATTATCCAATTTCCTAGATTTAATAAATAAAAAGTAAATATAGCAGACAATAGATAATCACGACTGAATGTTGGCTGTGAGCAGTGAGCAGCGGCACAGCGAATCAATCACTGTGCAGGCACGCGGAACGTACATGTCACCCCAGCAACAAGACATACAACAAACTCGTGTTTACTGTGTGCTACCCTGGTGCTACCCTTCTCAATACACCATGGGTGCTACTAACCTTCACATCGCATGTTCCGGCGATGTGACTATCGCTCATGCGCACATCGCAATGTTGATGTTAAAACAGAATATCATTCAGCCCTACTTTAAATCCTACCTGTTGCCATTCACCATCCACTTATTTAGCTGCTTTTGGTATCCCTTGACATGCCATCTCACTTTCCCTCTTTCTTTTTCTATCTTTAGCCCCGACAGTTTTTTTGCTTTATCCATCTTTTTCAACGACAATTCACTACTCGTACCTGCTCGCTCAGTGCTCACGGCGCCCCTCGCAATATTACGCTCACGATATCTTCAATGTCAAAATTCTATGATGGAATCTTATGAGGGCGCCTACTCTAGCCTGTTAGTCCTATAAAATGTTATATAACATTGAGGAAATGCGGAAATGATTTATAAATGCACAACAGCAGCTACATATAGAAAATACCAAAAAAAGAATTGTAATTATTTATTTATTTTACCATCGCATGGTGCTGCGCCCCTATGCGCCGCATATAGCGCATACCCACTTTTTAAGCCACTGAGTGAGACAAACGGACCAAAATACCTTAATAGTGGTGTAAAACACTCATAAACTACAGGAAGTGTTTAGTCGAGACTAGCTGCAAAGCTGAAAGCAGAATAAAAGATACACAGCTTCCTCAAAAGCACTAAAATACATTAATCCTGTTATATTAGGGCTGTTTTCGACTAAGGATTTTCATAGTCGAATCTGATTCGTTAGATTTTGCCGTAGTCGACTGATAGTCGAACCTTTTTTTTTTTTTTTTTTTTAGATAGCAGCTAGATTTTTTCCATTTCAAACAAAAGAGCTAAAAAAACTAAAAGAAAAACATGGTGTGTAACAAATACCTTTTATCCATTTAAAGCCAGATGAACAAAACATTTCATATATCATAACATTTCATAAACATGAGGAGCAATATGAGAGAGAAATTTGGTGATCGTTGTTTAGGTACATTAAACCACGTAAAGCTTTTTCACGCCCATGAGAACCGTGTGGAGTCAACCCACAACCGCTCAGCTGCCCTGCTGAAAATGTGAAGCAGAAACGCTTAATGTCAGATAACGTCCATAATAATTGGACTCTGGGTTCGATTTTTTGACCATTTTCAGTGGTTATGAGGAGCAATATGAGAGGGAAATTTGGTGATCGTTGTTTAGGTACATTAAACCACGTAAAGATTTTTCACGCCCATGAGAACCGTGTGGAGTCAACTCACAGCCGCTCCGCTGCCCTGCTGAAAATGTGAACGCTTAATGTCAGATAACGTCCATAATAATTGGACTCTGGGTTTGATTTTTTGACCATTTTCAGTGGTTATGAGGAGCAATATGAGAGGGAAATTTGGTAATCATTGTTTAGGTACATTAAACCACGTAAAGCTTTTTTCACGTTAGGACTTAGCCTATATATAAAGCCAATGAGAACCGTGTGGAGTCAACCCACAGCCGCTCCGCAGCCCTGCTGAAAATGTGAAGCAGATTTTTTAATACATTTTTATTTATTTACATTAGTAAGCTACAGGACACCGTCTTTCAAAACATGACCTGCGTGAAAGCGGAAAAAAAATGTTTTGTACCCAGCCCTTCTGAAAATGCGAATGCGTCTCTGTCCCCAGCACATTTCAAACCAAACTGAAGCCCATGTAAATTCGACTACGAGGTTCATAGTCGAATCAGACCTCTCCGAATCGAATCGTCGAATCCTCGACTATTAGAAGTCAGCCCTATGTTATATACAATCTTAAGATAAGTGATTTCTACTAGATCTCACCCTCCTTTCTGTGGCAGATTTACCAGCTCTAACAGAATCATCTGAATTCTGACTCAACACTAGGTATGCAAATAACGATTAAATCACTAAATTATAAATTACTATAAACAAAAACAGCCCAATTTAAGTGTTAACTTATAAGAAGCAGAATATACATATATGGAATATACATTATCCATTAACCCCCTGAGGTCGGCGGTATCGCCGGCGATACCAGCTCGCTTTTTTTTTATCAGTGTAAAAGAAACTCATAAAAACTCTGTTGACTTTGATTTTCCATAGGAGTTTCATACATCAATCGATTCTGTTAAATGTGTATTATTTTTGTGTATACTCACAATAAAAACAAAGTGTTGTGCTTTTTGCCAAATAAAGAAAAATAAACACGAGGCGAGTTCTGCCTTCTCTCTGCCAGTTAAGTCCATTCTGAAACGCGTCCGAGAATGAATCATAACTCAGCGAATTCTTCTCACACAGGCACGTGAGATATGTCTCTATGAAGCTTGAAATCTCTTCTTTTAAATGAAGTAATTTATATAAAAAACAAATGTTTTCAACTCATGTAATCCGTTTGAAAGCAAGGAGAGGTACCGTTTTTCCTTCTCCCTTCATTATCTCTAAATGAGCTGAGGCCGCCCCGCCCCCCGGCGCGATTCACATGTAAATAGTTAGGTGATCTAGTATGCATCGCACCCGCCCCCCGATCAATGCCTCAGACGACGAACGGCAGCATTTTGAAGACTGAATTCCGCCGAGGACACAATTTCGGAGTAAGTTTTACTTAAAAGTCTTTTGTCTTTTATTTTTCGTGTTCGCATTTATGAGGAAAAAACAACATTACGTGACAGTTCTCCATTATGGACGCGAGCGCTCTAAAAAAAGCACTAAAAGACTTTCAAACTTTCACAGAGACCTCAAAACAGAAAGTACAAATCCTTTCTTTAAAACGAATTTCGTTTTGTATCAATTGTATCTTAATTTTAATAATTTTTTCATTAACAAATTTCCTGGATTTAAAGTAAATATAGCAATCACAACATAAGGTGCTTGAACTGGAGATCATCATGAACCAGACCGTAGCCTACTCGCCTCACATGTCTAAAAAATGTGAAATATATTTACAGAAAGCTGGTTCTAAACAAAACCATCCAAAACAAAAAACTATGTAGCCTAATAAATGTGCATTTCTCCGGTGCGTTCACTAGCCTACTGCGAAGATCGCGAGTCAATAGCCTATCGTTAACTTCATCTTTGCCAGAAGTTAAATTTAAATCGCGTGTGTGAATGAATGATGATGTTTTATCAAACTGTATTGCTATACTGAGATGAGTAAAAATCGACTGAAATATGTTGAAATAAAATGTAGGCTATTTGTATAAGCAACGTATTAAACTGCAAATTAACAATATGCCCTAATATTTCATGAAAACAATGTTACAGTCAGGCGAAATATGAAAGACAACATCTTGTTGACTAGATTTGGGTACAGTTTTTACTGTAGAATATACTGCCACGTCAAATAAGCTTTTGTTTAGCAATTTCTATATATAAAATACTCATTTTAAATAAAATGATAAAGTCATCAACTAAGATTTTAGCTGTTCCAATGTTGACTATATTCAAACTAATGAATACATAGATAAAATGTAGGCCTATAATCATTTTTTTTTTTACAAAGAAAGAGTACACTTGAAATATTGTTGAAATTGTAATTATTGTTGTAATTGTAACCTTTTTATTAAAATAGCAAAACATTTTTACAAGATAGATGTAAGCAAAATCTTAAATGGTCAATATAAGTCTTCTTCTAAATATATATTTTGTCCTTGCACTGTGGCTCAGTCAGTTTCACACCTGAGTGAATGGCTCATCATTATGCAGAGTGGGTGGGACATTGTATTCTAAGGTGTAAACCACTCCTCGTTCACGCCCCCCTCGCATATTGGCTTTCCAAGCAAAACCTGTTTTACATCAATTTAAATCAATGTATGGTTTTATGTGAACGATAAAGCAAGACTATTTTCACATAATTTTGAAGAAAAAACTCTAGGCGAGGACATCCATTAGTCAAAAGTCTTATTGACACATATTTACTATGTGTTTTGTGGCCTTATTTCAGAAATTTTAGTTTTTAGTTTTTTCAATAACCATGCATAAACATTATTCTCTCAAAAATGAAAACATGTACATACACGTGGCTCACATATTATGGTAGCCCTGTTTGTGCTTTATAGAGTGAATTTACACCTTTGCCATTAATATGTTTATAAGCAACTGAAAAAAGCACAAATGTCAGGGCATGTCAGAACATCTCAAGGGCCCCAAAAACAGCCCAGACCCCAGAGGGTTAAATATTATAAACTCGCAATTATTTGCATTACAGTGCAGCACCAAATGAATGCAGCACAAAATTAACGCTTAATGTTCACTTCACTGAAAAAAACACAACAACAGTAAAATGGCACAATGACAACCTCGCTTATATTGAACATCAAACTTTTATCAACAAAACAAATAGGACAGATGGCATAGTATACCCCCATTGTAACACTGATAAATGAAGGTCTTAGTGTTTTCCCCTAAATTTAAAACAAATGCTTAGTTTGTGGTTCATTAGTATTAATGAAAATACATCAATAATAAAATAGTACAATGATAAATTCACTTATATTAAACATTGGACTTTTATTAACAAAATTGATAAGAAGGATGATATGCTATACCCACGTTGTAACAAATAAATAAAAGATCTTTGGACTGCTTAGTTTGTGGCTCATTATTATTTTGAATGAAAAACACAACAACAATAGAACAAAGACAAACTTACTTATATTAAACAAAGAAATGCAACTTTTATTTATAACTTTTAGCCTCTGGGATCGTCCCGTCAGTCATTGCACCTTACTTTAGTCATGTGACTCATGTGGCTCAACTTACCTCAGTATCTCCAATTTACAATTTATATTCGTCAGTCCAGTGCAGAGCAGCTTCACTCCTGAATCCTGCAGATTATTATTGTTCATGTTCAGCTCTTTCAGATTGGTATCTGATCCAAGAACTGCAGCCAGAGCTGAACAGCTTTTTTCTGTTAAGTTACAATCATTTAACCTACAATAAATCACAACACAGAATTAGATGGCACACATACAATACATTTTCTATAAACAAATGCTGTTTGAATGCAGCATACAATGCATTCAAACAGCATTCATCTACAAAAAATACTATTTCCAGTACATTAGCATTTTTTATTCAGTGACAAAATTCCTAGATAAAATTAAGCATGTTTGAAAAAAATATTTGCGTTAAGATTTATAGCTATAGGATTTCTTCTCTATTTCTGTCACCTGATGGAGTTTGGGTTCTTGCCATTGTTGCCTCTGGCTTGCTTAGTTGGGGACACATAAAATTCAACAATATTATTGACTTGACTTGATTGCACTGACACTATTAAATGAGACAGTTCACAGTTTTATGGCAAGTTAAAGGCCTTTCACTATAATTCTAAAAATGCCTTCATTCACATGTACATGTCTTTTTGTTATAAAATCTTTAATGATTTAAGTAAAGCTAAGATTACTTAAACCTAAGATAGGGGTGTGCGATATGACGATTTTTGATCGTGGACGATTAAAATGTCTCCACGATCTGCTTTTGAAGAAATATCGTAGAATCGTGCATTATATCTGTTCTGGCGCCTCTGTCCCAACATACTTAACAACGCGACGTATATTCACATAAACTGATAACGCAGCGGAACGGGACACTGCAGTTCACAAAAGTTCACAATTTGCATGTGTTTTAATGCCTTGTCGGTTAAACATTTAATTCGCATGCTGATGCGCTGTTCTAACGTGTGCGTTTCTCAGCGCGTACATGTGAAGCTCACATGCACTAAAAGCCTGTCTACCAGCGCCTGGATACTGGACTAAGTTATCGTTCGAGTCTTATTGTGCTTATACTGTTAAATACACACAAGGTTTACATAAACAAAGTCGGTTATGTCTAAAGTGAAAGCAAACTTGAGAAAATTGAGAGAAAATCTGCTTGTCAAATGCGTGTATATTAGACGCGTCGCGCCCAACTCTTAAAGAGACAGTAGTAATAGTAAACATGCTGCCGCTTGTCCTTAAAGGGATAGTTCACCCAAAAATAAAAATGATCTCATCATTTACGCACTCTAATGTTTTTCCAAACCTGTATTAATTTCCTTCTAATATTTTCTAATATTTTTCTAATATTAATATTTTGAAGAATGTGGCTATCCAAACAGTAGCTGGTCCCCATTGACTTCCATAGGAGAAAAATATACTATGGAAGTCACTGGGGTACATCAACTGTTTGGTTACCCACATTCTTCCAAATAACTTTTATTTTCAACAGAAGAAAGAAACTTATTCGAGTTTAAAACAACTTGAGAGAGTAAATTATGATAATTTGAATTTTTAGGAGAACTATCCCTTTAATGTTAATAAAACAACACAATGCAAAGAGAAAATCACTCACTGCCCTTGACTGATAACTTTAATAGTAGCTTTAATAAGTATCAATGTATAATTTATACAGTGAAGTCTGTTTTGTTTTATTTTCATATTTGTTCATTTAATTACTTTCTTCAATGCTACTGTTAAATACACCTACTGTAGCTGAAAATATAAAGCACTGTTTGGCCTATTTAATTTGTATATTAAGTTGTGTATGTGTAATATGTATCTTTGATCTTAATAATTAATAACAAAGAAAATAATGACAAATATTTTTATATTTTGTTACCTAAGGCTTTGTTTTTAAAATAGTGACATTAGATTGGCTGTAATGCTAAGTCACAAAATAGTAAAACCAACATAAAAAGAATCGTGATAAAATCGTGAATCGTGATTTTCCTGAAAAAAATCGTGATATGATATTTTTGCCATATCGCCCACCCCTAACCTAAGAACCTAAGAAATTGCATTTGTATTATTTCAAAATTAAGTTTAACCAACGACTGATGCCGATATCTTAGAGAGCAGGGTGATCAATGGGTGATATATCATTAATTTAAAGATAGTAAAAAAGCATCCATAACAATTACTGAAATTACATTTATAGTTTATTTTACTTAATATTTACTAAATAAATAAATAACTTTTTTTGTAGAAAAAACAACTTTAAATGTGTACATCACATATTATACAACAGGCTTTTGATAAATGTTTATTTGTAAATCTCTCAATCTACATATTACATTACATTATTATTACATTAAACTACAGAATTACTGATAAAAATAAGCATTTAAAATGTCTAATTACTAGGAGATACAGAGGGACTGTCACGGTGTGGTGCAGGCAGAAGAAGACGAAGGAGAATCTAAAGTTCCAATGCAAACATTTACTCACAATATAAATAATACAGGTACATAGAAGACGGGCAGAAGGTTCACACACACTAAATACGACGGAGATCGGACAAGGACTGACTGAACAGAATGGAACTTAAATACAAACACACATTACACTGATTAACAGAACACAGGTGAGATAGATGACGATTAGTGGTCGACCGATATTGGTTTTTTGATGGCCGATGCCGATATCTTAGAGAGCAGGATGGCCGATAGCCGATGTAAAGCCGATATTATTATTATATACTTGATATTTATTTTAATCAATATTTTATACATTTTAAATAAATTAGAAAACAAATCTTTAAAATAAACATGCTTAGATGGCAACTTCTTGAATCTGCAATCCTATTACAGTATTTTTCACAAATAAAGTAATTGTTTAAAAATACATGAATATGTTAATAAAAAGGAAGAAAACACTAACAGGGCACTCAGTAATCTGGTAATATCGTGCGCACTGGTAATCATATTTTTGCAAATAAAGACAAGGTAACGCTAATATTACATACAGCACACAGTGAAAACTATATGAATATGACACAGTGGCCAACTGGATATAGCACAGCATATTTTAATATTAAGGATTTAAAGTTTTTCGATCGCGTCTACTGTGAAGCTGATCTTCTGTTCACATTCACTCACTTCACTCGACCGTCACCCGCAGTCACACGTTTATCAGGCTACAAATGCACACCTCACAAGATATCACAGCTGGATTCAATTAAATCTGCAAGGTTTGTGATATTAAATGTTTATTAGATATTCAGAGATTTGTTTAAATTATGTAGATGCGCATTTGCTGAATGTTGACAGTAAACGAGAAAGTATTTTCGCCTGATTGTTTGCCTTTTCTGTTACAAATAATATAAAAGCAACACTTTACTTTTTCGCATACCATTTACTTTCTTTGTTTACCAGTTCTGTCTAACAAAGTATTAGATATGACTGACAGAGATTGTAAACTAATGAAGACGGAGATGTGAGTGAGCGCTGTGTGATCAGGCGCTGGTGTTCTCAGCGCCGCCTGTCAAAATAAAAGTCCGGAGCGCCGTCAAAATAAAAGTCCCGCTTCCAACACATCGGCCAATCAGAAAAACGAATCGGCCAATGCCGATATTTTAAAAGTGCCAAATATCTGCCTATATATCGGCCTTGGCGATATATCGGTCGACCACTAATGATGATGATGACTAAACAGGTGACACAACTGAACTGATAATGACGGTAACCATAGAAAGGCAAATAGAGACCAAGCAAAACTCGAACTGAAAGTCCAAACAAACGCTGACACGTGACAACTAATATATGATGTGGTAATATATATGTACTTTATTTAAGCCTGTTTTATAAAAATCTCAATGTTTTATATTATAACCTTTCAGAATTTCATCTTACTTGTTGGCAATATAAATAACATCTGTACCAAATTACATTATTTCCCCCACATTATTTCCCCAATTATTTTTCCACAAGTATGAGTATGAGCTAATATATAATTCTATACAAGTCATTAAAGTCTGGTGTATCATATGATACAAGACAAACATGCAAACATTTTTACATGGTCTTTTATATTTTTTCTAAAGGTTTGATAAACTGTCTCCACACACAAAAAAAAATTCAGACTATTATTTCATATGTCAGGCTTTACAGGGATAAGTTCATGTTCATGATGAGGAATCACTATAGAGTAATGTAGATAAGACATTTTTCAGATGAGAGCAAAAGATGACAAAATATATTAAAATACTTACAGAGCTCTTCTGGAGGTTTTGATGACTGCCGATAATCTAATGAGACACTCGTCTGATTTCTTGAATTTCTGAAGCTCAAACTCCTCCAGCTCCTCCTCTGATGTCAACAACACAAAGACTAAAGCAGACCACTGGGCAGGTGAAAGGTCACCAGATGAGAGACTTCCTTTGCTAAGGTGGGTCTGAATCTCTTTCACCAGAGTTTGGTCGTTCAGTTCATTCAGACAGTAGAACAGATTGATGGATCTCTCTGCTGGAAGATCATCTTCTAATTTCTGCTTGATGTACTGAACTATTTCCTTGTTGCTCTGGTCATTGCCGTCTTGCTGTGTCAACAGACCTCGTAAGAGTCGTCGATTGGACTGGAGCGACAGACCGAGGAGGAAGCGAAGGAAAAGGTCCAGGTGTCCATTGTCACTCTCGAGCGCCTTGTCCACTGCAGTCTTGAGAAAATCAATCATGGTTTCATTTCTGTTTTCCTGTTCTGTAGACTCATGGTCAAACCCACTTTTCTTGTTGATGTCCAGAAACAGATGTGCATAAAGGGCTGCAATAAACTCTTGAATGCTCAAGTGAACAAAGCAGTACATGGTACCAAGAACGATCCCTGTTTCCTCCTTAAAGATCTGGGTACACATGCCTGAGTACACTGATGCCTTATAGACGTCAATACCACAGGCTTCCAGGTCTGTGTCATAGAAGATCAGGTTGCTTCTTTCCAGCTGATGAAATGCCAGTTTCCCCAGTGAAAGGATGGCGTCTTTATCCCAGGAAACATCTGGTGTGTATTCTCCATCATACTTTCGGCGGCTCTGCTGGATCTGGAAGCGGAGAAAGTGTGTGTACATTTGTGTCAGAGTCTTGGGAGTGTCTTCAGTGTTTGATTCCTGCAGTGTTTTAGAGATCGCATGAGCCTGAGTGTTTTTCACATCATTATTTCTTTTTTCCTCCAGAATGTTCTGGAGAACCGTGGCTGAAATCCAGCAGAAGACTGGGATGTGGCACATGATAAAGAGACTCTTTGATTGTTTAATGTGATCAATGATTTTGTTGGCCTGATTCTGATCAGTGAATCTTTTTTTGAAGTACTCTTGCTTCTGTGCGTCACTGAATCCTCGTATCTCTGTCAGCCGGTCGATACAGTCAGGAGGAATCTTACTGGCAGCTGCTGGTCTGGTGGTGATCCAGATGAGAGCAGAAGGAAGCAGATTTCCCTTCATGAGGTTCGTTAGGAGAACATCCAGAGAGGCTGGTGACGATACATCACTCCATGTCTCATTACGGTCAAACTTCAGAGGAAGGCGACATTCGTCCAGTCCATCAAGGATGAACAGCACTTTGAACTGATTCCTTCTTGTAAGGTTCAGTCCTTTTGTCTCTGGGAAAAATTGAGTTATAAGATCCATTAAACTGAGTTTTTCTTTCTCCTTTAAGTTCATCTCTCTGAATGGAAGAGGAAATATGAAGCTGATATCTTGATTTTCTTCTCCTTCAGCCCAGTCCAGAACAAACTTTTGCACAGAGACTGATTTCCCGATGCCAGCGACTCCTTTTGTCAGTACAGTTCGAATCTCCTCGTCTTTTTCATGAGCTTCAAACAAATTTGTGCATTCAACCTGTTTCTCTTGTGCTTCATGACGCCTGGAAGCAACTTCAATCTGTCTCACCTCATGTTCAGTATTGACCTGTTCACTGCCACCCTGAGTGATATAGAGATCTGTGTAGATGTTATTCAGAAGTGTGGAGTCACCTGGCTTCGCAATTCCTTCAAACACACATTGATACTTCTTCTTTAGGCCACATTTCAGCTGATGAATGAAGAACAGCTCATCTAAACACAGGAACAGAAAATAGACAGTTTTAGTCTTCATTTTCTCTCCTACATTTATAAGAGACAATCAGACAGATGATCATGAGTCTCTAACCTTCTAGAGCATCAGCAGCTTCATCTCGCTTCATCTCTCTCAGGTAATGTAGTGTGAGATCAAGAGCTGATTCTTTGATACTGGATCTGTTCTCAATAAAGTCCTTCACAAAGTGTTCTGTGTTCTCCTTTTGTAATATTTTCTTAAACTTCTCCAGCTCATTCTTCAGAAACATGATTATTTTGCTCTCAAGATCCTACAAACAAAAGTAAGAAAAAAGACACAATTTAAACCAAATTGTACATCTACATTTTGTCAACACAATTTATTCAATAACTATAATATCTATAAAAAAAATCCAGTTAAAAGACTAACATGTTAACCAGCTGATATTTTTAACAAATAGAAAAATAAAAAATATATAAGTGCTTCAAAGGAAAAAATGGATCTGGAGGAATTAAATAAAATGTATTTGTTCAATAACATATTTGTTTATTAGAATATTAAACATTTATAAAAATGTGTTTTCCTACCTGGAAGATTCCTAGAAGATTGTCTTTGAAATTCTCGTGGTTCCTGTGAGTCTGAACGTCTGAGTCTAATGTCTCATATTGAAGCCTGTAATCAAATAAATAAAATAAATACTGATTTTCCAGGCAAAATTTCACAGAAAGAGAAAAAGCATTAGCTGTGAATACTCTGATAAATATTTATCAGATCAAATATTTATCAGAGTATTCAATGATAAATATCATGATAAATGATTCAATGATAAATAATGATAAATATTGGATCTAGAAATGTTTCATGATTGGTATTCGCTGATACAACTTTTAAACACAGACAACGTGTGACAAAAAATTAGAAACTTATGAAGTACCTTTTATTAGATGATGGTGTTTTCTCACTGAAGAATGGTCCATGACCTTTAGACTGATCACTCTTCAGAGACACAGAGCTGGACACATGTGAGCCTGATCTTACACTGATGACACAAAGAACAGAGAGAAAACACTTTAGTACAGGAGATACTTTAGTCTCATCTGAAAAGGTTTAATGTTGCAAATAGTAATTAAATGCAGTATAGCTGTGCATTTGTCCATTTATGACTACAGTCGGAGGGATAAACATATATACATGTTTAGTTTCATGATCTATTTTCCATAGTGTATTTGTGTCTCCTTGTGGCTGCCTGTGTAATTGTGTTACTGGAATGAGTTTCATAAGGTTCCCAGGAACTGAGTTTTATTGAGACTTATTGTTTCATTCAGTCAAGTCCATTCATATACACCACTGTAGACAAATAATACAACAATATAATGCAATGTAAACACAAAATACCTTTTATTAGATGATGGTGTTTTCTCACTGAAGTTTGGTGGTCCTCCACCTTTAGACCGATCACTCTTCAGAGACACAGCGAGCTGGGCTGGACACATGTGAGCCTGATCTTACACTGATGACACAAATAACAGAGAGAAAACACTTTAGTAAAGGAGGATCAACTGTGTGTGAAACACATCTGTGTCTTAATCTAATCCTCCACAGAAATACACACACTCACACAATTTACTGTTTTATTGTTAACTACTATTTTATTTTACTGGCTCACATTAGTTTAACGATTTCTTCAGTATATATGAGAGAGATTTAATATGTTAAAAAATACTTCACTCTAATTTATGAGAACATTTCAAGTTTTTGTTTATTGACAGAAATAGAGAGCAGAAATGTCTGTGTGACACAGTTGTGTTAGCATACTTGAATTAAATTAAGTGTATAGTTGTTTCCTAATGTCTGTCAATAATTGTATGATCTAAAAACTGAAGTCATTTATTTGGATTAATTCAGCGTCTAGAAGTTTATTAACAAATTATTAACTGTGATATTTTCTATAGAGCAAACAGGGCTTTATAGACAATGTCAGAGTTAATTTAAGAAGTTAAAAATAGAAATTGTGCAAAGCATGTGCAAATATGCTTAAAGTTGTGCTATTGACAGGGAAACACAAAGTCCAGTCGAGTTTAAACTGATGAAAACAGACACAGTCTTACCTGTGTTTCTCTGAGAGACTCATCTGAGAGAGAGAGTCCTTTCCTCTTTCCTCTGACATACTGCAGCTAAACTGACACTGAAAACTGATCAGCACTGCTTTCTGGAAACACTCAATCCTTCAGCATCACCTGGAGATGACACCATTTTACACAGATGAAGAACATCTTATTTAAGACAATAATGAAGAATGCGGAGTTATCATCAACAACAGCAACAGCAAAAACTATCTATAAAATAAAGTGAGTTACAGACAAATATATTGCCATGTAAAATAACCGAATGGTCTTAATCATTTCTGATTGTTTAATGAGTTTAACTGACTCTAAATATTAATTCATTGGGGAACAGAAATTGTGTTTAAAACTTTGAGTGGGAAAATTGAAGCTGATTTGTTATATTCTCTATTACAGTTTAATGTCATTTTACAATCATATTTACCCAATCTGTATTAATTGTTGAATCGTTTGTCATTTAATCATTACTTCAAGTTCACAATGATGATTGATTTCATTACTTTCAAATGATCCTAAAATAACTGATTGAGTAAAAGCAGAATTATAATAGACATACTGTATAACTACTAATCATAATTGCTATATGGGCCATTCTACAGAATTGGTGCAAAGTCAGAGTTGGAAACATCTTGAAATTTTTTTGTTTTTTCCCACAAATTTTGCATGTATGCAAATTGTATAATATCCAAGGTATGCTTTTCTAGTAATTGTGCAGTTAATTCTCATATTGTATTTTCAGAAAATGCTGGAATATTTTCCTTCTCCCCAAATTTGTCACTACCGAAACACAATATTAAATAATTTATTAAGAAGGCTTATAATGACCTATTAAGATTTTGTTTACATCTACCTTATAAATATATATTTTTTCTATTTTTAAAAAATATTTTTACTGGTTAAATCAATAAAGATTATAATTTTAATAATAGTTTAAGTGTGATTTATGAGATTTGTTGTATTTTGAACCCAATCTTTCTTTGTAGAAGGCATAAAGTTTATCGTACTGATTTCAAAGTTAAGGATTCATTAGTATTAATATGCATTGAACCAAACACTATCATAACATCTTAGTTGATAATTCAATATACTTTATTTTTGACAAAACATCCCATGTTACGGTAGTGACTGCACATTTTTGGTAGTGACAGTAATGTTTTGGTAGTGACCACAATAATTAGTTTGCCATGGCTGAATCAGACTGTCCACATTTTATGTTAATATAAATAAATAACTATGATGCACATATGCAGTCAGTACATATAGCAGACACACATCTGACAGTAAATATCTTATAAGAACACCTCGAGCTATTCTATACTTTGGTCTTGAGGTGCAAGTGAGAAGAGGTATGCTCATAGATTTTTCTTCCTAAAAAAACAACAACTTACAATGTAGACTCAGAACCACTTTGTTTTATTTTCACATTTTCAACATTTTGTTTATGAGTCATTCAGATAAATCTCCAGAACCACTGAACTCTGTGTGTGTGTGTGTGTGTGTGTGTGTGTGTGTGTGTGTGTGTGTGTGTGTGTTTACATAATACATTAATTTCAGAATAATTTTCCTCATTCAGATAAATCTCCAGAACCACTGAACTGTGTGTGTGTGTGTGTGTGTGTGTGTGTGTGTGTGTGTGTGTGTACTGGTGTCTGATCACCCTCACTGGAAGTGCTAGGTGGTGTGGAAGCCCTGCAAAATGTCTCCATCTCTTTTTGTCTTTTCACCATCATCCTGTGTCTTTTCTGTCTTTTCCTCCATGCTTTTCTGACATGTCTTTGCTCCCTGTCAGATAATTCACTGATACTCTTCAACTTTCCTTCTTCCCTTCGTTTCTTATTTCTTTCATTTTCTTTCCTTAAGTATTCCTCGTACTTCACTGGGTCTTCCCTCAACCTTTGTTTGTATTCTCTCTGTCTCTCTGTTGTAGTTTTTCTATTTTTTTTAGGCATGTTGGTGTTTTATGTCATTCTCCTTGCCAAGTTAATCATAGAAATTAACATTACTGACAACAACCTTACACCTAAGCTAGTATCATGGACTGCAACCTTAAGTAATTGTAACCTCATCACATTACAGAATTTTAACAGAATATTGCATACTAAAACACTACTAAAACATACTACAGTAGTAATTATTTGCATAACTGTACTAAAATGTAGTTTATTCCTCCAAATAAAGGATTATGTGTTCCCTTTTGTCACTACCAAAACAATGTCACAACCGAAACTTCAAGAAAATGTTTCGGTTGTGACTGTTTTGGTAGTGACAATTTTAGATAACTTTTGAGCCTAGCTCGAAGATGCTAATCAGCACATGGTTAGCCATCACTGGTCAGAACAGTTGAACACATATAACAACTAAATTTTATGGAATAACATCCCAAAAAAAATACTCAATAGCAGAAAAAATGAGTTTGGTAGTGACATTCCTTAAAGTTACACACAGATTTTTAGACTTTAGAACACATTTACCTCAAAATGATGGGATCAATCTACTCACCATATAGCACATGAGAGAGAGGGACACAGGAATATTTCCTGATCAAAAATGTAGGAGTGTGGTTAAAATCAGTCTCAGCCAATGGACTACAACATTCACTGTTTTGGTAGTGACATGAAAATGCGGGACATGTTTTTTTAGATAAAGTTTCATGATTTAAAAATAAAAAATAAAATAAATATTTTTTTTAACTTCATTTTTTTTAAAAAAACAAAAATATTTTTTTTAAAACAAGAATGGAAAAATTTGCAAAAAATTATTCAATATCATTTTCACAAGTTGAAATTTAGGGGTTAGGGTTTGGGACAGCCACCTCCTAATTGAAAGTAGCCCATAAATTATGATTTTATATATATAAAGCTTACTGATATCTTAAATATTATTGTGGGTTTCAATAGATAATTGAAGGATCTTAGTAAACATCTAAGATTTTAATAATTAAATGCTTTTCAAATGTGTTTTTTGGATGAGGGACAGCAGTTTGCACCAATTCTGTAGAATGGCCCATATATGAACTGAAATATTCAGTTTAATAACAGCAGATTGTTGTTCATTGACGTCAGGCTTCATCTGTCTGTCTACTGTAAATGTCTGCTTCAAAAATACTTTCGATTTCACATCACAAAAACAACAGCCTAAAACTGAAGAGGAAATGGGGGGAAACTTTCAGAAACATATTCGTTTTCACTAAACCTTTCTCAATAAAACTTCATGTTTTAACTTCAAAAGATTGTAATTTCTGGCAGATTCTTCGTCTGTTCGGAGTAGCAGAAGAACAGCCTTCTGTAACTTCACATTTAAATCTCGCTTTATATACAATATAAAGTTCCTAATAATTACAAATGACTTTAATGGAAAATGTATTAATAATAATAATTATACGAATTTATAAGTATTGTAAACTCAGTAACGCTTGTTGTCAGTCCGCGCGCGTCGTTCTCAGAATCTCTTGCTGGTCTCGATGGATTGTGGATTAAACACATAAATGGCCGCGAGTGTTATTAGATTTGGAGGCATTGTGCTAAATCTGGAGAAATGTTTTCTGGATCATAGATCAGATCAAATCCAGTGAGTAACAGGTTTGGGTATCAGGGCTCTCATTTATAAAACTGTGCGTAGGATCCTTACTAAAAGTGTACGTGCGCCCGAAAGCCAAAAATGGCGTACGCCCAAAAAAATATCCAGACTTGTAAAACCGTTCGTCCGTTATCGATTATATTTAATCTAAATGTTTATATCAGAAGTAAAACATTTTAAATCATTCTTTTATTTATTTAAACTGTTATTGTGAACATGCACTGTATTTATGATTATGACTCATAATGAAGATGTACGGTTTTCCTTCTTCTGCCTTTAGATATGCGTCAGTTTCACTAAACGACCCAGCACTGCTTCGTCTCCAAAACGTTCGTACACATAGACATAGGTCACAGTTTGCGTTCAGATGCGCACATTTTCCCGTCAAGTTTGTCTTTATAAATCACATCTTATGCGTCGGAAGTGTCGTCCGCCTCTCTCAGGGCCTGTTCTGTGCGACGCAGCGGTGATAAACGACGCCCAGGTGCTGTTACTTTCGTTTTCCTCTTCTTCCTGTGTTTTACAGGAGGGTTTGGAACAGCTGAACAGTTGCACACCGACACCTACTGCACTGGAGCGGGATATTATACCACATATATCTCTAAATCCTGTTTAAAACCTCTTAAATAGACACAAATGATTCATAATTCAAAAATAGAGCTGGATATGGCCAAAAATATCATCATAATTTGTTTGTTCACAATTAAACTCCACAGAGTAAGCTACCTTTTAATTTAGGGCCCACATTTATTTTTTATTTTTCTTCCTAAAGTGTGTTTTATTATATTTTTCTGGATTCTATGTTTTATGATTGAATACAAATGTAGCATCAAATATGATGTGTTTTGAAATGAATAAAAACTTTCATTTTAAATGTAATCAGACAGTTTCAGTGTGTGTTTGACAGTAGTTTTTCAGCGTTTGTTGAATTAGTTATTCTTACCATAAATTAAATCACGTGATAGTATTTATAACTTGAATTGACAGTTAATTTATTTAGTTTGCAAATAAAGTCTTTCTCCATTCTCCTCTACCTGGCGAACTGCTGTTTAGGTGAGCGCATTTACACTTACATTTATTAATTTAGCAGACGCTTTTATCCAGAGCGACTTACAAATGAGGAATACAACAAGCACTTTGTCTCGAGAGAAAGCAGTAGCAGGAGAAGTGCTAGCAATACATGGTGTCAGTCACTGTCTGGAACAGTGAAAGCAAGGAGAGCACTTTCTGTGAAGATGTTTGTTGTTATTTTAACAGTCGTGAGGAGAATGCAGTTAAAGAGTTTCAGAATCAGTATACACAGTTTCTAAAGGACGTTATCGTGTGTGGAGGCCTCGTATCCATAGTGTGGTCTCACTTAAGACAAGCCTCACTGCTTTCAAACCTATTTTATTTATCTGACCTCCTCTCAGAGGGTAAAGTAATATCTGTTCTGTTGAGTACAAGGTCTTGTAATATTTTTTGTGTTTATGTCAATATTTTTGTGAGTTGTTTAATAATTCCAAATTGGTTCAATTCATTAATGTGTTGTTTTGTAATATTACATTTAATATAAATGTCTTTTAACATCTACATTTTGTCATTTTATTTGTAGGCCTACTAAAAAAAAAAAAAAAAATGTTATATCTGAATACAGAAAATGTATTTATTTTATAACAGCATATAACCTATACCCTATATTATCAGAGCATATACACTGCTCAAAAAAATTAAAGGAACACTTTGAAAACACATCAGATCTCAATGGGGAAAAATATCATGCTGGATATCTATACTAATATGGACTGGGTAATGTGTTATGAACGAAAGGATGCCACATCGTTTGATGGAAATTAAAATAATCAACCTACAGAGGATTGAATTCAAAGACACCCCAGAAATCTAAGTGAAAAAATGATGCAGCAGGCTTGTCAATTTTGCTGAAATTTCATTGCAGCAACTCAAAATGGTTCTCAGTAGTTTGTATGGCCCCCACGTGCTTGTATGCATGCCTGACAACGTCGGGACATGCTCCTACTGAGACGACAGATGGTGTCCTGGGGTATTTCCTCCCAGATCTGGACCAGCGCATCACTGAGCTCCTGGACAGTCTGAGGTGCAACCAGGTGATGTCAGATGGACCGAAACACAATGTCCCAGAGGTGTTCTATTGGACGTAGGTCAGGTGAGCGTGGTGGCCCTTCAATGGTATCATTCCTTCATCCTCCAGGAACTGCCTGCATGCTCTCGCCACATGAGGCCGGGCATTGTTGTGTACCAGGAGGAACCCAGGACCCACTGCACCAGCATAGGGTCTGACAATGGATCCAAAGATTTCATCCCGATACCTAATGGCAGTCAGGGTGCCATTGTCTAGCCTGCAGAGGTCTGTGCGTCCCTCCATGGATATGCCTCCCCAGACCATCACTGACCCACCACCAAACCGGTCATGCTGAACGATGTTACAGGCAGCATAACATTCTCCACGGCTTCTCCAGACCCTTTCCTGTCTGTCACGTGTTTAGGGTGAACCTGCTCTCATTTGTGAAAACCACAGGGCACCAGTGGCGGACCTGCCAATTCTGGTGTTCAATGGGAAATGCCAGTCGAGCTCCCTGGTGCTGGGCAGTGAGCACAGGGCCCACTAGAGGACGTCGGGCCCTCAGGCCACCCTCATGAAGTCTGTTTCTGATTGTTTGGTCAGAGACATTCACACCAGTGGCCTGCTGGAGGTCATTTTGTAGGGCTCTGGCAGTGCTCATCATGTTCCTCCTCGCACAAAGGAGCAGATACCGGTCCTGCTGATGGATTAAGGACCTTCTACGGCCCTGTCCAGCTCTCCTAGAGTAGCTGTCTGTCTTCCTGGAATCTCCTCCATGCTCTTGAGACTGTGCTGGGAGACACAGCAAAACTTCTGGCAATGGCACGTATTGATGAGCCATCCTGAAGGAGCTGGACTGCCTGCGCAACCTCTGTAGGGTCCAGGTATCGCCTCATGCTACCAGTAGTGACCCTAGCCAAATGCAAAACTGGTGAAAAACAGTCTGAAAAGATGAGTAGGGAAAAAATGTCAGTGGCCTCCACCTGTAAAACCATTCCTGTTTTGGGGGTTGTCTCACTGTTGCCCATCTAGTGCACCTGCTGTTAATTTCATTAACACTAAAGCAGTTGAAACTGATTACCAACCCCCTCTGTTACTTAACTGACCAGATCAATATCCCAGGAGTTTAACTGACTTGATGCTATTCTCTGATTAAAAAGTGTTCCCTTTATTTTTTTGAGCAGTGTATGTCATACATCATTTATATAGAGCATATATGTTCATACCGATACATGGCAACTGCTCAGAATCATTGTCATTTAGAAATAAGATCACGTGGGTGTTTGAATCAAGATCACAATCTTTTAACAAGTAATTGTGCCGCTCTATCATATAGTAGACAAACAAAACTGAACTTTAAGTCATTATTCACTAAAAATCTTTCCCTCTGCTGCAGCATTTAAATGTCATTCTCCATTCTGCATATTTAAACAATTGCAAAAAGCAATAGCGTTTTGCAATCAGTGTTGTCCTGTGAAAAAGCAACCTGTCTTAGCACGCTGTTTTAGAATCTAAGCACAGATGCAATTGGAAGTTTTGGCTGCAATTGTGTCTGGTCCCTCTTTATAACCACAGTAGGGCTGCTTCTACCTGATCTGCACTCAAATCCAGTCTTAAAACATATCTCTGTTCATTGGCTTTTATTATCTTGTTTTGTTCTTCTCTGCTTTCTTTTATTTGTTATCTTATAGTCTTTTATTTTGTGTTGTACAGCACTTTGATCTGCCTTGTTGCTGTCATTAAATGGTGTAGAAAATCCTGCTGTGATCTGATTGGCTGACTGAGTCTTGATAAAGAGCACCTGTGCCCCCTTACCAGTGGGGATTTCTTTAAGACTGCAAGGGAAGCTCGGCTTCCCCTATAATGTAAAAAAAATAATGGTCAAATATGTACTATTGTGTTAACATTTTATTTACTAAAAATGCGTTAGAACACGTTCATCTCAAAAACGAGTTCGTTCAGAATCAGTTACATATAGCAGGTCGGCTGACTTGATTCTCATACATTTCCGTAGCGTCACAGTGCATTTACCTGTTGAAGCCCAGCGTCCACTGACTTCAATGGGGCTGCTCTGAACAGTTTTTTTCAGTGCTTTGAAACTAGACGGTCATTGGATAAATGCTGCGATTATGTCCCGCCCACGGACGCTCAGCGTCTCTGGAGTGAATGAGGAGTGGGCTGGCCTGGACTCCGGGCTTCCGCGTGATGATTGGAGGGTCTGTTGCAAGGCTGCATCTCCTTTTGATTGACAGCGATTTCATACAATAAAAAGTCGCTGACGCTGAAGCTATTCCAGCTCAGTCCCATCGCGGATTTTTCAAAGACAAACTGCAACCTATTTCTTGGTATTTGCTTGTCGAAATTGCTAGCCAATTTTCATAATACATTTCACACAATTATACATTTATATCTTTATTATAGTATTAATTATTATATTTTTTAATATTATTATTAGTAATATATGGAAGTAAAATAATGTCAAATGTTTTTGAAATAAAAAGCCTGTTGAATTGCACTACTTGAAAAAAATAGGCATTGCATTAACCATGCTTGCATTTTAATGCATTGTATTTTTAGGGCTTGCATTTTTATGGGCTGAAATTCAACATGGTTGAATATTTAAGCTGTGAATATTTCAATTAAAAACATTTCAAACACCCTTTCATTATTAAAAATTCAATAATCCATATTCACCATTCATATTTCACTTCCAAAATATTCAAACTGTTTAAAAATACAACCTATAATATTCAACAGGCAATTTTCGGTCCATTTTATTTCGCTTTGCAAATTCGCTTCCACAAATTCAGTGGTTCAAATTCGACAGTAAATTCAACATTGACATCCAGGAACTGCAAGAATAGCATTAGATTGCTGAGCATCAGTGTCGCCAGATGTACGATAATTATCGTATTTGTACGATAATTTTGACCTCTGTACGATGTACGATCAATAATGGAAAAAATGGCTGTTTTATGTTAAATTCAGTGTCTTCACGGTTACTTTCCCTGTGTAGCCTACATCCATCTTTCTCTACCGTGAACAAGATTATAATGTTATTCCCCGATGCGGATATACAGATCCAATGTTACATTTTTGAGGTTGACATATATTTCTCTTGGTTGTTTAGTTGCCTTAACTTTATATTGTGGCGATGTGCTGCATGCAGGCTATAGGGTTTCCTTCAATACTTCAGGATTCCCCTGCTGGACATATAAAACACTTAACGTAGCTTAATGGACTACAGTGATGTAAAAGACCAAACTCGCAGGCAAGCAGATGGACTCAGAATAACGCGCAAAGCTTAAAGGGGTGGTTCGGGATTTTTGACATCGGACCTCATTTTTAAGTCAGCCTGGTTGTTATTCATCAGTGGAGACATTTTTAAAAAAAAATTATCCAGTCCTTATATTTGGATAGTTAGCCGATGCTAGACTAGCGCGAGTCAATGGTATATGTTAGCCAGCCATTAAAAACCATTTTACCCACTCCACAGTGCACCAAACGCAAATCAATTATAACACTAGACTATAGATGTATATGTCCGTTGAGAGAATAATGTTAGAAATCAAACTTACCTTTCATCACATTGGATTAGTTATAATTTGTTCCCTGTAATCATAAGCCTTGTCTACAGCAGCAGCGGAGTGATATTGATTACCTAGGCAACCGAGTGAGCCGGTACACACATGACGCAAGTGTATTTACCTGCCGCTGGCACAACTGTAGTGCGCTTCTGTTCTGTGTTTACTTTTTGCCGCATTACTAACCGGAGCAAAGTAAAATTCCGCAGCTGCTGAGAAACTAGTTCCTTTGGGATCATTGAGATGAAAGGTAAGTTTGATTTCTAACATTATTCTCTCAACGGACATTTGCATCGATAGTCTAGTGTTATAATTGATTTGCGTTTGGTGCACTGTGGAGTGGGTAAAACGGTTTTTAATGGCTGGCTAACATATACCATTGACTCGCGCTAGCCTAGCATCGGCTAAATATCCAAATATAAGGACTGGATAATTTTTTTAAAAAAATGTCTCCACTGATGAATAACAACCAGGCTGACTTAAAAATGAGGTCCGATGTCAAAAATCCCGAACCACCCCTTTAATGCTGAGCGTTTCCCAGACTGGCATAAAGATGGCTTGATGTTGGACATTCGCACATTTAGGGACCGTCTCTAAAGTGTATACGACTTTGGTATACACGTTTCTAACTCCGATAGCATTTGAATAAAATGACTTACAGTCATAAAACCAACTGTAAAGTGTTCATGTAGTGTCAGGCATAATGCGCACCCTTTGGATTTTTGATATTTATTCAAATAAATTTAAGTTTGCTATTGAAGTTAGAAACGTGTATGCCAATGTTGTATGCAACTTTAGAGATGGTCCCCTATATATATATATAAATATATATATATATAGAGAGAGAGAGAGAGAGAGAGAGAGAGAGAGAAAATAGAATAGAATAGAATAGAATAGAGTGTTAGTATTAATTGATCAAGTGTTGATTTTATGCCAGTATATCACGAAACGCTCAGCATGAAACTTTGCGCGTTAAGTTCATATTCTGAGTCCATCTTCTTGCCTGTAGCCTATAGTAGCCTACAGCCTACTTCCCCAATAAGGTGCAAGATTGGTCTTTCATATATTAGTCCATTAAGCTACGTTAAGCGTTTTGTCCCAACGGAAGGGGAATCCTTGAGTATGAGGTATTGAGGGAAACCGATTATAATCCTGTTCATGGTAGAGAAAGCTGATGACATGTAGGCTACACAGGGAAAGTAACAATGAAGTTATTGAATGAAACATAAACACACAGCTTTTGTGTGTTTATCATCTTTTCCGCATACTGACACAGATAATCATTTTCATTTTATGAATGAATGTCTTCGTCAACAACAAGCGCTTTTGCACCATCTGATGGTGAGGTCGACTAACAGCAGATGGAGAATATGCTCGGCAATCTACTGCTATTCCTGCAGTTCCTGGACGTCAATGTTGGATTTACTGTCGAATTTGACCCACTGAATTTGTGGAAGCGAATTTGCAAAGCGAAATAAAATGGACCGAAAATTGCCTGTTGAATATTATTGATTGTATTTTTAAACAGTTTGAATATTTTGGAAGTGAAATATGAATGGTGAATATGGATTATTGAATTTTTAATAATGAAAAGGTGTTTGAAATGTTTTTAATTGAAATATTCACAGCTTAAATATTCAACCATGTTGAATTTCAGCCCATAAAAATGCAAGCCCTAAAAATACAATGCATTAAAATGCAAGCATGGTTAATGAAATCTCTTTTTTTTTTCAAGTAGTGCAATTCAACAGGCTTTTTATTTCAAAAACATTTGACATTATTTTACTTCCAAAGTAATAATTAAAAAATAATTATTAAAATAATTTAAAAAATATTGGTAGTTGTAACAAAGCACCAGACTCAGTTGGATCCATTTGCAGCTTTATTAAGAATAGTCATACAGGCAGGGTCAGTAACAGCAAACAGGGCAATGGAGAGAACACAGAGAACATTCGAGAAACAGGCAGAGGTCAGGGCAGGCAGCAATAATCAGAATCCAATACACAATCCGAGTCAGGCCAGGCAGAGAGACAATCAGGAAATGGGTAAACAGTCCAAGGTCAGAAATCAGAAAGCAAACACGGGAAATAACGCTCAGTAGTGATAGCCATGGCAAACAAGACTTCGCAGATAAGTGTGGTGTGGAAGTGGCTTTTATGTGTGTGTGTAAATGAGGTGCAGGTGTGTTGCACAATCAGTCCCAGGTGTGAGGCATGATGGGAATTTGAGTTTGGAGAGAGAGGTTAATATTCTGGAGACGGATCCCTCCGGTGGTGCGGAGGAGACGGTATGGGAACCACCTCTGTAACAGAGCCCTCCCCCTGCAAGCGGCTCCTGACGCGAGGAGGCAAACGACGCCGGGTCTTCCACGAGGTCGAGGGGCTGGTTTTTCCGGGTGCATCCGGTGAAACTCCTCAGTGAGTGTGGGGTCCAGGATATCCCCTGAATTGACCCAGGATTGCTCCTCCAGACCGAACCCCTCCCAGTCAACCAGATACTGGAGAATATTACCCCGACGTCTGGAGTCAAGCAACTTGTCCACACGATATGCCTCCTCGCCGTCGCCAAGATAGGTGGGGGAGTCTGAGAGGTGGCTCCCTCCTCCGGCTTTCCTCTCGGACCACCGGCAGGTTTCAGTAGGAAAACATGAAAAGTGGGAGAAATATGATAATTAGCGGGCAGGTCTAATTGAAATGATACAGGAGATATTTGTTTAATAATTTGGAACGGACCAACATACCTGGGACTGAGTTTGCGGCATGGAAGTCGGAGTCTTAGGTCTCTGGTGGAGAGCCAAACCCATTGGCCAATGTGGTATTCTGGAGCTGGACGGCGATGACGGTTGGCCTGCTGTTCTTGTCGTCGGACGGCATGAAGTAAGTGGGTGTGTGCTTAATCCCAGGCCTCTTCGCTCTTCTGTAACCATTCTGTGACGGAAGGAAGTTCAGTGGGTTCGTCGGACCAGGGGAAAAGAGAAGGTTGGAAGCCCAGAATGCATTTGAAGGGAATAATACCCGTGGCAGGTTTGACCAATGAATTTTGGGCGTATTTGGCCCAAAACAGTTATCTGCTCCACTCTTATTGTTGCTGTTGACAGTATGAACGGAGGAAGCGGATGACATCCTGATTCAGGCGTTCGGTTTGACCATTGGACTGGGGGTGATAACCGGAGGTAAGACTAATATTCACATTGAGATGCTTGAAGAACGCAGCCCAGACCCTGGAGGTAAACTGAGGTCCCCGGTCGGAAACTATATCTTCTGGTAAGCCAAGTTCTGCTGTTTCAAGTGCAGTGGGTAGTTTGGTTAGTGGTATTAATCGGTAGGCCTTGGATAATCGATCAACGATGGTGAGTATGGTGGTATGTCCTTGGGAGTTGGGTAGATCTGTGATGAAGTCGATGGCAATGTGAGACCTTGGGCGTTGAGGTGTCGGAAGGGGGTTTAGGAGACCAGCTGGGAGTTGTCTGAGAGAATTGGAGGTGTTACAGTTAAGGCAGTTCTGAACATACTTAATGGGGATTGAGACATTTGGCTGATCGTAGATATTCAAGGTTCTTATGGTCAGTGAGAATGATGAAGGGTGGACTTGCTCCCTCCAGCCAGTGACACCACTCTTCCAAGGCCAGTTTCATGGCCAACAGCTCACAATTGCCCACATCGTAGTTACGTTCGGCGGAAGTTAGTTTGCGGGAGAAAAAGGCACAGGGATACATCTTTGATGGGTTACCTTGACGTTGCGACAGTATAGCTCCTACCCCCTTGTTAGAGGCATCAACTTCAACGATGAATTGTCATTCTGGATCAGGATGTCGTAGAATGGGAGCTGATGTGAATCGAGTTTTCAGTTCATGAAATGCTTGGCGTGCTTCTGTGGACCAGTCTAGACGAGCAGAGTGACGTTTGGTCATGGCAGTCAAAGGAGCGGCGACAATGCTGAAATTTCTTATAAACCGCCTGTAGAAGTTTGCGAACCCCAGGAACCATTGTAGTTCCTTGATGGTTTGGGGTAACGGCCAGTCCAAAACTCCCCTGACCTTCTCATCCATGGCGACTCCCTCTTGACTGATGATATATGCCAGAAATGATATGCTGGTTTGATGAAACTCGCATTTTTCAGCTTTGGCATAAAGTTGAAATTGTATTAAACGTTGTAAGACCAATCTGACCTGCTGGATGTGTTCCTCCATAGAGTTTGAATAAATTAGGATGTCGATGTACACGATTACCCATTTATCCAACATGTCCCGAAAGATGTCGTTCATGAATGACTGGAATACCGAAGGACTGTTGGCTAGCCCGAAGGGCATGACCAAGTATTCATAGTGCCCACTAGTGGTGGAAAATGCAGTCTTCCACTCGTCACCCTCACGAATACGAATCAGGTTGTAGGCGTTGCGTAGATCCAGTTTGGTGTAATACTTGGTGCGGAGGAGACGGTACGGGAACCGCCTCTGTAACAGTAGTAGTATTATACTTTATTATATTATTATTTATACCTTTATTATATTATTACATTTATACAATTATATTTAACTCTGCTGGCCATTGAGAGGACACTGGTCAAGTCAATGGAAAAGACGCCTAGTTGGTACGACAGGGTCACAGAGTATTTTCTTGAAAAGGAACGTAGGGCAGAATTTACGTATAAATAAATGGACAATTTTTATGATGTAGGCCGAAAATGAGCTTCCCCTCTTTGAAAGACCAGCAGCCGCCACTGCCCCTTACTAATTATGTTTCAGTCTCCTCTTGTTTGAACCAAAAAGCTGTCGTTCGGACATGGCTTGTGTGGAATTGTTGCGTTGTTGACCATGTAAGTTTCCTTTTTTGATTGTTTGTTTAGTTTAAAGGATTATGTGTGTTTGATATGATATATTGAATTCTAGTTATGTTTAGTAGCTCTTCAGTGTTATACTCGTTTGATTGTTAAAGCTGATTTCAGATGTATGATTTAAGATTTGCAATTATGTTTGTATTTATTAATGGTTTTGTTTATAGGTTTTAGAAACCAACAATTACCGCCATCTGTGAAATGTCTACTCCTATATGTCACCACAAATAAACTGGGAAAAGTACTTGATGACTGAATGAGTTTTAATGGACACACCATTCCAGTAGCAACAGCCAAATCAGCCTAGAATTTCTGCTAAATTTCTACATGGTCCTTCGAGCCAGAGAGGCTACTGGAATGGAGACTGAGGATGACTGTGTGAAACCTAAACGTTCATCAAGGATTGTAAAACCTCCAAGATGGCACTGTTGGAAACTCAGAATCGAAGACCAGGAGACTTTGGGATCACGTTCAAGAAGTTATTCTTTATTGAGGACTTCGCGTTGACGTGGCTGCAGTTCTTCCAAAGTCTGACTAAGTGGACGTTCACATACAGTTTATATACATTTAGGGGCAGATACCAAAACTTTGTGATGAGACAGGTTTAGGAACCTGTTCGAGACTGAGAGTGCTGCCCATCCTAATCCACTCAGCATATCTATTCAAATGCTGAGACCCGAGTACAGGACTGGCAGGACTCTCTTGCTAAAACACAAGCTCCAAGAGCCATTAAGAGTTTCAGTAAAACAGGACTGACCGGAGTCTTTTGCTAGAAAACTCTGATAATAATAATTTATACCTAACCTTAAAGCTCCAATATGTAGGAATTTTGTAATAAAATTTCCGAAAATAACTTGGACAGTGTGATATATTTCCTCCAGTTGTGTACTTAAAATATCTCAAAAGTCTCCAAAGATTTTTTATTTCAGAGAAATTCCGATTTTAAATAACTGGCCGTCCCGGAAAAGAAATGTCGCGCCTCAGTGACGCAATGTCCGCTCTATCCTTTTTTTCCGACCATGTGATAGGATATTCCACCACACCGGATTTTTATTTTATTTTTTTACAACAACTTTATTGAGTTTTTTTTCTTATCACAATAAACAATAAAGACGTCTGACAAAGAATAAAAAAGAATAAAATAAAAAATATGACCAACCACACAGGAATATCACGGTCAAACGCGGAAGTGGTGGTTATAGCGTTATTGCCATAGACTGTATGGTTATAGCTGTTATGGATCACGATTACTCTTTGGCGAGTATTGAAGTGCCAACAAAACGAAAGCGTCCATATTCGGATACACGCGGAGTCACGGACTGTGTGACAAACGGAGGAATAAAACCCGGATAAATATCGCCAGGCGTTTTCGAGATGGAGAGAGCTGCGCGACTATCTTGGACTTGACAGAGACTCTGCTCTCGCGAGTGTATTGATAGACAGGTAAGACATGCAACTGTCAATAATAGCACTTATAAACAGTTATATTGCTCTTTGTACTTCGGTTAGGCTTTTTATCACGTGTGGTGACCGAGATTATGGCAGTACAATTAAATACAATCGGATATGTTGTTAAAAAATATATTTAGTCATTACTTGCAAATGTTAGTTCAAATTTACTTTTAGATATTGGTTTGAACACGTTAAACAACACGGCATTAACCATAAAAACGTAAAACTGCACAACATAAACCAAACAAATCATTTGACAAATAGCTGTATGTTGTAACGGGATAATATAGCATAACATTTCACGTTCCTTGCAGTTCATTAATTATGATGACATAAAATAATACGATCAGACATACAGGTAATACAAAAACGAATAAATTACCTCATCCGTGATCATGATTCATTAATTTCATTTAGATACATTGCTATGGTGAAAACGCATTAAAAACGACATCTCCCATCGTCACCTCCTTCATAGCGTCATCAAGCTTCGCCTTTGTTATTGTTGGAAACTGCGCCCTCTTGTGGTCACATACAAAAGTTACATAGTGGAGCTTTAACATGCTAAATTCAATGTAAACCTAAATTAAACATTTTAATAAATTTGTAATACAACCTTCTTGAACGTGATCCCAAAGTCTCCTGGTCTTCGATTCTGAGTTTAAAATATGTGATATGTTAGATCATGCTAGCAGTATGAATCTGGAAACTTACTTAATGGGTGACTTCAATATAGATTGGAATTCTTCTGACTGTCCTAGGAAAATCAAATTAATGAGCACAGCAACAGCATGTGGATTATCACAGGTAATTAATAAACCGACTAGAATATGTATACAAAGGGATGGCACTCGATCAGCTTCCTGTATCGACCACATGTTTATAAATAGACTACAAGTTTGCTCAAATTGCTTATCAGTGCCAGTTGGTTTTAGTGACCACAATCTTATTGCAATTGTAAAGAAAACAAAAGTTCCTAAATCGGGTCCAAAAGTAATAATGAAAAGGTCATTTAGAAGATTCAATCATTTACAATATGAAGATGATGTCAGAAACACAAATTTGTCAGAGGTAATTCTACAAAAGGATCCAGAGAAGGCATTTCAGCTTTTTGATCAAACTTTAATGACAATTGTAGAAAACCATGCACCAATAAAAAAGTTTACAGTTCGAAATGTCAACACCCCGTGGTTGGATCAAGAATTAAAAGATCTTATGAAAGAGAGAGATCTAGCTAAACAAGCAGCAATCATATCTAAATTCAAATCGGACTGGCAAATATATTATAAACTTAGAAATTTTGTAACTAAGGTAAATAAGAAGAAAAAGAAATTGTACTATACTAAGAAAATTATAGAAATAAAACATGATAGTAAACAATTATGGAAAACACTGAATAATATATTAAGAGGAAATGATAAATCAACTCCAGCTTATTTAGAACATGAAGGTGAATTTTTTACTAAACCAAGTGATATAGCGAATCATCTTAATGATTATTTCATAAATAAAATAAATAAACTTAAAAATACTACCCAGCCATACAAGACAGATTTATCAAATACACTGATAAATAAGATGATGGAAAGTAAATCATGTAGCTTTAAATTCAAGAGTGTCAGTGGTTCCAAAGTGGAATTACTTCTGATGAATTGTAAAAACAAACCACCTGGTGGTGACTACCTTGAACATAAGTTGCTTAAGCCAATAGTTGCAATCATTGCTCCTATTATTGCTCATATAATTAATTTGTGTTTTATGGATAATATATGTTTGCAAGCATGGAAAATATGTAAAGTTGTGCCAATACCTAAAAATAAGAAACTGCCTTTCTCTGGGTCAAACAGTAGACCAATAAGTTTATTACCAATTCTCGGTAAGATAATGGAAAGAATTGTTTATGAACAGATTCAGTCTTATTTTATGAATAATGATTTAATTACAACTTTTCAGCATGCATATAGAGGAAAACACTCAACAGCCACTGCCCTGACTCAGATGGTGGATGACTGGTTCAAGGATATGGAGGAGAGGAAAATAATAGGTGTTGTAATGCTTGATTTCACTGCAGCATTTGATATAATTGACCACGACTTAATGTTAAAAAAAACTGGAATATTATGGTTTTTCACGACCCGCATTATTATGGATGAAAAGTTATTTGTCAGACAGAAGACAATTAGTTTACTTTAATGGAAGCTTTTCAAAGGTAAGAGTTGTGGAACATGGCGTGCCTCAAGGAAGTTGTCTTGGGCCGCTCCTCTACACAATCTTTACCAATGACCTTCCATCTGTTTTAGATAAGGCAAGCATTTCAATGTTTGCTGATGATTCCACTATATATTTAGCAGGAACTGATATTGGTTAGTGGTGGACTGGATAAGGAGTAACAAACTGATTCTCAATGCATCTAAAACTACCTGTTTAGTGGTTGGAACTCCTTTTTCTTTACTTTCCAAACCAAAACTTGAACTCAGCATAGAGCAAAATTCTGTTGAGCAAAGAGAAGAAGCTAAACTTTTGGGAGTGATGATTGATAATAGATTGTGTTGGGACAGACATGTTCAGAAACTGTTAACTAAAATGGGCAACACTTTGTCTGTTATTAAAAGGTGTGCAAAACATTTTACACCACAGATCGTTAAACAAGTACTTCATGCTTTGTTTTTTTCACACCTTGATTACTGCTCTGTGGTTTGGTCCAATACTTCATCAACTAATATAAAAAAACTACAGGTGATTCAGAATAAAGCTGCACGTGTGGCTCTCTCATGTGGGTTTAGATCAAATGTTGACAAAATGCATGAAAGCCTCTCATGGTTTAAAGTTAAAAATAGATTGGTGTATTCACTAATGGTATTTTTATATAATGTTATAACAAACAAAACAGCTTTTACTTTATATACAAAACTATCCTTTAGTACTGATACACATCATTATCCGACGAGGCATGCAGTAGGAGGTAGTTTTATTTTACCTATAGTGAAAACCAAATCAATTCAACGTTCAGTCAGGAACCAGGTACAGAGCGATGTGTGGATGGAACTCTCTCCCAAATACTATCAAACAACAAAACACTCTGTATGGTTTCAAAACATCACTTAAGAAATATTACCTTCAAAGAAATTAAAATAGTTAATATTAATTTAATTTAAGGAGATACTGTTATAGGGTTCTTAGTTATCTTATTTTTGATATAGATCTATTAGGAGTAGCGACATTTTATTTTTATTTATGTTTTATTTATTTATTTATTTATTTTGTGTGATTAATAACGTTCACTGTACAATATGTATTTTCAAATGTTGTGTAATGTCTTGTGAGTATGTGTGTAATGTGATGTCATAAATTGTATTGTCAAATGGTAGATTGTAGGACCCCAGGAAGAATAGCTTTTAGCTTATACTGAAGCTAATGGGGATCCAAATAAAACAAACAAAAACCCCAATGATGAGAGATGTTGATGTATCGGCTTAAAATATGCTTATTCTATTATGTGTGTGTGTTGATTTAAAAATATTGCTTTACCCTGTTGTTTGATTTCATGGAAACAGACAGCAGTGATTTTGCAAAGAGATCTCTTATTTATTTAATTATATAAGACATAGCGAGAAGAGGCAATGGACCAAACAAAAGTCCTCATTCTAGTTTCTCATCATCTTCTCTGCCTTTCGGACAAAGGGCTCAGTCTTTATACTTCTAACCAAGAAGAAAACTACATCACCATAGGAACACATACATTACCAGAGAAACATATGGTTTCCATTAATGTTGGAATGTATACCCTTATGCTATGCTTGGTGAAACACTGCATATACATTTCAGTCCATCACACATTCAAAGTCCCCCAAAGTCCCCCCGACCCCCCCCCCCCCCACATCTTCACAAAATACAATGAGTACAAATAATTATGAATGTATATAAAAAGTATAAAAGAGATACATAGTACTACTGATTATGAATATTAATAAAACGTAATAATAATACTAAAAACAACATTAAATGATCAAATTTGAGTCTTCATTGTGGATGGAGCTTAAACAGCATCAATTTGATAAATATTAGAACCTCAGTGTGTCAGAAATATGGGGGGAACAGAATCCGACGGCAAAAAAAAAAAAACAGCTGTCGGAATCCGTTCTCCCACTCCCATTATGAGAGGTGTTGATGTAATGGCTTAAAAATATGCTGATTTTATTTTTGTGTGTGGATGGAGCTTAACTTGCATCAGATTAAAGGATATTTTTTTTTGCCTTTTATTATGATAGGACAGTATAGTATCAAGAAAGTTTGACGAACCGGGACTTGAACTCAGGTCGCCCAAAGCTAAAAAAAAAAATTTGTCAGGGCACTGACCACTAGGCTATTGAGGCTAGTAGGTTGCTATAATTTGATAAATCTTAGAAACCTATTGTGTAATAAACATAGGGGGAACAGAATCCGATGGCAAAAGGTTCAGCTGTCGAAATCCGTTCCCCCACCCCAATGATGAGAGATGTTGATGTATCGGCTTAAAATATGCTTGTTCTATTCTGTGTGTGGATGGAGCTTAAACAGCATCAATTTTATAAATATTAGAACCTCAGTTTGTCAGAAATATGGGGGAAACAGAATCCGATGAAAAAAACAAAAAACAGCTGTCGGAATCCGTTCCCCCAATCCCATTATGAGAGGTGTTGATGTAATGGCATAAAAAATGCTGATTGTATTTTTGTGTTTGGATTGAGCTTAACTTGCATCAGTTTAAAGAATTTTTTTTTTTTTGTCTTTTATTATGATATGACAGTATAGTATCAAGAAAGTTTGACAAACCGGGACTTGAACTCGGGTCACAATAAGCTGAAAAGCAATTAATTTTAGGGTTTAGTAATTAGCTGCATATTGATAAATATTAGAACCTCACTGTATAAGAAACATAGGGGGAACAGAATCCGAAGGGAACAAAACAGCTGTCGGAATCCGTTCCCCCACTCCCCTTATGAGAGATGTTGATGGCTTAAAAATGCTGATTTTATTTTTGTTTGTGGATGGAGCTTAACTTGGATCAGTTTAAAGAATATATTTGTTTGCCTTTTATTATGATAGGACAGTATAGTATCAAGAAAGTTTGACGAACCGGGACTTGAACTTAGGTCGCCCAAAGCAAAAAAAAAAAAATATTGTCAGGGAACTGACCACTAGGCTATTGAGGACCGTTATATTCAGCAGTTTGATATATTATATTGTGTAATAAACATAGGGGGAACGGAATTCGACGGCAAAAGTTCAGCTGTCGAAATCCGTTCCCCCACTCCCCTTATGAGAGATGTTGATGGCTTAAAAATGCTGATTTTATTTTTGTTTGTGGATGGAGCTTAACTTGGATCAGTTTAAAGAATATATTTGTTTGCCTTTTATTATGATAGGACAGTATAGTATCAAGAAAGTTTGACGAACCGGGACTTGAACTTAGGTCGCCCAAAGCAAAAAAAAAAAAATATTGTCAGGGCACTGACCACTAGGCTATTGAGGACCGTTATATTCAGCAGTTTGATATATTATATTGTGTAATAAACATAGGGGGAACGGAATTCGACGGCAAAAGTTCAGCTGTCGAAATCCGTTCCCCCACTCCCATTATGAGAGATGTTGATGGCTTAAAAATGCTGATTTTATTTTTGTTTGTGGATGGAGCTTAACTTGCATCAGTTTAAAGAATATATTTGTTTGCCTTTTATTATGATAGGACAGTATAGTATCAAGAAAGTTTTACGAACCGGGACTTGAACTTAGGTCGCCCAAAGCTAAGAAAATAAATATTGTCAGGGCACTGACCACTAGGCTATTGACGACCGTTATTTTCAGCATTTTGATAAATCATATTGTGTAATAAACATAGGGGGAACGGAATTCGACTGCAAAAGTTCAGCTGTCGAAATCCGTTCGCCCACTCCCCTTATGAGAGATGTTGATGGCTTAAAAATGCTGATTTTATTTTTGTTTGTGGATGGAGCTTAACTGGCATCAGTTTAAAGAATATATTTGTTTGCCTTTTATTATGATAGGACAGTATAGTATCAAGAAAGTTTGACGAACCGCGACTTGAACTTAGGTCGCCCAAAGCTAAAAAAAAGTAAATATTTTCAGGGAACTGACCACTAGGCTACTGTAGACTGGTTTATACAAAAATTTTGATACATTTTGGAACCTTATTGTGTAATAAACATAGGGGAATGGAATTCGATGGCAAAAGTTCAGCTGTCGAAATCCGTTCCCCCACTCCCATTATGAGAGATGTTGATGGCTTAAAAATGCTGATTTTATTTTTGTTTGTGGATGGAGCTTAACTTGCATCAGTTTAAAGAATATATTTGTTTGCCTTTTATTATGATAGGACAGTATAGTATCAAGAAAGTTTGACGAACCGGGACTTGAACTTAGGTCGCCCAAAGCTAAAAAAAGTAAATATTTTCAGGGAACTGACCACTAGGCTACTGTAGACAGGTTTATACAAAAATTTTGATACATTTTGGAACCTTATTGCGTAATAAACATAGGGGGAACGGAATTCGACGGCAGAAGTTCAGCTGTCGAAATCCGTTCCCCCACTCCCCTTATGAGAGATGTTGATGGCTTAAAAATGCTGATTTTATTTTTGTTTGTGGATGGAGCTTAACTTGCATCAGTTTAAAGAATATATTTGTTTGCCTTTTATTATGATAGGACATTATAGTATCAAGAAAGTTTGACGAACTGGGACTTGAACTTAGGTCGCCCAAAGCTAAAAAAAAAAAAAAAAAATTCAGGGCACTGACCACTAGGCTATTGAGGACAGGTATATGTGAAAATTTTGATACATTTTGGAACCTTATTGCATAATAAACATAGGGGGAACGGAATTCGACGGCAAAAGTTCAGCTGTCGAAATCCGTTCCCCCACTCCCATTATGAGAGATGTTGATGGCTTAAAAATGCTGATTTTATTTTTGTTTGTGGATGGAGCTTAACTTGGATCAGTTTAAAGAATATATTTGTTTGCCTTTTATTATGATAGGACAGTATAGTATCAAGAAAGTTTGACGAACCGGGACTTGAACTTAGGTCGCCCAAAGCTAAAAAAAAGGAAATCTTTTCAGGGAACTGACCACTAGGCTACTGTAGACTGGTTTATACAAAAATTTTGATACATTTTGGAACCTTATTGTGTAATAAACATAGGGGGAACGGAATTCGACGGGAAAAGTTCAGCTGTCGAAATCCGTTCCCCCACTCCCCTTATGAGAGATGTTGATGGCTTAAAAATGCTGATTTTATTTTTGTTTGTGGATGGAGCTTAACTTGGATCAGTTTAAAGAATATATTTGTTTGCCTTTTATTATGATAGGACAGTATAGTATCAAGAAAGTTTGACGAACCGGGACTTGAACTTAGGTCGCCCAAAGCTAAAAAAAAAATAATATTGTCAAGGCACTGACCACTAGGCTATTGTGGACAGGTTTATGCTAAAATTTTGATACATTTTGGAACCTTATTGCGTAATAAACATAGGGGGAATGGAATTCGACGGCAAAAGTTCAGCTGTCGAAATCCGTTCCCCCACTCCCATTATGAGAGATGTTGATGGCTTAAAAATGCTGATTTTATTTTTGTTTGTGGATGGAGCTTAACTTGCATCAGTTTAAAGAATATATTTGTTTGCCTTTTATTATGATAGGACAGTATAGTATCAAGAAAGTTTGACGAACCGGGACTTGAACTTAGGTCGCCCAAAGCTAAAAAAAAAAAAAAAAAATCAGGGCACTGACCACTAGGCTATTAAGGACAGATATATGTGAAAATTTTGATACATTTTGGAACCTTATTGCGTAATAAATATAGGGGGAACGGAATTCGACGGCAAAAGTTCAGCTGTCGAAATCCGTTCCCCCACTCCCATTATGAGAGATGTTGATGGCTTAAAAATGCTGATTTTATTTTTGTTTGTGGATGGAGCTTAACTTGCATCAGTTTAAAGAATATATTTGTTTGCCTTTTATTATGATAGGACAGTATAGTATCAAGAAAGTTTGACGAACCGGGACTTGAACTTAGGTCGCCCAAAGCTAAAAAAAGTAAATATTTTCAGGGAACTGACCACTAGGCTACTGTAGACAGGTTTATACAAAAATTTTGATACATTTTGGAACCTTATTGTGTAATAAACATAGGGGGAACGGAATTCGACGGCAAAAGTTCAGCTGTCGAAATCCGTTCCCCCACTCCCCTTATGAGAGATGTTGATGGCTTAAAAATGCTGATTTTATTTTGGTTTGTGGATGGAGCTTAACTTGGATCAGTTTAAAGAATATATTTGTTTGCCTTTTATTATGATAGGACAGTATAGTATCAAGAAAGTTTGACGAACCGGGACTTGAACTTAGGTCGCCCAAAGCTAAAAAAAAAAAAAAACACTTCAGGGCACTGACCACTAGGCTATTAAGGGCAGATATATGTGAAAATTTTGATACATTTTGGTAGCCTGGCTAACGTCAGACCACTTTCTCTTTGAGACGTGGTCTGGAAACCACATGTACATTTTCTCGTATTTGAGGCGTGGTTTACGAATGCCCAAGAGCCGTTTATTGGGCGCTACGAATGTCTATCAAATGCGCCTGTACGCAGCTCATAGCCAATCGTTTCAAATTATACCAGATGACGTATGTAGAGCGACAGATATTCAAAGAAGACGACGATGGGTCAGAGATTTATGTGTACACCAGAGAGTCCTGCACGGGTCCGATTTTGTAAATCCGCACCCGACCCGTTTTCCAACAGCAGCACTAATAAAAATCTGCACCGACCCGCTTAAAATAGAACCGACACCCGACCCGCACCCGAAATAAAAAAATCAGTTTAGACTATCACATTATAGACACACTTACAAACATTTTTATTGCCAGGTCATACAGAAGTTATTACACGACCATTATAGCCGAAGCTGTCAAAAGGCCGATACATGAAGAACATGGCTAACGTTACCACACAAATCGAACAGACGCGGCTACACCACTATATGCCACACAATTTCGTCTAGCCTACATCTGACAATTTTGGGTTCAAACACACCCTGCACACCACACATACTTAACAGTGTTAAATATGAAAAATACCGTTCGATAGAGCTGCTTTGTTACCAGTTATCTGCGTGCTTCCTCAGGGATGAAGTTCCACATTTGCGGCTATCCAACACGAAAATGTTTGCAGCAAAGCCTTTCACAATATTTTCTTCAGATAACTCCAAATTTCTCCCACACACTAGACTTGATTTTTGATGACGTATTGTCGACAACTTTACAATCTCCACTAGCTATTCTTTTCTTCAACTCCTCAGCATCTATCTCGACGACTGCAAGCAGAACGCGCGCGCGCGGTTGTGATGCATTTTTAAAAGTGGAAGTAGCCTTGGTAACGTTATAGATCCTGGGAGGGCGTGGCGCGTCGGCACAAATAAACTGATGTGGATTTTAAATTATTTTATCAACTTGAAATACAGGCATATTTTTGTAGATGTGTTCCTAAAAATATGCATATATTTTTACGTCTGTCATGTTGGATCCATAGATAAACAAACTGCTTCGGTGTGTCGCATATACTTCGTCATCGTCTTCCTGCTCCCTCCCCGTTCTGTGATTGGTTCCCTATTTCAGGGGAAAAATTAGTCCATGGTGTCCAGACTACCTTGCAGCGTGAATAAAATCGCGCTGCTCAAGGCAGTATGGGGAAACCCAGGCTAACATTTTGGAACCTTATTGCGTAATAAACATAGGGGGAACGGAATTCGACGGCAAAAGTTCAGCTGTCGAAATCCGTTCCCCCACTCCCATTATGAGAGATGTTGAAGGCTTAAAAATGCTGATTTTATTTTTGTTTGTGGATGGAGCTTAACTTGCATCAGTTTAAAGAATATATTTGTTTGCCTTTTATTATGATAGGACAGTATAGTATCAAGAATGTTTGACGAACCGGGACTTGAACTTAGGTCGCCCAAAGCTAAAAAAAAGTAAATATTTTCAGGGAACTGACCACTAGGCTATTGTAGACCGGTTTATACTAAAATGTTGATACATTTTGGAACCTTATTGCGTAATAAACATAGGGGGAACGGAATTCGACGGCAAAAGTTCAGCTGTCGAAATCCGTTCCCCCACTCCCCTTATGAGAGATGTTGATGGCTTAAAAATGCTGATTTTATTTTTGTTTGTGGATGGAGCTTAACTTGGATCAGTTTAAAGAATATATTTGTTTGCCTTTTATTATGATGGGACAGTATAGTATCAAGAAAGTTTGACGAACCGGGACTTGAACTTAGGTCGCCCAAAGCTAAAAAAAAATAAAAAATTCAGGGCACTGACCACTAGGCTATTGAGGACAGGTATATGTGAAAATTTTGATACATTTTGGAACCTTATTGCGTAATAAACATAGGGGGAAAGGAATTCGACAGCAAAAGTTCAGCTGTCGAAATCCGTTCCCCCACTCCCATTATGAGAGATGTTGATGGCTTAAAAATGCTGATTTTATTTTTGTTTGTGGATGGAGCTTAACTTGCATCAGTTTAAAGAATATATTTGTTTGCCTTTTATTATGATAGGACAGTATAGTATCAAGAAAGTTTGATGAACCGGGACTTGAACTTAGGTCGCCCAAAGCTAAAAAAAATAAATAAATTCAGGGCACTGACCACTAGGCTATTGAGGACAGGCATATGTGAAAATTTTGATATATTTTGGAACCTTATTGCGTAATAAACATAGGGGGAACGGAATTCGACGGCAAAAGTTCAGCTGTCGAAATCCGTTCCCCCACTCCCATTATGAGAGATGTTGATGGCTTAAAAATGCTGATTTTATTTTTGTTTGTGGATGGAGCTTAACTTGCATCAGTTTAAAGAATATATTTGTTTGCCTTTTATTATGATAGGACAGTATAGTATCAAGAATGTTTGACGAACCGGGACTTGAACTTAGGTCGCCCAAAGCAAAAAAAAAAAAAACGAATTCAAGGCACTGACCACTAGGCTATTGAGGGCAGGTATATGTGAAAATTTTGATACATTTTGGAACCTTATTGCGTAATAAACATAGGGGGAACGGAATTCGACGGCAAAAGTTCAGCTGTCGAAATCCGTTCCCCCACTCCCATTATGAGAGATGTTGATGGCTTAAAAATGCTGATTTTATTTTTGTTTGTGGATGGAGCTTAACTTGCATCAGTTTAAAGAATATATTTGTTTGCCTTTTATTATGATAGGACAGTATAGTATCAAGAAAGTTTGACGAACCGGGACTTGAACTTAGATCGCCCAAAGCTAAAAAAAAAAAAAAAATTCAGGGCACTGATCACTAGGCTATTGAGGACAGGTATATGTGAAAATTTTGATACATTTTGGAACCTTATTGCGTAATAAACATAGGGGGAACGGAATTCGACGGCAAAAGTTCAGCTGTCGAAATCCGTTCCCCCACTCCCATTATGAGAGATGTTGATGGCTTAAAAATGCTGATTTTATTTTTGTTTGTGGATGGAGCTTAACTTGCATCAGTTTAAAGAATATATTTGTTTGCCTTTTATTATGATAGGACAGTATAGTATCAAGAAAGTTTGACGAACCGGGACTTGAACTTAGGTCGCCCAAAGCTAAAAAAAAAAAAAACACTTCAGGGCACTGACCACTAGGCTATTAAGGGCAGATATATGTGAAAATTTTGATACATTTTGGAACCTTATTGCGTAATATACATAGGGGGAACGGAATTCGACGGCAAAAGTTCAGCTGTCGAAATCCGTTCCCCCACTCCCATTATGAGAGATGTTGATGGCTTAAAAATGCTGATTTTATTTTTGTTTGTGGATGGAGCTTAACTTGCATCAGTTTAAAGAATATATTTGTTTGCCTTTTATTATGATAGGACAGTATAGTATCAAGAATGTTTGACGAACCGGGACTTGAACTTAGGTCGTCCAAAGCTAAAAAAAAGTAAATATTTTCAGGGAACTGACCACTAGGCTATTGTAGACCGGTTTATACTAAAATGTTGATACATTTTGGAACCTTATTGCGTAATAAACATAGGGGGAACGGAATTCGACGGCAAAAGTTCAGCTGTCGAAATCCGTTCCCCCACTCCCCTTATGAGAGATGTTGATGGCTTAAAAATGCTGATTTTATTTTTGTTTGTGGATGGAGCTTAACTTGCATCAGTTTAAAGAATATATTTGTTTGCCTTTTATTATGATAGGACAGTATAGTATCAAGAAAGTTTGACGAACCGGGACTTGAACTTAGGTCGCCCAAAGCTAAAAAAAAATAAAAAATTCAGGGCACTGACCACTAGGCTATTGAGGACAGGTATATGTGAAAATTTTGATACATTTTGGAACCTTATTGCGTAATAAACATAGGGGGAACGGAATTCGACGGCAAAAGTTCAGCTGTCGAAATCCGTTCCCCCACTCCCATTATGAGAGATGTTGATGGCTTAAAAATGCTGATTTTATTTTTGTTTGTGGATGGAGCTTAACTTGCATCAGTTTAAAGAATATATTTGTTTGCCTTTTATTATGATAGGACAGTATAGTATCAAGAAAGTTTGACGAACCGGGACTTGAACTTAGGTCACCCAAAGCTAAAAAAAAAGGAAATCTTTTCAGGGAACTGACCACTAGGCTACTGTAGACTGGTTTATACAAAAATTTTGATACATTTTGGAACCTTATTGTGTAATAAACATAGGGGGAACGGAATTCGACGGCAAAAGTTCAGCTGTCGAAATCCGTTCCCCCACTCCCCTTATGAGAGATGTTGATGGCTTAAAAATGCTGATTTTATTTTTGTTTGTGGATGGAGCTTAACTTGGATCAGTTTAAAGAATATATTTGTTTGCCTTTTATTATGATAGGACAGTATAGTATCAAGAAAGTTTGACGAACCGGGACTTGAACTTAGGTCGCCCAAAGCTAAAAAAAAATAATATTGTCAAGGCACTGACCACTAGGCTATTGTGGACAGGTTTATGCTAAAATTTTGATACATTTTGGAACCTTATTGCGTAATAAACATAGGGGGAATGGAATTCGACGGCAAAAGTTCAGCTGTCGAAATCCGTTCCCCCACTCCCATTATGAGAGATGTTGATGGCTTAAAAATGCTGATTTTATTTTTGTTTGTGGATGGAGCTTAACTTGCATCAGTTTAAAGAATATATTTGTTTGCCTTTTATTATGATAGGACAGTATAGTATCAAGAAAGTTTGACGAACCGGGACTTGAACTTAGGTCGCCCAAAGCTAAAAAAAAAAAAAAAATCAGGGCACTGACCACTAGGCTATTAAGGACAGATATATGTGAAAATTTTGATACATTTTGGAACCTTATTGCGTAATAAATATAGGGGGAACGGAATTCGACGGCAAAAGTTCAGCTGTCGAAATCCGTTCCCCCACTCCCATTATGAGAGATGTTGATGGCTTAAAAATGCTGATTTTATTTTTGTTTGTGGATGGAGCTTAACTTGCATCAGTTTAAAGAATATATTTGTTTGCCTTTTATTATGATAGGACAGTATAGTATCAAGAAAGTTTGACGAACCGGGACTTGAACTTAGGTCGCCCAAAGCTAAAAAAAGTAAATATTTTCAGGGAACTGACCACTAGGCTACTGTAGACAGGTTTATACAAAAATTTGGATACATTTTGGAACCTTATTGTGTAATAAACATAGGGGGAACGGAATTCGACGGCAAAAGTTCAGCTGTCGAAATCCGTTCCCCCACTCCCCTTATGAGAGATGTTGATGGCTTAAAAATGCTGATTTTATTTTGGTTTGTGGATGGAGCTTAACTTGGATCAGTTTAAAGAATATATTTGTTTGCCTTTTATTATGATAGGACAGTATAGTATCAAGAAAGTTTGACGAACCGGGACTTGAACTTAGGTCGCCCAAAGCTAAAAAAAAAAAAAAAATTCAGGGTACTGACCACTAGGCTATTGAGGACAGGTGTATGCAAAAATTTTGATACATTTTGGAACCTTATTGCGTAATAAACATAGGGGGAACAGAATTCGACGGCAAAAGTTCAGCTGTCGAAATCCGTTCCCCCACTCCCATTATGAGAGATGTTTAAGGCTTAAAAATGCTGATTTTATTTTTGTTTGTGGATGGAGCTTAACTTGCATCAGTTTAAAGAATATATTTGTTTGCCTTTTATTATGATAGGACAGTATAGTATCAAGAAAGTTTGACGAACCGGGACTTGAACTTAGGTCGCCCAAAGCTAAAAAAAAAAAAAAACACTTCAGGGCACTGACCACTAGGCTATTAAGGGCAGATATATGTGAAAATTTTGATACATTTTGGAACCTTATTGCGTAATAAACATAGGGGGAACGGAATTCGACGGCAAAAGTTCAGCTGTCGAAATCCGTTCCCCCACTCCCATTATGAGAGATGTTGAAGGCTTAAAAATGCTGATTTTATTTTTGTTTGTGGATGGAGCTTAACTTGCATCAGTTTAAAGAATATATTTGTTTGCCTTTTATTATGATAGGACAGTATAGTATCAAGAATGTTTGACGAACCGGGACTTGAACTTAGGTCGCCCAAAGCTAAAAAAAAGTAAATATTTTCAGGGAACTGACCACTAGGCTATTGTAGACCGGTTTATACTAAAATGTTGATACATTTTGGAACCTTATTGCGTAATAAACATAGGGGGAACGGAATTCGACGGCAAAAGTTCAGCTGTCGAAATCCGTTCCCCCACTCCCATTATGAGAGATGTTGAAGGCTTAAAAATGCTGATTTTATTTTTGTTTGTGGATGGAGCTTAACTTGCATCAGTTTAGAGAATATATTTGTTTGCCTTTTATTATGATAGGACAGTATAGTATCAAGAATGTTTGACGAACCGGGACTTGAACTTAGGTCGCCCAAAGCTAAAAAAAAGTAAATATTTTCAGGGAACTGACCACTAGGCTATTGTAGACCGGTTTATACTAAAATGTTGATACATTTTGGAACCTTATTGCGTAATAAACATAGGGGGAACGGAATTCGACGGCAAAAGTTCAGCTGTCGAAATCCGTTCCCCCACTCCCCTTATGAGAGATGTTGATGGCTTAAAAATGCTGATTTTATTTTTGTTTGTGGATGGAGCTTAACTTGGATCAGTTTAAAGAATATATTTGTTTGCCTTTTATTATGATGGGACAGTATAGTATCAAGAAAGTTTGACGAACCGGGACTTGAACTTAGGTCGCCCAAAGCTAAAAAAAAAAAAAAAATTCAGGGCACTGACCACTAGGCTATTGAGGACAGGTATATGTGAAAATTTTGATACATTTTGGAACCTTATTGCGTAATAAACATAGGGGGAACGGAATTCGACAGCAAAAGTTCAGCTGTCGAAATCCGTTCCCCCACTCCCATTATGAGAGATGTTGATGGCTTAAAAATGCTGATTTTATTTTTGTTTGTGGATGGAGCTTAACTTGCATCAGTTTAAAGAATATATTTGTTCGCCTTTTATTATGATAGGACAGTATAGTATCAAGAAAGTTTGATGAACCGGGACTTGAACTTAGGTCGCCCAAAGCTAAAAAAATAAATAAATTCAGGGCACTGACCACTAGGCTATTGAGGACAGGCATATGTGAAAATTTTGATATATTTTGGAACCTTATTGCGTAATAAACATAGCGGGAACGGAATTCGACGGCAAAAGTTCAGCTGTCGAAATCCGTTCCCCCACTCCCATTATGAGAGATGTTGATGGCTTAAAAATGCTGATTTTATTTTTGTTTGTGGATGGAGCTTAACTTGCATCAGCTTAAAGAATATATTTGTTTGCCTTTTATTATGATAGGACAGTATAGTATCAAGAAAGTTTGACGAACCGGGACTTGAACTTAGATCGCCCAAAGCTAAAAAAAAAAAAAAAATTCAGGGCACTGATCACTAGGCTATTGAGGACAGGTATATGTGAAAATTTTGATACATTTTGGAACCTTATTGCGTAATAAACATAGGGGGAACGGAATTCGACGGCAAAAGTTCAGCTGTCGAAATCCGTTCCCCCACTCCCATTATGAGAGATGTTGATGGCTTAAAAATGCTGATTTTATTTTTGTTTGTGGATGGAGCTTAACTTGCATCAGTTTAAAGAATATATTTGTTTGCCTTTTATTATGATAGGACAGTATAGTATCAAGAAAGTTTGACGAACCGGGACTTGAACTTAGGTCGCCCAAAGCTAAAAAAAAAAAAAACACTTCAGGGCACTGACCACTAGGCTATTAAGGGCAGATATATGTGAAAATTTTGATACATTTTGGAACCTTATTGCGTAATAAACATAGGGGGAACGGAATTCGACGGCAAAAGTTCAGCTGTCGAAATCCGTTCCCCCACTCCCATTATGAGAGATGTTGATGGCTTAAAAATGCTGATTTTATTTTTGTTTGTGGATGGAGCTTAACTTGCATCAGTTTAAAGAATATATTTGTTTGCCTTTTATTATGATAGGACAGTATAGTATCAAGAATGTTTGACGAACCGGGACTTGATCTTAGGTCGTCCAAAGCTAAAAAAAAGTAAATATTTTCAGGGAACTGACCACTAGGCTATTGTAGACCGGTTTATACTAAAATGTTGATACATTTTGGAACCTTATTGCGTAATAAACATAGGGGGAACGGAATTCGACGGCAAAAGTTCAGCTGTCGAAATCCGTTCCCCCACTACCTTTATGAGAGCTGTTTATGGCTTAAAAATGCTGATTTTATTTTTGTTTGTGGATGGAGCTTAACTTGCATCAGTTTAACCCTCTGGGGTCTGAGGTGTTTTTGGGGTCCTTGAGATGTTCTGACATGCCCTGACATTTGTGCTTTTTTTATTTGCTTATAAACATATCAATGGCAAAAAAAAAATACACTCTATATAGCACAAACAGGACTACCATAATATGTGAGCCACATGTATGTACATGTTTTCATTTTTGAGAGAATAATGTTTATGCATGGTTATTGAAAAAACTAAAAATTAAAGTTTCTGAAATAAGGCCACAAAACACATACTAAATATGTTTCAATAAGACTTTTGACTTATGGATGCCATTGTCTAGTGTTTTTTCTTCAAAATGATGTGAAAATCATCCTGCCTAATCATTCACAGAACACAATACATTGATTTATATTTTGCAAAACACTTTCTGTCTGGAAAGGCAATATGCGGAGTGGGCGTCAACGATCATGCATATTTAGTGGTTCACACCTGGAGACAATGGGGCCGCATACTTAATGAGGCATTCATTCAGGTGTGTCACAAGAAAGAATGCAAGAGCAACAGTTGGAAGCATCTCATGTTTTTTTTTATTTTTACACAAATTGTGCTTGCAAATTGGGCTATAATATGAAAAGTAAAACATGTCTAGTAATTGTGCAGTTAAATCTCATACTGTATTTTCAGTTTTGGAATATTTATCCTCTCCCCAAATTTGTCACTAATAAAACACAATAAAAAATTATTTTAAAGAAAAGGCTTATATTTACCTTTTATTAGTTTGTTTACATCTACCTTGTATTTTTTATTAATTAAAAAGGTTACAATTACAACAACAATTCAAGTGTAATCTTTCTTTGTAAAAACTAAAGTATACATTTTATCATACATATTTCAAAGTTAAGGATTCATTACTTGAATATAGCCTAGGCTACATTGGAATAAACACTACAACATATTATTTGATTACTTTATTGTTGACAAAACATACTATATTTAACATATGAGCAAAAATTGGCAAACAAAAACACTTTATTTGAGGTGGCAGATATTTTACAGTAAAAATGTATAATCTATCCAAAACTAATCAATGAAATGTTGTCTTTCATATGTCTGTAACATAGTAACTTTCGTTTTTATTATAAGAAATATAAATGTTAATTTGCAGTTTAATACGTTGCTTATACAAATACATTAAATTTCAACATATTTCACTCGATTTTTACTCAGTAGCCTATAGCAATACAGTTTGCTAAAAGCAAAACATTCACAGACAGAAACGATTCAAATTTAAACCGTCTTTAGTTGTGGTAAAACAGCGGCATCTCTGCTGTTCATTCATTCGTTCATGCACAGAAACGCGTCGCACTTGAGAATGAAAAAAAAAAAAACTTACTACATTGTTCCATAGCCTCGGATCTGTTGCTCCTCGTACTTCTGAGGTAAATGTTCCATTATAGTATTATTCCTCACAGCGCTGCGAGACTGTGTAAAAAAGTACAATGATCTGATGTGTTTTCTCGAGCTGATATGGACGTTCACAGTTTGCAGGATTGCCTCAGTCATTTGCGTTTGAATAGCGCGCGCTCTCCGGGGCGGAGTCACATTACATTTGAATGAGCTCTAATTAGCTCGACTGGAATCGCTCTCTTTTAATACAGATTTCACAAGCTGAGAATATTTGTTTTTTAGATATAATACTTCATTTAAAAGGAGAGAATTCAAGCTTCATGCCTGTGTGTCTGAATGCCTGATTGACTGAGTATTCGCTGAGTTATGGTTCATTTTCGGACGCGTTTCAGAATGGACTACACTGACAGAGAGAAGGCAGAACTCACTTCGTGTTTATTTTTCTTTATTTGGCAAAAAGCACAACACTTTGTTTTTATTGTGAGTATACACAAAAATAATACACACTAAACAGGATAGATTGATGTATAACACAAGCATATAAGATAAAAATTAATATTTTTTTTTAATTATTTTTTTGCACTCATACGGAAAAAAACGAGCCTATCGCGCCGGCGCGACAGCCGACCTCAGGGGGTTAAAGAATATATTTGTTTGCCTTTTATTATGATAGGACAGTATAGTATCAAGAAAGTTTGACAAACCAGGACTTGAACTTAGGTCGCCCAAAGCAAAAAAAATAAATATTGTCAGGGCACTGACCAATAGGCTAATGAGGACCGTTATTTTCAGCATTTTGATAAATCATATTGTGTAATAAACATAGGGGGAACGGAATTCGACGGCAAAAGTTCAGCTGTCGAAATCCGTTCCCCCACTCCCATTATGAGAGATGTTGATGGCTTAAAAATGCTGATTTTATTTTTGTTTGTGGATGGAGCTTAACTTGCATCAGTTTAAATAATATATTTGTTTGCCTTTTATTATGATAGGACAGTATAGTATCAAGAAAGTTTGACGAACCGGGACTTGAACTTAGGTCGCCCAAAGCTAAAAAAAAAAAAAAAATTCAGGACACTGACCACTAGACTATTGAAGACAGGTATATGTGAAAATTTTGATACATTTTGGAACCTTATTGCGTAATAAACATAGGGGGAACGGAATTCGACGGCAAAAGTTCAGCTGTCGAAATCCGTTCCCCCACTCCCATTATGAGAGATGTTGATGGCTTAAAAATGCTGATTTTATTTTTGTTTGTGGATGGAGCTTAACTTGCATCAGTTTAAAGAATATATTTGTTTGCCTTTTATTATGATAGGACAGTATAGTATCAAGAAAGTTTGACGAACCGGGACTTGAACTTAGGTCGCCCAAAGCTAAAAAAAGTAAATATTTTCAGGGAACTGACCACTAGGCTATTACAACCGGTTTATACAAAAATTTTGATACATTTTGGAACCTTATTGTGTAATAAACATAGGGGGAACGGAATTCGACGGCAAAAGTTCAGCTGTCGAAATCCGTTCCCCCACTCCCCTTATGAGAGACGTTGATGGCTTAAAAATGCTGATTTTATTTTTGTTTGTGGATGGAGCTTAACTTGCATCAGTTTAAAGAATATATTTGTTTGCCTTTTATTATGATAGGACAGTATAGTATCAAGAAAGTTTGACGAACCGGGACTTGAACTTAGGTCGCCCAAAGCTAAAAAAAAATAAAAAATTCAGGGCACTGACCACTAGGCTATTGAGGACAGGTATATGTGAAAATTTTGATACATTTTGGAACCTTATTGCGTAATAAACATAGGGGGAACGGAATTCGACGGCAAAAGTTCAGCTGTCGAAATCCGTTCCCCCACTCCCATTATGAGAGATGTTGATGGCTTAAAAATGCTGATTTTATTTTTGTTTGTGGATGGAGCTTAACTTGCATCAGTTTAAAGAATATATTTGTTTGCCTTTTATTATGATAGGACAGTATAGTATCAAGAAAGTTTGATGAACCGGGACTTGAACTTAGGTCGCCCAAAGCTAAAAAAAATAAATAAATTCAGGGCACTGACCACTAGGCTATTGAGGACAGGTATATGCGAAAATGTTGATACATTTTGGAACCTTATTGTGTAATAAACATAGGGGGAACGGAATTCGACGGCAAAAGTTCAGCTGTCGAAATCCGTTCCCCCACTCCCATTATGAGAGATGTTGATGGCTTAAAAATGCTGATTTTATTTTTGTTTGTGGATGGAGCTTAACTTGGATCAGTTTAAAGAATATATTTGTTTACCTTTTATTATGATAGGACAGTATAGTATCAAGAAAGTTTGACGAACCGGGACTTGAACTTAGGTCGCCCAAAGCTAAAAAAAAAAAAAAGAAATTCAGGGCACTGACCACTAGGCTATTGAGGACAGGTATTGTTGTAGCAAATTCTAAGTCCTCAAATCGGGTCTCGAAGAAATCTCTCAAGAGTCGAATTTCCAGGTGTCAGAAGAAGTAACTTTATTGACAAGCAACAAAGTGAGATGCAGCTGTTCATCTGATCTACAATGGTCAGAACCTCAGGTTTTATACCTTTTCTTATCACTAGGTAGCCAATCAGCTATCGAGATCTCGCTACCGTTAGCGTCACCTTTCCGGAGACATTATTCTATTGGTGGAAAAATCTTTGGTCATACCCATTTTCTAGAACATCTTTGGTCACATGATTCAATGCACCTGCAGTGTTGTCATACCATCCATCATTTTTAATTGACGTTTTTAGTACCATCTTATCAGCTACCTATACACATCTTCTCTCTGAGCTTGTTAGGTACTCTTTCATCCTCACAGACCACTTGACCTAATTTGACCTGATGTATCCTGATTTAACCTGGGTTCTGACTGAGACACAGAAATACAGACTTTTTACATGAGGCAAAGGAAAATCTCCAACACATCCCCCCTTTGGGACTTATTCAAGTCCCACCTTCATGTTTATCCCAGAATGTATCTTCATGCGCAAGCCTCCTTCCGTTATCTATCAATCATGGCCAAAAATAGACCATCCGTCTTTCTTATCAATAGGCTTTTGTCACAAAGGTACACTCTGGAGGAATAGTGAGACCAAACATCTCCGCCCCCCTTTGACTAGAGCGGAGTAAAAGATCTCACCTTCCTTTTCTATTATCATTCTTGAGGGAGAGATGAGCATCTGTTATCCAGTTTTAATCAACATTTCTTGTACAGACTTGAGGGTAGAGTTGTCCGGCGCTTCCGGTGGCCTGGAGTGCTATCTGGGTTGCTCCATCGCTGGCAGAGGTGCCCTGGTCCTGCCTAGGGCGCTATCTGGTGTTGGAGCAGGTTTTTAAACCACCAGTTGAGTCTGCCCTTGCTGGTCCGGCAATCGGTGACCGCGCTTGTAATTAATTCCTCTTTTGCCCCGTAAAAACATTTTCCAGTTGCCTAAGGCATTTACTTCACATTTATTTCATAAAGAAAACTTTAAAATATTAAAAATAACTTTTTTATAAAGTGATTAAAAAGTGATAAGAGTGATTAAAAGTAATAAAAACATTCTGATCTTTTCCCTTTATATCTGGTTGCATTACCTCGTACCACGGGCAATGACCTGCTTTAAACCTTGTATCGTCCCCTCTCATTCACATATTCATATTTTGTGAACAATTAGTGTGATTATATAAAATATACTCAGTAGGATTATATTTAAAAATATATGAAGGATTATATGTAAGAAAATATGTAGGAATATATGTAAGAATATACTCTGGAAGGAGCCCTTGTTTCAAAACAAAACAAAAAATAAAAATAACCCCTCTAACTAACTCCCTACTCTACCCATTTCCTAATGATCTACCTAATTTTACCCCAAAAATAAAATACACAGTGGGGCTACCTCCCTCTCTATCAAAAACAGTGTCAAATTGTGAAAATCAATAATCAGAAAATAAAAGTAACGAGGCACCCTCTTCTTTACTCCTTCATCAGCACTGCTCACAGGAAGTCATCCAACTCATCCAGACCTGGCTCAATAGGGCACACTCCTGGCTCAATAGGGCACAACTCCGGAACGATTGACTAACACATTAATCATCTGTTTGGCAGCTACGTTCCTAGCATAGATCTGAGGAAAGACACAACACAACAGAACAGCAAAAGGAAAACAACAACAGCAAAATAACAACTACTGTGACTGTTATTATTCCTATTTTAATAAGTCATTTATGATAAGATCCAAATATACAACTAGTTCCCAATATGCTTATCTCCTGTTTTTCGTGACTTCAGTGACCCTTATTTTTCAGTTTCTTCAATGCCTCTGTGAATGGTTCATCAGGAGCTGTATTATTTAGAACATAAGTAAAACAGTTAGCTTCAAATATTATACAACACATTCTTTCTCCGCGAATAACCAATTTAATGTTGGTCTGTTTTGCCATGTCATGGCGCTTATGAGTTCCCAACTGTTCTCCCAAGGCTCTCAATGCGCCTTCAGTGTGTTAATGAACTTCTGTTGATTGCAATAAATGTAATTCATCCATTCTTCATTTTATCAAGTTATGCATATACTCAAAGCCTAATTTTCTTCATGTTTAAAGCTATGCTTACACTCAATTGGTATTCCACATGGTTGACCAATACAATCTATACACACCTTTTCTGACATTGTTTTGAACACAAATATTGCATTTGGCTATCTGTCAATCTTCTATCAAAATCATCTATCATCAACTGTTTTTTTGTTTTGTTTTTGTTTTTCTCTGAACTCACTTCCCCCCTTTGTGCGATGGTCAAAACCACGCACATCTGAAATTAAAATAGTAAAAAGTGTTGCTAGTGTAATTATTTGTCCTTTAATACCTCATTTGTCCAATAGTCTGAGGTTGAGGGTTTAGCTTATGCCTTCTTGACTTATGATATAGACTTAATTTTATATTCAATACAACCAATTCTAAACTGGTAACACAACTCTCATGACAAAAGCTACTGAATGTAGGCAATGTGGCATTCCCCATGTGACAGTGTCTAAATGTTTTGAATAACACAGCTGGCCGATATCAGTTGCCATTTGATTGTGTTAAACAACTGCTGTCATAAACCCCAAATTTTTCAATATCTAATAGATAAAATTTTCTGTTAGGTCTGGACATGCTGTCGTTTGAAAGAACCATTATCAGTTTCTCTTATCTGATTTGTCATTCATCTGTTCATTTAATTTCTCTTCATAATATTTTCTTCTGTTGCTTATGAGATGCTTTTTTAAATGACTGGAGATTTCAGCATAATCTCGAATTCATGACCAACAATATTAACATTGTGCAATCCCTGGTAATGACAGCATTTGTGATACCACGTGTTTGTAATTTGTGTAATTACTATTTTTATTTCTAAACCTGAAAAATTAACTATTGACCAAGATGGAGTGACCAGCACCATAGCTCTATCATCCAATTTTTTTGTTGTTGAATAGTATCACTCAAGCTTATATCAGCTCTGTCTTAACAGCAGAGCCCAAAAGCTCTCTGTTCAATGGACAACATCATCAATTATCTATTATCTATTATCAATTATCAATTATCTAATTATGCATTTACCCCTAGTTGGTTAATGCAGTAGTCCTTCACTCTGCTAAGTCCAGCATCAGTTGTAGTTAATTATTGAGTCATGCAAACACTTCCCCTCCCATTATTAATGCATTTTTAATGCTTACAGCTGGACTAATATCTATTGAAAGAAAGCAAATAGAGAGTGTCAGCTTCACAGAATATAGAGAACTGCTGTTGGACCAGTGAATAAGCAAAATAAAATTAATATGGCCAATCAATGAAATTTGAAGCGGTCTCTATAGTGATCATTGAAAACGCATCACCTGTGCCCACTCAGCAAAGGATGCAGTCTTTCTGCTTGGACCAGCGATCAGTTGAACTGGTTGAGCTGCTGTCTGAGTGTTTCCCTCCTCATCCGATGCATTTGATCTGTCAGTCTTTGCTGGCATTCAAGGGTCTGGTGTCATGTTGGGACATAGTGGTTTGACTCTGGATGCTGTTGTCTCTCTGCCTCTCCTCAGTCTGGCTTTTGGCCAAGCCACGTAGGAGGCAATTTTGCATGATGGCAGGATGTTTTTCTTGGTTGTTTCTGCATCAGCACAGTCTTTGTCCATACCAGCCCCTCAGAAGTTTCAGCTTCCTCTTTCAGAGGGGATGAAGGCCCACCAACCAAACACCTCTTCTTTTCTCTGCAGCCGCGTCCTTATGTTTCTCGCTCTCACTTGTCGCACAGTCCAGTTGCTGTTGTTTATGTTGAGGCACCCGTCCCAAAAGCTGTCTGGTGTCATCTGGAAATTGAACACTCAGAGATCCGCGTTAATCAAACTCATCCTTTATAAATTCTTCAACCATCTCTTTCAATTGTCCCTGAATTTCAGAAGTATCATCTGGTTGATAACAGCAGTTTCCCCATGCAATTTTAATAAAGCAAGTTCTTCTTTGCAAAATGCAGAAAATAGCAGCCTTTCACTCTATCCGAGTTGCCTTATTTTCAGTCACATATATAGTATTTTCATCACTCGTTATATCGATCTCTACTCTCTCAAGCATTTTAGGATTAAATCAATGAGTCTCATTACTGTGAAATGTGTATAATACAGCATGGCTGTTAAAAATGTCTGTTTCGTTTGGTCACCCAATCCTGCTCATTCAACACAATGCACAAGTTATTTTAAGTAACACAATCCAAAGATCTCAATTTCTGCAATGTATCAAATTTAAAACTGTCTCCCAGGGACAACAAGATGCAAACATCATAAGCTACGTCATTATATAACAGATCAGTCATACCCACATCTAGCATGTCTCTCTCTCTATATAAATATTTTATCTCTAAATGTCAGATATTTCTATAAACCTTTTTGTCAATTATTTGATTTTCCTCTGGGAACTACACAAACCACTAAGGAGAACTACTCCAGTGTTAATGGCCACCAGTTAATGGCCACCAGTTTGCGCAATCCTCCATATCAATCCCTGTTAGGCCTGCTTATTAATTGAACTCCCCCACAGACCAGTAAACTAACATTTAAGCAATTTTTATATTTTCTTTCAGGTTAATTTCTTATAATTTATTTTTATTGGTGTTTTCTTGGTATTTGTGAAATTAGTCTTCTTTTAATTCTGACCGAATTAGCAGATTTCACCAATCTTACTTGATCTCTTAGTAAACTGGTTTTGAATACCTTTTTATTTATTTATTTTTATTTATTTATTTTTTACGAATGTTCCAGTGTCTCTGCACATAGCCAAATCTAATGTTCCCTCAGCTGGTCATTTTGATTTTAGGCTTCTTTCCCCATTTTTGGAGGGTTGTCCTATAGTATCTCTGCAAAATTAATATTTTGATCTTGGTATCTCTACAGGTGTTGATGCCATTATAATCTTAATTATTATCAGTGTGTTTCATACCTTTTTAGTATACCTTACTAACCCCAGCTTGCATCTATTCTTAACTAGTTTTCAGCAAGATGGTCAGACATCTATTAAGATATCTGATTAGTCTTTCTCAGGTATTTTAAAAATGCAGTTCCTCTATTACAGGTCCACTGGTGGAGATGACAGTTACAAATAAAATCTCTCAAAGTGTTGTTCAAAGTGTATGTTGGAAATGGTTCATAAGCTAGTCAGAACCAGGAAAGGTGAACTCTTTCTCTCTGTCTCCCTCCTTTCCTTCCTCACACACACACACATACACACATGCAGTCTCACTTTCTTCTTGCAGCCCCTCCTCTCTCTATCAGAGGCAGCCCCTCCTTTCTGCCTCTCTTTCTCATATCAGTCACCGTTTGCTTTTGCTATATGAGAGAGAAACAAGTGTTCTTTCATAATTCTAGTTTCTCTTTATAAATGAATATCATTCTTTTTCAAACAGTCCTAATCTGTGCATTTTACGCGCACACAAACACACTTTTACTCGTTATTTTTTCTTGTAACAATGAATAAATAAAGCTGAATTATTGCTCAGGATAGGCTGTTTTTCTCCAGCCGGATCACAGCTCTTGCAATCAGAAGAATGGCCAAATTGACGACAAAGCCAATTTTTTGTAATCTTTGTGCAGTTACACTTCCTGTCCTAAATATAGATAAGTGATAGATGGGGTCAATTTCACTTCATGGCCTCCCCACATGGTGATTGAAATGTTTAATTCCTCTCTAGTGCATGTTTCTAATTTTAATGGCGCAAATAAATCAATCAAATTTTCTTTATTTTTTCTTTAATTTTTCTCCCCCTGTTTCCTCTCCTGCCCCTCCTATTTGTCCATCGGTGCGACATTCTCAGTTGTTACTGACTGCTCTTATTTGACAGCTTACTGCTCTTCTGTCTCTTCTCCGTTTTCATAAATTTCTACCCACATATGACTGGTATGGTTGGGGTTGCTCCTCAAAACTACCACCACCTCCAGCCTTTCCAGTGTCCAATTATCTACCAGTGCTGGTCTGATTTCCCCCCCATGTCTGACTTCAACGACTGTGTCACTTTCCCACTGTACTGGTCTTAGACATGAGCTCACTACCATATACATGTTCCTCAAAATTGTGGCTCTTCCCAAACCCCGAGGCCAAGTGTACCACGCATCTCTTTTCAGGTATGGGATGTACAATGGATTCAGATTTATTTTTGATTTAATCAACAATGATTCCAAAAGGGTAGTTTTGAGACGGTCAAATCTGTTCAAGTGTGGTCTTAAGGCTTCAAAGGTTATCTGTCTTTTGATCGCTTTAACCCAATCCACTATAAGGACCACTCATCCTCAAGGTGATTCAGATTTGTGATTTTTGTCAATTTTTGTACGAATTCATTTTTCTTTTGATTCGTCAATTCTTGTCTCTGTCCTTCATCATCTATGAATTCTCTTTCTAACCAAAAATGATTTTTGATGCCTTTGGTTTGTCTTAATGCCTGTTTAAAGTCATTTTCCTCTTTTCTTTCTCTCGATTCCCTCCTATCTTCTTCCTCATAATGATCTTGTGCCCTGGTCAACGTGTTTTCTTCTTCAAGCTTCAAAAAATATAATCAGTTGTTTAATTGCTATCACCTTTCTCCCTCCCTACTTCTTTATCTCAATCCAAATATACTTAGTTTGTTAGTATATTCATTCATACACCCGGGATTTCATTCACACACATACATAGTGTACATACACACACACACACACACACACACACACACACACACACACACACACACACACACACACACACACACACACACACACACACACACACACACACACACACAGAGTTATTTTCCCTTATAACAAATGGAGAGACAAAGTTAATTCATTCAGTTTCTGTTCAGTATGGGCTGTGTTTCTGTTCAGTATGGGCTGTGTTTCTCTATCTGGATCACAGAATCTGCAATCTGGAAGGTGACCAAACAGTCTACAAACCCAGTATCTGGGAGTGTTTTTATGAATTCTATATTTTCTTATATTCTTTATATTAATTTGCTTTTCATTGTCCATAGAATTTCATCAGTCTCGTCTCTTCATCTTTATAGATCTCACATAATATTCTCATACACTTTCACTGTCTCAGCTTCTCTCAGTCACTTATCTCAGTCTTATCTCAGGAATGACTTCTCTTCTCTTAATTAGGGCAGTTCAAAGCAGCGTGGTCAGTGCCAACACAAAACAGCTCAAAGCAACACGGTTAATTATCAGGCAGAGCAGTTAGTGGCAAAGCAAAAGAGTTTAACACAGCGCGATTAGTGTTACAGCGGAGCAGTTTAAAGTAGCGCAGTTAGTGACAAAGCAAAATAGTTTAACACAGTGCGATTAGTGTTACAGCAGAGCAGTTTACAGCAGTACAATCTGTGATCACAGCACAACCAAAAGAAACTTTATCTCTGGATCCTGGCCTTTTATAAATTTTCCTTAAAGCCAATTTTATGCTCCGGAATTTATTAAGCGCTTTATCTTATCTAACTGACGCACTTCTTGCGTTTTTTAAGCACTTCCTGCTTTATTTCGCACTTCCTGCGTTTCGCACTTCCTGCGTTTATTTCGCACTTCCTGCGTTTATTTCGCACTTCCTGCGTTTTTTTTCGCACTTCCTGCATTTATTTCGCACTTCCTGCGTTTATTTCGCACTTCCTGCGTTTATTTCGCACTTCCTGCGTTTAGGCACTTCTTGCCTTTTTTCGCACTTCCTGCGTTTCGCACTTCCTGCGTTTAAGCACTTCTTGCTTTAGGCCTACTTACGCATGCGCTCCTTCTTGAGACCTGGAAACTACCCTCCTTTTAATTCCTTATCAATTTTAGGTTCTTTTTGGTGGGGTCTTTTATTTAAAGCCTTTACCAACCAGGCGCTAGCTTACCAGGAGCCACACAAAACAAATATAAGCAAAAATTGCTTACCTGATTTTATGGCGCGCCTTTGTTTTGTGAGGCCTCTGCCAGCGAGCTCCCCCGGTCACTCCTCGACCCCTTCGCCACTCCTGGCTGGCTCGCCAATTATGTTGTAGCAAATTCTAAGTCCTCAAATCGGGTCTCGAAGAAATCTCTCAAGAGTCGAATTTCCAGGTGTCAGAAGAAGTAACTTTATTGACAAGCAACAAAGTGAGATGCAGCTGTTCATCTGATCTACAATGGTCAGAACCTCAGGTTTTATACCTTTTCTTATCACTAGGTAGCCAATCAGCTATCGAGATCTCGCTACCGTTAGCGTCACCTTTCCGGAGACATTATTCTATTGGTGGAAAAATCTTTGGTCATACCCATTTTCTAGAACATCTTTGGTCACATGATTCAATGCACCTGCAGTGTTGTCATACCATCCATCATTTTTAATTGACGTTTTTAGTACCATCTTATCAGCTACCTATACACATCTTCTCTCTGAGCTTGTTAGGTACTCTTTCATCCTCACAGACCACTTGACCTAATTTGACCTGATGTATCCTGATTTAACCTGGGTTCTGACTGAGACACAGAAATACAGACTTTTTACATGAGGCAAAGGAAAATCTCCAACAGTATATGTGAAAATTTTGATACTTTTTGGAACCTTATTGCGTAATAAACATAGGGGGAACGGAATTCGACGGCAAAAGTTCAGCTGTCGAAATCCGTTCCCCCACTCCCATTATGAGAGATGTTGATGGCTTAAAAATGCTGATTTTATTTTTGTTTGTGGATGAAGCTTAACTTGCATCAGTTTAAAGAATATATTTGTTTGCCTTTTATTATGATAGGACATTATAGTATCAAGAAAGTTTGACGAACCGGGACTTGAACTTAGGTCGCCCAAAGCTAAAAAAAAAAGAAAAAAAATTCAGGGCACTGACCACTAGGCTATTGAGGACAGGTATATGCGAAAATTTTGATACATTTTGGAACCTTACTGCGTAATAAACATAGGGGGAACGGAATTCGACGGCAAAAGTTCAGCTGTCGAAATCCGTTCCCCCACTCCCATTATGAGAGATGTTGATGGCTTAAAAATGCTGATTTTATTTTTGTTTGTGGATGGAGCTTAACTTGGATCAGTTTAAAGAATATATTTGTTTGCCTTTTATTATGATAGGACAGTATAGTATCAAGAAAGTTTGACGAACCGGGACTTGAACTTAGGTCGCCCAAAGCTAAAAAAAAAAAAAAAAAAATTCAGGGCACTGACCACTAGGCTATTAAGGACAGATACATGTGAAAATTTTGATACATTTTGGAACCGTATTGCGTAATAAACATAGGGGGAACGGAATTCGACGGCAAAAGTTCAGCTGTCGAAATCCGTTCCACCACTCCCTTTATGAGAGATGTTGATGGCTTAAAAATGCTGATTTTATTTTTGTTTGTGGATGGAGCTTAACTTGGATCAGTTTAAAGAATATATTTGTTTGCCTTTTATTATGATAGGACAGTATAGTATCAAGAAAGTTTGACGAACCGGGACTTGAACTTAGGTCGCCCAAAGCAAAAAAAAAAAATATTGCCTGAGCACTGACCACTAGGCTATTGTGGACAGGTTTATACTAAAATTTTGATACATTTTGGAACCTTATTGCGTAATAAACATAGGGGGAACGGAATTCGACGGCAAAAGTTCAGCTGTCGAAATCCGTTCCCCCACTCCCCTTATGAGAGATGTTGATGGCTTAAAAATGCTGATTTTATTTTTGTTTGTGGATGGAGCTTAACTTGCATCAGTTTAAAGAATATATTTGTTTGCCTTTTATTATGATAGGACAGTATAGTATCAAGAAAGTTTGACGAACCGGGACTTGAACTTAGGTCGCCCAAAGCTAAAAAAACAAAAACAAAATCAGGGCACTGACCACTAGGCTATTAAGGACAGATATATGTGAAAATTTTGATACATTTTGGAACCTTATTGCGTAATAAATATAGGGGGAACGGAATTCGACGGCAAAAGTTCAGCTGTCGAAATCCGTTCCCCCACTCCCATTATGAGAGATGTTGATGGCTTAAAAATGCTGATTTTATTTTTGTTTGTGGATGGAGCTTAACTTGCATCAGTTTAAAGAATATATTTGTTTGCCTTTTATTATGATAGGACAGTATAGTATCAAGAAAGTTTGACGAACCGGGACTTGAACTTAGGTCGCCCAAAGCTAAAAAAAGTAAATATTTTCAGGGAACTGACCACTAGGCTACTGTAGACAGGTTTATACAAAAATTTTGATACATTTTGGAACCTTATTGTGTAATAAACATAGGGGGAACGGAATTCGACGGCAAAAGTTCAGCTGTCAAAATCCGTTCCCCCACTCCCCTTATGAGAGATGTTGATGGCTTAAAAATGCTGATTTTATTTTTGTTTGTGGATGGAGCTTAACTTGGATCAGTTTAAAGAATATATTTGTTTGCCTTTTATTATGATAGGACAGTATAGTATCAAGAAAGTTTGACGAACCGGGACTTGAACTTAGGTCGCCCAAAGCTAAAAAAAAAAAAAAAAATTCAGGGCACTGACCACTAGGCTATTGAGGACAGGTGTATGCAAAAATTTTGATACATTTTGGAACCTTATTGCGTAATAAACATAGGGGGAACAGAATTCGACAGCAAAAGTTCAGCTGTCGAAATCCGTTCCCCCACTCCCATTATGAGAGATGTTGATGGCTTAAAAATGCTGATTTTATTTTTGTTTGTGGATGGAGCTTAACTTGCATCAGTTTAAAGAATATATTTGTTTGCCTTTTATTATGATAGGACAGTATAGTATCAAGAAAGTTTGACGAACCGGGACTTGAACTTAGGTCGCCCAAAGCTAAAAAAAGTAAATATTTTCAGGGAACTGACCACTAGGCTATTGTAGACAGGTTTATACTAAAATGTTGATACATTTTGGAACCTTATTGCGTAATAAACATAGGGGGAACGGAATTCGACGGAAAAAGTTCAGCTGTCGAAATCCGTTCCCCCACTCCCCTTATGAGAGACGTTGATGGCTTAAAAATGCTGATTTTATTTTTGTTTGTGGATGGAGCTTAGCTTGGATCAGTTTAAAGAATATATTTGTTTGCCTTTTATTATGATAGGACAGTATAGTATCAAGAAAGTTTGACGAACTGGGACTTGAACTTAGGTCGCCCAAAGCTAAAAAAAGTAAATATTTTCAGGGAACTGACCACTAGGCTATTAAGGGCAGATATATGTGAAAATTTTGATACATTTTGGAACCTTATTGCGTAATAAACATAGGTGGAACGGAATTCGACGGCAAAAGTTCAGCTGTCGAAATCCGTTCCCCCACTCCCATTATGAGAGATGTTGATGGCTTAAAAATGCTGATTTTATTTTTGTTTGTGGATGGAGCTTAACTTGCATCAGTTTAAAGAATATATTTGTTTGCCTTTTATTATGATAGGACAGTATAGTATCAAGAATGTTTGACGAACCGGGACTTGAACTTAGGTCGCCCAAAGCTAAAAAAAAGTAAATATTTTCAGGGAACTGACCACTAGGCTATTGTAGACCGGTTTATACTAAAATGTTGATACATTTTGGAACCTTATTGCGTAATAAACATAGGGGGAACGGAATTCGACGGCAAAAGTTCAGCTGTCGAAATCCGTTCCCCCACTCCCCTTATGAGAGACGTTGATGGGTTAAAAATGCTGATTTTATTTTTGTTTGTGGATGGAGCTTAACTTGGATCAGTTTAAAGAATATATTTGTTTGCCTTTTATTATGATAGGACAGTATAGTATCAAGAAAGTTTGACGAACCGGGACTTGAACTTAGGTTGCCCAAAGCTAAAAAAAAAAAAAGATTCAGGGCACTAACCCCTAAGCTATTGAGGACAGATATATGCAAAAATTTTGATACATTTTGAAACCTTACCTTATGAGAAACCTTACCTTTGAAACCTAAACCTTACCTTAAAACCTTAGGGGGAACGGAATTCGACGGCAAAAGTTCAGCTGTCGAAATCCGTTCCCCCACTCCCATTATGAGAGATGTTGATGGCTTAAAAATGCTGATTTTATTTTTGTTTGTGGATGGAGCTTAACTTGCATCAGTTTAAAGAATATATTTGTTTGCCTTTTAGTATGATAGGACAGTATAGTATCAAGAAAGTTTGACGAACCGGGACTTGAACTTAGGTCGCCCAAAGCTAAAAAAAAAAAAAAATTCAGGGCACTAACCACTAAGCTATTGAGGACAGGTATATGCAAAAATTTTGATACATTTTGGAACCTTATTGCGCAGTAAACATAGGGGGAACGGAATTCGACGGCAAAAGTTCAGCTGTCGAAATCCGTTCCCCCACTCCCATTATGAGAGATGTTGATGGCTTAAAAATGCTGATTTTATTTTTGTTTATGGATGGAGCTTAACTTGCATCAGTTTAAAGAATATATTTGTTTGCCTTTTATTATGATAGGACAGTATAGTATCAAGAAAGTTTGACGAACCGGGACTTGAACTCGGGTCGCCCAAAGCTAAAAAAAAAATATTGTTAGGGCACTGAACACTAGGCTATTGAAGCTAGTAGTTTCCTGCAATCTGATAAATCTTAGGACCTTATTGAATAATAAATGTAGGGGGAACAGAATCCGACGGCAAATAGTTCAGCTGTCGAAATCCGTTCCCCCACCCCAATGATGAGAGATGTTGATGTATCGGCTTAATATATGCTTATTCTATTCTGTGTGTGGATGGAGTATAAACAGCATCAATTTGATAAATCTTAGAACCTTATTGTGTACGAAACATAGGGGGAAGAGAAACCGACGGCAAAAAAACAGCTGTCGGAATCTGTTCCCCCACTCCCATTATGAGAGGTGTTGATGTAATGGCTTAAAAAATGCTGATTTCATTTTTGTGTGTGGATGGAGCTTAACTTGCATCAGTTTAAAGCATATATTTTTTGCCTTTTATTATGATAGGACAGTATAGTATCAAGAAAGTTTGACGAACCAGGACTTGAACTCGGGTCGCAATAAGTTGAAAAAAAAATATTGTCAGGGCACTGACCACTAGGCTATTGAAGCTAGTAAGTTTCTTGCAATCTGATAAATCTTAGAACCTTATTGTGTAATAAAAATAGGGGGAACAGAATCCGATGGCAAATAGTTCAGCTGTCGAAATCCGTTCCCCCACCCCAATGATGATCAGAGATGTTCATGTATCGGCTTAAAATATGCTTATTCTATTCTGTGTGTGGATGGAGCTTAAACAGCATCAATTTGATAAATATTAGAACCTCAGTTTGTCAGAAATATGGGGGAACAGAAACTGACGGCAAAAAAACAGCTGTCGGAATCCGTTCCCCCACTCCCATTATGAGAGGTGTTGATGTAATGGCTTAAAAAATGCTGATTTTATTTTTGTTTGTGGATGGAGCTTAACTTGCATCAGTTTAAAGAATATATTTTTTACCTTTTATTATGATAGGACAGTATAGTATCAAGAAAGTTTGACGAACCAGGACTTGAACTCGGGTCGCAATAAGCTGAAAAGCAATTCACTTCAGTGCAGAGTGTACTGACCACTAGGCTATTGGGTTTAGCAATTAGCTGCAATTTGATAAATCTTAGAACCTTATTGAGTAATAAACCTAGGGGGAACAGAATCCGACGGCAAAAAAACAGCTGTCGGAATCCGTTCCCCCACTCCCATTATGAGATGTGTTGATGTAATGGCTTAAAAAAATGCTGATTTTATTTTTGTGTCTGGATGGGGCTTAACTTGCATCAGTTTAAAGAATATATTTTTTGCCTTTTATTATGATAGGACAGTATAGTATCAAGAAAGTTTGACGAACCGGGACTTGAACTCGGGTCGCCCAAAGCTAAAAAAAACATGTTAGGGCACTGACCACTAGGCTATTGAAGCCAGCAGATTACTGCAATGTGATCAATCTTAGAACCTTATTGTGTAATAAACATAGGGGGAACAGAATCCGACGGCAAATAGTTCAGCTGTCAAAATCCGTTCCCCCACCCCAATGATGAGAGATGTTGATGTATCGGCTTAAAATATGCTTATTCTATTCTGTGTGTGGATGGAGCTTAAACAGCATCAATTTGATAAATATTAGAACCTCAGTTTGTCAGAAATATGGGGGAACAGATACCAACAGCAAAAAAACAGCTGTCGGAATCAGTTCCCCCACTCCCATTATGAGAGGTGTTGATGTAATGGCTTAAAAAATGCTGATTTTATTTTTGTGTGTGGATGGAGCTTAACTTGCATCAGTTTAACATCGCTGTTACTGAAAGCGTCTGATAACACGCACTTGGATTGGCTAGCAAAGTCCAACTGCGTCATGTGAAACGCCTGTGGGTTGCTTTGATGGTTGAAAGACATGAGCATCTCTCACACACGATAAAGGCCGGGTGTTGAATTCGGACAATATACACTGAGGACAATAAAGGGAGCATGAAACATATATATTGTCGTGTTTTAATTAGGATACCACATTCACGTTTAAATTAAGTAGGCTACCACAGGCTAATTAAAAACTAAACGAAATTGTAGCTTACGCAAGTTACTGTTGCTGAAAGCGTCAGATGATCACGCACTTAGATTGACTGGCAAAGTCCAACTGCGTCCTGTAAAACGCGGGTGGGTTGCATTGGAGGTGGTTAAGCTGAGCGTCTCTCACAGACGATAAGGGTGTTGAAAATGGCAAATAGACTCTTCTTTAAAGATAAATAATGGAAAACAATGACCTCCTATGTTAAATGTAGCCAATCGAGCAAATAAGTCATTGTTGCTGAAAACGTGTTTAGTCGGTGCAGTCAGTCAGTGTTGAGGTGAATTGATGACTGGCGAAGCCCTGAGCGTGTGTAATAACATTGCGAATGGTTTTATAGTGAAGTTGGTTGAAAGCCATGTGCGTCTCTCACACACGATAAAGGGGGCGTGTTGAACATACTCCTCTGCGGGATAAAGGGATGATGGAGCCTATGTCACATATTCCCGTGTTTAATTAGGCAGCCTACCAAGCTCACATCCAGGCTTATATTGCGTAAGCTATACTACAGGTTAATTTAAAACAAAAGCAAATTTTCTGCACATTGCTGTTGCTGAAAGCGTCTGATATCACGCACTTGGATATAGCAAAGACCAAATGCGTTCTGTGAAATGCCTGTGGGTTGCATTGATGGTTGAAAGCCATGAGCGTCCCTCACAAATGATAAAGTGTGTGTGTTGAATTCGGCCAATATACTCCTGCGGGCAATTAAGGGAGGATGAAACCTATATAGTCGTGTTTTTTAATTAGGACACTTAGCACACATTCACGTTTAAATCAAGTAGGCTACCACAGGCTAATTTAAAACTAAACGAAATTTGTAGTCTACGCAAGTTACTGTTGCTGAAAGCGTCAGATGATCACGCACTTAGACTGACTGGCAAAGTCCAACTGCGTCCTGTAATACGTGGGTGGGTTGCATTGGAGGTGGTTTTAAGCTGAGCGTCTCTCACAGACGATAAGGGTGTTGAAAATGGCAAATAGACTCTCCTTAAAAGATAAATAATGGAAAACATTGACCTCCTATGTTAGGTGCAGGCAATCCAAATCTTAGAGCAAACGTAAGTCGTTGCTGGAAACGTCTGTTACGTGTAGTCAATGATGAAGTGAATAGATGACTGGCGAAGCCCTGAGCGTGTAATAACATCGCGGATGGTTTTACATTGAAGTTGGTTGAAAGCCATGTGCGTGTCATCTATACGTAAAAGGGTGCTATATGCGTGGGCAGAAAACGCCGAAGGACGTGACAAAACGGCCTTATATGACGCCCTGAGATGAGAACGGGTTGGAGAAACCTGTGTTGCGTTTCCCAAAAGCATCACAAGCCTAAGTTGATCATAGAGACCATTAGTGGCAACGGTTCTATGATTAACTTAGGCTTACGATGCTTTTGGGAAACGCATTTGGCTGTCTTGTCTCTCTGTAGTGTCATGGATGGAGAGAGTGCTCTTGCCTCTTTTATTAAATCAGCTCTTCCAAAAATGAGCCAGCTTGAGCCTTTGCTTGAGGCGCTGGGGGAGTTAGGAGTCCAGGACCGCGAGGACATGAAGTATGTCCAGGAGAGTGACCTTCTTCCCATCCTCAAGCCAGTGGAAGCAAGGAGACTCCTGTCATGCTTCAAATCCACAAGTATGTGTTTGAATTTGTATATAATGCAACTCATATTTAAGCAATAAGACAGTTTAGAACAGCTAAGGGGGGTTACTGGATTTGTATTACTCTTGCAAAATATATTACACAACATGAGTCTATGATTATGTCCTTTATTAAGGTCAAAGTGATGTGTCTGAAAGCCCTTCCAGCAACCGACTGTCCTCAAATAAAGCCTGTGACAGTCCTGATGAAATGTCCCTTTCTGGTGAGTACATGGTGTACTGAATGCCTTTAAAGGATTAGTTCACCTCAAAATGAAAATTTCCTGATAATTTACTCACCCCAATGCCATCCAAGATGTTCATGTCTTTTTTTCTTCAGTGGAAAAGAAGGAAAACATTTTCCACTTTTTGAGAAAAACATTTCAGGATTTTTTCTCCACACAATGGACTTCAACAGTCGTCAGATTGTGAACTAATCCTTTAATGGGACATTTAGATCTATTTTAGATCTACTTCTAGGTTTCTCCTACCACTGCTATGCTGATGACACACAGCTCTTCCTCTCATTTCAACCAGATGATCCCACAGTAGCTGCACGGATCTCAAGCTGTCGACATGGATGAAGGAACATCACCTGCAGCTCAACCTGGCAAAGACTGAGCTTCTCGTCCTCCCTGCCAATCCATTTCTACAACACGACTTCACTATCCAGCTAGATTCAGCATCAATCACCCCATCAAGATCAGTCAGAAATCTTGGAGTAATACTGGATGACCAGCTGAGCTTCACAGATCACATTTCAAAGACAGCTCGATCATGCAGATGATGAAGATCAGGCCTTTCCTAACTGAGCATGCAACACAACTTCTCGTCCAGGCCCTGGTCATATCTAGGCTTGACTACTGCAATGCTCTTCTGGCTGGACTTCCATCCTGTGCAACTAAACCTCTACAAATGATTCAAAATGCTGCAGCTCGTCTTGTCTTCAACGAGCCCAAAAGGGCCCACGTCACTCCTCTGTTCATCTCTCTGCACTGGCTACCTCTCGCATCAAGTTCAAGGCATTGACGCTTGCTTACAGATCTATCACAGGCTCAGCTCCCTCCTACTTTCACTCACTCCTACGAGTCTACATCCCTACCAGAAGCCTACGATCGGTCAACGAGCGACGTCTCGTGGTTCCATCACAGAAAGCCACAAAACCACTTTCCAGAACATTCACATTCACAGTTCCATGCTGGTGGAATGCTCTTCCCACCCTCATCCGGAATGCAGAATCCCTGACAACATTCAAAAGACAGCTGAAAACCCATCTCTTCCGTGAGCACTTAACCTCTTAAAAAAAAAAAAATCTACTTTTTCCTTTAAATCCTCGCTTATCGGGCTTATGCTACTCTGAACAATGCCTGCACTTTGTATTTTGAACACTTCTTGCGTTGTTTCTTGCCTCTTCACGATGACTCGCTTAATTTAGTCCTAATTTCAAATCAAATCAAATCAAATCAAAGTTTATTTATAGAGCACCTTTTTAAAACAGCAGGTGTACAGTGCTGTACATACAATATAAAATAAACAATAAAACTAAAAAGAATAAAATAAATAAAAACACAATAAAAAAAAGCAATAAATACAATAATGAATTATAACACACACTTAAAAAGAACTTCTAACAGGTAACTCTCATACTGTGTTATATGCAGTACTATACAAATATGTTTTTGAAGGGGCAATGCACCTGCTCTCTTTTTGAAATGGGAAATTTAAGGTGACCCAAAAGATCTGAAAGATCAATCAACTGTTTCTGACAGTTTGTAACTTCACATGTGAAGGGTCCCTGCAGAGACCAGAAGATGACTGCCGATGATGACGGTAAACATGACATTTAAATGCGTTGTAATTTCTGAAGCGTAACTTACAACCTGCCATGCAACATGCATATAGGTAATGTGCCTCATAATTTAAAAACAGCAAGTGAAGGTGCCTGCCTAATGTATAAAGGTAAATTATTCCAGAGTTTCGGGGCCGCCACTGCAAACGCACGGTCACCTCTGCTCTTTAATCTTGCATTGGGGGAGACTAAAAGCAGTTTCCCAGCAGACCTAAGTGCTCTGGATGGAACATATGGCTGTAATAGATCCGAGAGGTATTTAGGAGCAGTGTTATTTAATGATTTAAAAACTAAAAGTAAAATCTTAAAATCAATTCTAAAACGAACTGGCAACCAGTGAAGGGAAGCTAATATAGGTGTAATGTGGTCCTGTTTGCGTGTCCTTGTTAATAGACGTGCAGCCGCATTTTGTACCCTCTGCAAACGTGTTAGAGATGCCTCACCAATGCCTACATAGAGACTATTACAATAGTCCAGGCGGGATGATATAAAAGCGTGGATGACCTTCTCAAAATCAGTAAAAGATACAAATGACTTGACTTTAGATAATTGCCTTAACTGATAAAAACACGATTTAACTACCAAATTAATCTGTTTATCTAGTTTAAAGTCACCGTCCATTAAAACACCTAGGTTTTTTACAACGGGCTTCACATATGACTTTTAAGTCGCCAAGATCTACATCAGGGGTATTGATGGTACCACCAGGTCGAAACAAAATGATTTCAGTTTTATCTTCATTGAACTTTAAGAAATTGGAGGCCATCCAGGCTTTAATATCCTCAAGACATCTCAACAAAGGTGCTATAGAGTTTGCATTGTTTCGTTTCAAAGGCAGATAGAGTTGCGAGTCATCTGCATAACAGTGAAACGAGATGTCATGTTTCCTAAATATGGACCCTAAAGGTAATATATATAAAGAAAATAAAATGGGTCCAAGAATGGAACCCTGAGGGACTCCACATACAAGAGATGCAGTAGAAGACACAAATTCCCCAAGACGTACCGAGAAAGTTCTTTCACCCAGATAAGATCCAAACCATTGTAATGCGGCACCCTTTACACCAACACAATGCTCAAGACGAGAGATCAGTATATTGTGATCTAAGGTGTCAAAAGCAGCAGTAAGATCTAACAGCATAAGAACAGCATAGTTACCTGTGTCAGTGGCCAATAATAAATCATTATAAACTTTTAACAGGGCCGTTTCTGTGCTGTGAAGTGATTTAAAACCAGATTGATAAATTTCTTGCATACCATGCAAGTCTAGAAAGGATAGTAATTGTTTAAAAACAACTTTTTCCAATATTTTAGAAAGAAACGGGAGTTTCGAAATGGGCCTAAAATTAGCAAGAACCGATGAATCCAGGTTTGGTTTTTTCATCAGTGGTTCCACTATTGCGTGTTTAAAATGTAGGGGTACAACTCCATGAATGAGACTACTATTTACAATCAATAGTATTGTAGGGCCAAGGGTTTCAAAAACCTTTTTTAGGAAATCTGGGGAAATAATGTCTGTGGGACAAACAGATGGATTCAATTTTGTCAATGATGTCTTTTAAACAAGCAAGAGAAAAAAGACATATCAGCAGAAGGGTGAACAATATTAGCTCTAACAGTCACAATCTTGTCATTAAAAAACTGCAAAAAGTTTTCACATGTTTCTTTGGAAAATTCCAAAGTCATTTGTTGAGATGTATTTAAAACAGAATTAACCCTCTGGGGTCTGAGGTGTTTTTGGGGTCCTTGAGATGTTCTGACATGCCCTGACATTTGTGCTTTTTTTATTTGCTTATAAACATATCAATGGCAAAAAAAAAATACACTCTATATAGCACAAACAGGACTACCATAATATGTGAGCCACATGTATGTACATGTTTTCATTTTTGAGAGAATAATGTTTATGCATGGTTATTGAAAAAACTAAAAATTAAAGTTTCTGAAATAAGGCCACAAAACACATACTAAATATGTTTCAATAAGACTTTTGACTTATGGATGCCATTGTCTAGTGTTTTTTCTTCAAAATGATGTGAAAATCATCCTGCCTAATCATTCACAGAACACAATACATTGATTTATATTTTGCAAAACACTTTCTGTCTGGAAAGGCAATATGCGGAGTGGGCGTCAACGATCATGCATATTTAGTGGTTCACACCTGGAGACAATGGGGCCGCATACTTAATGAGGCATTCATTCAGGTGTGTCACAAGAAAGAATGCAAGAGCAACAGTTGGAAGCATCTCATGTTTTTTTTTATTTTTACACAAATTGTGCTTGCAAATTGGGCTATAATATGAAAAGTAAAACATGTCTAGTAATTGTGCAGTTAAATCTCATACTGTATTTTCAGTTTTGGAATATTTATCCTCTCCCCAAATTTGTCACTAATAAAACACAATAAAAAATTATTTTAAAGAAAAGGCTTATATTTACCTTTTATTAGTTTGTTTACATCTACCTTGTATTTTTTATTAATTAAAAAGGTTACAATTACAACAACAATTCAAGTGTAATCTTTCTTTGTAAAAACTAAAGTATACATTTTATCATACATATTTCAAAGTTAAGGATTCATTACTTGAATATAGCCTAGGCTACATTGGAATAAACACTACAACATATTATTTGATTACTTTATTGTTGACAAAACATACTATATTTAACATATGAGCAAAAATTGGCAAACAAAAACACTTTATTTGAGGTGGCAGATATTTTACAGTAAAAATGTATAATCTATCCAAAACTAATCAATGAAATGTTGTCTTTCATATGTCTGTAACATAGTAACTTTCGTTTTTATTATAAGAAATATAAATGTTAATTTGCAGTTTAATACGTTGCTTATACAAATACATTAAATTTCAACATATTTCACTCGATTTTTACTCAGTAGCCTATAGCAATACAGTTTGCTAAAAGCAAAACATTCACAGACAGAAACGATTCAAATTTAAACCGTCTTTAGTTGTGGTAAAACAGCGGCATCTCTGCTGTTCATTCATTCGTTCATGCACAGAAACGCGTCGCACTTGAGAATGAAAAAAAAAAAAACTTACTACATTGTTCCATAGCCTCGGATCTGTTGCTCCTCGTACTTCTGAGGTAAATGTTCCATTATAGTATTATTCCTCACAGCGCTGCGAGACTGTGTAAAAAAGTACAATGATCTGATGTGTTTTCTCGAGCTGATATGGACGTTCACAGTTTGCAGGATTGCCTCAGTCATTTGCGTTTGAATAGCGCGCGCTCTCCGGGGCGGAGTCACATTACATTTGAATGAGCTCTAATTAGCTCGACTGGAATCGCTCTCTTTTAATACAGATTTCACAAGCTGAGAATATTTGTTTTTTAGATATAATACTTCATTTAAAAGGAGAGAATTCAAGCTTCATGCCTGTGTGTCTGAATGCCTGATTGACTGAGTATTCGCTGAGTTATGGTTCATTTTCGGACGCGTTTCAGAATGGACTACACTGACAGAGAGAAGGCAGAACTCACTTCGTGTTTATTTTTCTTTATTTGGCAAAAAGCACAACACTTTGTTTTTATTGTGAGTATACACAAAAATAATACACACTAAACAGGATAGATTGATGTATAACACAAGCATATAAGATAAAAATTAATATTTTTTTTTAATTATTTTTTTGCACTCATACGGAAAAAAACGAGCCTATCGCGCCGGCGCGACAGCCGACCTCAGGGGGTTAATAGTGTTGAACAGAACACGAGGTTTGTGAGAATTATTTGCGATGATATTTGAGAAATACCTTGACTTTTACATTTTTACAGTTTTTTGATATTTAAACAAGCTGTCTTTCAAGATCTCAGACGAAACCCTTAGCCTATCTTTTTTCCACTGGCGTTCCGCTCTCCTGCACTCGTGCCTAGCAGCACGGGTAATGTCATTTAGCCACGGTTCAGATTTTGGCTTAGCACGAATAGTCCTGAAAGGGGCAACAATGTCCAGTGCATTCTGACAAGAAGTATAAAACAATGATGTTAACTCATCAATATTATAATGCTGAGTGGACACTGAGAAGGCCATGTTTGTGCTATTAAAAACATCAGTAAAAGAGTTCTGCAGTTAAAGAGTTAAATGAGCGACAGCGACGAGCAGGAGCACATGGTTTAGGACTACAGAAACAAGAAATCTCGAATAACACAGGCATGTGGTCAGAAAAAGTAGCATCACAAACATTAATATTGTTAACAGGTAGACCACACAATAAAACCAGGTCTAATGTGTGTCCGTGCTCATGTGTAGAGCTAGCCACAAACTGCATCAAGTTAAACGACTTCGTGAGATTTAAGAAGTCTTTAACCAATGGCTTGGAGGGACAACAGATATGGATGTTAAAATCTCCAACAATTAAAACTCTGTCATACTTCGGCATGATTTCAGCCAGAAAATCGGAAAAGTCGTTTATGAAGTCTTTATGGTATTTGGGAGGACGATAAATCACAGCGCATAGCACTGGGTCAAGTTGATTCAGCTCAAATACAATCAGCTCAAAGCTTGAGTAGAAGTTGCACATCACACGCCGACAGTTTAATTTTTCCTTAAAAATAATCGCAATTCCTCCACCCCGTCCTTTAAGTCGTGGAGAGTTAAAAAAGTCACAGTTTGAGGGTAAAATCTCCGAAAAGGGGCTTAACTCACCCTCGTTCATCCAGGTTTCAGTCATGCACAGTAGATCCAAGTTATTTGAGGTATAAAAATCATTTAAGATAAAAGTTTTGTTTACCAGCGACCTGGCATTTACCAGGGCAATCCTGGCTGGAGCAGGGTTATTTGCTATCCGGGGCTCATGATCCAACACCCGTAGACACGATGTGTTGACTCCACCTCTCCGAAAGCGGGGGGACGCGGAACGGGGAGCCCTGGACTCCTTGTCGGCGTCGACCACCGGTACCAGCCAGGTGTAAACAGGATCCAAAGAACGCATGGAAATATAGTTGCAGTCGTCTATCTGATACTCCGCTAATGTTCTACGGAGATTGCAGGAAACTGCCAGACGGGATTTAATTTTTATCAGCAGGCCGCCACGTTTCCCCCGACATTTATGTCGCTTTTTCTTCCGAGCAGGAAACGGCGTTCGGCAGAGATACGCAGGTACCTCGTGCAGGTGAAGTAAGGTTTTCGATCCACATATTTTCCATATTTGATCTAATGTTCAGCAGTATCTGGCGATCATACACCAGTAGAGAGTCCACATTGTTAAAAGTAGTTAGTAAAAACAACACAAACACAATTTAAGGCTAGAGACAATAGACGGCCTGCCACACACACTGGCGCCATCTTGGCCACCAATTTGTAAGTCGCTTTGGACAAAAGGGTCTGCTAAATGACTAAATGTAAATTTCAGGAAAGTTTGATGAATTATGTCACATTTTTCACGTAAAGAATCGTTGGGTGAACCTTTCATTCATCACACCTGAAATTGCTTGTTAGGTGTTTTTCAATGATATACCCAACCTTAAATAATGTTCACACACTGTTGTACAAGGCATCATTTATTGAAAGACCATAATATATTATAAAATGGGATGTAAATATGTGAGGCTCTTCCAGCTCTGGCATCTCCTTGTGTATCATCTGTTTCTTTGATGGATTGAAACATTAACTAACCCACACCCCAAATTTGACAGTGTGTGGAAAAATAGATGGCTTTACAGTGCATGTAGCATCATTTCATAACAGCCTATGTTCTTTGTGTACTTCTGCATCTCTTTAGGTGCCCACAGCTCAGCAAGTTCAAACTCAGGGTCAACATCTAGTTCAAGTGTGGGTTTCACACCTCATCAACTGCCTGACGACAGCTGGCATTATAGTTTTGAAATTCCTTGGAAGAAGATGCCATCTGAGATCATTGGAAAACTGGAAACAGGGACGCGACAACAAAAAATGAGAGACTTGAAATTATACGACTGATAGTGAGTGAAATATTAACAATATGTCCAACACCCGGGAAGAAACACATCAGTGAGATTGAAAGAAAGATGGCCAAGGCATATCCTGGGGCATTCAGAGATGTCATTGAAGGTAAAATTGTAGGCAGTGGGTATGATTCAGTCATCAAACAGATGATCAGCAGAGTGGATAATGTGAGGAGAGGAAACACATCACTTTCTTTAAAGAGACAAGCTGTTAGCAACAGTGAAGGTGAAGATACTCCATGTAGAAAGAAAAGACTAGACACCTATGGGTGTTTCAACTGGCAACCACCTAATGAAACGCCTGATTCCCAGAAACATGTACAGGAGGAATTGAAGAAAATGTACAAAGAAGGGTGCCCTGACACCAAAGGTATTGACAACATGATGAGGGCCACCTTCTTCACCCAAAGAAAAGACATCATCAGTGGTACTGAGACCTCTGATTTGACACATGAATGGCCATATTTATTTGAGACAGTTGGCATGAAGACTCATTTACAGGAATGGACATTGATAAAAGCATAGCAAGTAAGTGTGCAAGGGTTGTGTCCTACTTCAAGTGTAGTGACTAGACAGCAAAGATGGAGACCATCTTCAGAGAAATGTCACAAGAATGTCTTCAGAAGAATGTGGATGATGTCAACACTGCTGGGTTTCTTCAGCTAGTTCTCAAGTACTTCAGCGAGAGAGAGGACCAGATGTTCTATAAAGTGGATCTGCATCTGAAGTGGACACTGCTGAACTTCCAAGGACACCCTGCATAATTGTGTGTGGTATGTTTGAATATTTTAGTAAAACTATATTTAATAATTACTGGAATTTATGTTCTTTGCCCAAAAAAAATGTTTGTATGTGAATGCTGTTTTACATTAAGATTATGACACAAGTGAAGCACAAAGCTTTGTTTACAAAAGAAATAATAGTTTAGCAATTAAATGTTACATGCAGCCATGGAAAAGTTTGAATTCATGACGAATGAGAGAGTTGTGCGTGAGCCCATAAATTTAAGCTTTGTCGGCTTTGAATTCTGGTTTGCGATCTGGTCACCCGATTATCAGCGAATTTAACAATATTCCATTAGTTATTCCATATAGAATTGTCTACTTTTAAACAAAACAATTCAAGCGAAAATAAACCGACTAGCATATGCTTATGAATTCTGTATGAAGTGTGCATTTCTCTCTATAGGCGTGTTCACTGAGAAGATGATGAGTCAGCATCGTCAACTTCATCCTTGCAGCCGACACAGAAAACACTTTATTAATAAACAATTCAAATGTCTCCTTGCTATATTTGACACATTCATAATCATTACTTTTGCCGGTTCTTTGTGACAGCTGTTATGTGCGTTACTGGCAGCGTCACCATCTGGTTACATGAACACGTCACCACCGCATCAGCACCAGAACATGGAGATTTTATTTTAGAGAATAATCGCACAACCTATTCGATATTCTATAATTAAATCAACTAATCGAATATTCAAAAATCGTGACATCCCTGCATGGAATCTCTTGTTTCTTTTCCCATATCGTCACTCGCGTCTCTAGTCAAAAAAAAAAAAGCCTGAAATAGTCTCTGAGTTTCTTCATTCTTTAAAAAGCTCAGTCTTGCCAGCAGAGTTTTTTCAGAAAGTCTCAAAAAATCTATGAATTTCTTCAAAAAGCCCGTTTTTGGCAGCAGATTTCGCTTACGGCCATACCACTTTAAGAACGCCCGATCTTCTCTGATCTCGGAAGCTAAGCAGAGTCGGGCCTGGTTAGTACATTCTTCATTCAAACTATACCGCTAACGTTAGGTTACGTTAGCCACCCTCTGGTCGTGGGTGAGTAATGCTATCACAGGTCGCTAGCTAACTGGCTGATAAATGCAAACTATCATTTCTAAATGCATTTTGTGGGGGCATTGACTTTAGCTAAAGTTACCACGTGTAAGTTAGTTAACGTTACAGCTAATGTTATGTTCGTAAATTCAAATGCACTTGTTCTGCTGAGTGTTTTTAATAGTTAACCTTCAGCAAGGATGTGTTAACTAGGGTTGGGTACCGAAACTCGGTTCCAATAGGGAACCGGTTCCGACGTAAACGGTAGTAACCAGACCGAATAAGAACGAAACTTTCGGTGCCTGATTTCGGTGCCTGACGTTTTTTACCGCCCCCTATAAAACATCTCGCGGCACGAATGATCCAATAATAAAACATCTCCAGTTAACCAGCAGAGCATTCATTTAGTTCGTTTGTTAAATAAGAGATCTAGCGCTGAAATGTGTTTTTTAAATCAAGTGATCAAAGTGCTCGTTGCCGCTGCGATCAGTGGCGCGGATACAGTGTTTTCTCTTGGCTCGCGCACACACTTGGCTTCACTCGGACGCGCGCTTCAATACGTTGCGGAGATCGATCTATTTATGAGGCGCCGTCTATATGATTATGTGCGCGGAGAGTTTGTGTGTGCGTGCTCGCGTCTCAGATGAGTGTGTGTGTGTGTGTGTGTGTGTGTGTGTGTGTGTGTGCTCGCGTCTCAGATGAGTATGTGCGCGGAGAGTTCCGCGCGTCTCGTGTGTGTAGAGTTTGCGTGTGTGTGCGTGAGCGACTTTAGAAGTTGTGCATTTCATATGTATTAGTTTGAGTATTCAGTAGTATACATGTATGTGTGACTACCTAGTACATGTGTATGCAAGGGTTTCATATGTGCGTGAATGAAGTTTGATTTAAGCCCTAGACGGCGCCTCATATCTATTCGTTCTGGTGAAATCTCAAAATATAATGGACACAAAGTGTCCCTGCTTGATATACAACCACTGATGAGCATAATCGGTTTAAAAAAATAAATAAAAAAATAAACAAAAAACTACGAATGCGGATTAGAACCCAAAACCTCTGACACGCTTGACTAAAGTTCAAGTTCAGCTGCCAGTGTTCCTCTTCGGGTAAGTCTAGTATTTTAATGCTAACTGCAAATCTTGAATATCAAGTATGAAGTATATCAATATCAAGTATATTTATATGGCTATACTGTGTGTTAAATATTTCTGCTCAGTGTCAGATATTTCTCTGTTTTGTAAAAGTCATAATATGAGAAGACAAAATTTTGATCTTAACTCAAGTGTTTTGTGCTACATCAGTAGCCTTTTAAAGGGCACAATTTTTCATTTAATCAGAAATCAGAAAATCTTTTTCAGAAAATCACACACACACACACACACACACACACACACACACAGAGGTATTATTTTTTTGATAAAGTGTGTGCGGTTTAGTTTTCTTAAGTACCGTTTCAAGAACCGTTTAAGTACCGGAACCGTTTGAAAAATACCGAGTAGGTACTGGTATCGGATAAAACCTAACCAATACCCAACCCTAGTGTTAACCCTCTGGGGTCTGAGGTGTTTTCTGGGCCCTGGAGGTGTTCTGACATGCTCTGACATTTGTGCTTATTTCTGTTACTTGTGACATGTTCATGGCTAAAGTCTGATTACACTGTATTCAGCACAAACTCTGCTACAATAATATATCAGCAGCATGTATGTAAAAGTTTGTAGTTTTGAGATAATGACGTTTATGTGTGGTTTGTGAAAAAAAAACAAAAAAAAACAATTGTCACTGAAATAAGGTCATGAAACCCATATTAATTATTTCTTCACAAGACCTTTGAAAATTGTATCACATAGCGTAGAATATTTGCTCCAAAACTATGTGAAAATCATCCTGACAACTCATTCAGATAAGACAATATATTGATTTAAAATTTGTAAGACATGTTTTGCGTAAGAAAGCTTTAAGTAGGCATGAACACATCCTGAATATTAATGGCTTTCACACCTGAGGAAGACAAAGACCCTCCCCTCTAATGGCCCTATCAGGTGCTAACAGGCCCTGTCATTCTGAGCAACCTTGCACAAAGAATGAGGAGATTTAAAAAAGAATGGCTTTTTGATTGTTTGGATTTATTTACAACACAACATAATCCAAAGATACACAACAAATGCACATTATTTAAAGGGGTGGTAAAACACCTTTTTTCAAAGACTTGAATGTGTTTGTGGGGTGCACTGTAACATGTGTTCATGCTTCGTTTTTAAAAATTCGCATTATTTTTCACATATTTAACCATTATTCTACACTGCTCTGTCCCTCCTTTAAAAACGGTTGATGATTTCCGCGTTCTATGAAGCAGAGACTTAACCAGTTACACACCTTTGTGCGATTCCTGAAACATAAAATACCACATTTATTGAAACCACTGTAGTAATGTTGACTACTTTAATCATGGTTTTGCTTCCTTTCTGGATTTCAAGAGGTGCAATGATGTTGCTGTTTATGTGTGATTTAGATGCCTTCAGGTTTCATGAAAAATATCTTAATTTGTTTTACAAAGATGAACAAAGGTCTTACAGGTGTGAAACGAGTAATTAATGACAGAAATTTCATTTTTGGGTGAACTAATCTTTTAACACTGTGTTCAGCATACACTTCAGTACTCCATTACTATCATTTGAGGAACACCAACCTGCATTTTCTACTTTCACTTGTGAAAATACATTGACACCTTTTGTTACTGTCAAAATGTATAAAAACACAAACCATGTCTGATAATACACCATTCATAGTTAACACTAACATCTGGGAATAACAATAGACAAATAAAAACTTCTCCCAAATGTCAGAACACAAAATTTCCTCAATTATGAATGAGACCAAAACTGCTTACATTTACATCTTTTGTTTATCAATCAACCAACAATTCACTTTCCTGTTTTAAGCAAAATTAAGACATAAACAAGAAAATTACTTCTCTCCAAAGTACTCAACTGAACATCTTTCTTTGCGTTTTGTTGTCTCTCTTAACACATTTTCCATTTGTTTTCTCATTCGCTTTCAACGCAACTTCAACAGAAACTCCAGCCTTGCTGCTGTGAAACAAGTTCTCATTACCCACTTCTAGACTAACTTGTTGTTTCTTATGTCCTGCAGTTTCTTTAGACCTTCTGTTGCTTTCATCACCTCCATTTCCCTCCAAAGCCAGACTCAAATAATCAGAAGTTTAATGTGTTAACATGTTATTTCCCCTCTACACTGTTCATTACGGCACAAAGGGCTTTTACACTGTTGAATACGACACGGTGTGCTGAGGATTAGCACATGAGCAGCGCGCTTGTCTGTAAATGTGACAGTGATGGTACTTGGCCAAACACTGACTAAAGTTGTATAAACTATAAACATTGTGTTAATTCTAATTAACATAAACAATTGTTCAAGCATCAAATTTTCAGACAGTGCTTCTGTAAATTGTTCCATGGTTGCACTACTTGTGCATCTGATAATTTTCTTGGAACACGTATCCTCTAAAATGTCCTCTACTTCCTTAATAGTGTCGGTGTAAATGGGATATTCGAGAGGACGATAATGCTCTGTGATAGAAAGTTGTCTCAGTCCCTCCCCAAGGTATTGTGCTCTGTCTAAAATAACCGTAGCATTACCTTTATCGGCTGGCTTGATTACTATCTCAGTATTGTGATATAATTCTTTAAGGGCTTTTCTTTCGCCCGGGGTCAAATTGGGAGTCACACCCAAACCCCAGTGTAATTTTTTGAAGGCAAAATTGTCAGCTCTGATGATTTTTTTTTTCAATTTCTTTAGGCAAGCTAGATAACACGGGCTCCCAGTCAGAGGGGTGAGTGAACGGTACTTTCGTTTTTTGTTTTTTCTTGCCCTCAAAGAATGTTTCTAGCTTGAGTCTGCGGTGGTATGCCTGCATGTCTGCTAGCAATTCTTTTTTTCTGCAGCTCGATGGGGTGGGGATGTAGGAGAGGCCCCTTTTAAGGACTGAGGTTTGATCTTCCGATAACACAAAGGACTTCGACAGGTTAATAATGAGTTTGTGAGAACCGCATTTTGGGTTATCAGGGTTTATAAGTTTAAATGCGAAGCCCAATGTGTGAGGAGAGCCTTTGCCGTGGCCGGTCTCCAATGGAGTCTGTCTTTCTCCACATGGAAATGTGTGGATACCAGCCGAGGGATAAAGTTCAGGTTCTTCTTAATAAAACTGTTCATGTGCTCTAGCATGTCCTGCTCTGCCTGTGGCAGCACTCTCGAGAAATTAATTAGAGGCACGATTATTTCTGTCTGTGGTAGGATCCTTTTCACTGTTTTGTAGGTCTTCTGAATTTCCGTTATGGCCGTCATTCTGTATCTCTGTTTGCGATTGTTAATGCCAAATGACAGAACAACTTTCTCTGGTACCCTGTGGCCTTTTCTAAAATATTGCACGCATGCTGGAACTTAGCCCCAGGTAAGCTGTCAACTTGGAGATCGGGTTCCTCATAGTGAGGAAGCCTAGATAGGTTCGAGTCCCCAATGATGACAATTCTCTTTTTTAATGTGAGGCTCCAATCTACAAGTTTTCTTGTAGTGTTAATGTGGCGTAAAGAGCGGTTAAGAGAACCAGAAGATGGGCTGTCAATCATTTGGGGTTCATTTCTGTCAATTTCTGTTGACAGTCTGGATGTGTTTATGTTTGTGTCTTTCCTAGGTGCAAGAACCACAGGAGATGGTGGTACATCTTTGCCTTCTGTCTCAAAACACTGTTTTGCTGACTCAAAATCACCTCCTTTACCCTTCTCCTCCAAACCCTGGCTCTGTGAACATTCAGCAGTTTCAAGCATCAACAGTTCTTCAAGTATCAAATCTTCGGACATTGCTTCTGTAGATCGTTGCATGCTTGATGTATGAACCACAACGTGTCTCCCTTGTGCTTCAGAAGTCTGATTTGCTGACTCAGAATCATAAATGATGCAGAGATAACACGTTGTCCTCTGTATTTAATGTGCAAATGGCCATGATCATCACTGAGCAACTTTGCTGCCAACTCATCTGGTTCCAGCCGACTGTAGACTTGCACATCCAGCAACTCACGAAGCACAACATCTTCTGTTACAAAAGTGCTCATTTGCTCACTCTTGTCCTGTACAGTGACAGCTGCACGAAGGACTGACATCACTCTTGCTGTTTTGCAGTATGCTGCACATTGTGGACATCTTGTCATCAGTGTCTGGAAGTTGAGCGCAGGCAAAGGATGCAGCTTCAGACATTGGTATTCCGCTTTGACCTCTGCCATCACAACTTCTCCCTCTTTGATCTTAAAACGGTCAATTACTTGCGCAACATTGCTTGATACATCAGGCACAACTGTTATAGAAGACTGTTTAGTAGTAGACAAACCAGAACAACCATCAAACTGTCGAATAGATGCATTCTTGATTGTGTACCACTTCCCTGTTTCAAGCATATCTCCTCCCCAGACAGTCAATGACAAACCACAGGTTTGATCTCCCACATCATAAGACCTTCTTTGCAATCTTTGATTGTTGCGGGTCATTGCCTGAGTATCTTCAGCACTTTGATTGTGACATTCACCTAAAATACAAAATACAGGGCAAAGAATTGTTACACTAACCAACAATAATCTCTTTTCTTGGCAACAATAACATGATGTTACACCACACACACACATGAATCCAACAAACAAGTATGTCTCTATACAACATCTCAGGTACTACAGGCAAACTATACTTAAAGTTACTTAAACTAAACTTTATCTACTATTATCATAAAGGACTGTTTAACAACCACACTTAAAACATTCTAATAATATTTCCTATATATACCAAAACAAACGCCATCTTTACAATCAGAACTGCCAATCAATAGTGATTCTAACAGCAGCACATCCTGTCACATGACCAGAATGATGTATACCGTCTTTACCACCACTATTTACAGATCAATATGGTTAATAGTGCTGTAAAATATGAAAAAAAATATTTGCCAAATTATTTTTTCTTTATTGCCAATATTTGTAGCCACCATACCTTTTCATAAATTAAATGTGACATCATTGGTTATTTCTTTATACTTTTAAAACTTTTTTCATATGTTGTGCAGTACGCAAATGCTTGTATTATAGGTTTGGAAGAATCTTTTTTGCATCTTTTGCAGCATCTCGCACATGACACAATGTTCTACGCGACACTCATAGTAAAAGAAGTTCAACTTTTTAAAAACGCGCCCCTACACCTGCATCTCGAAGACACCTTCTGTGTGAATGGCCTAATACTCAATACTTTATTTTGCCGCAGTGATAATTTGAAAAGACTTGCAAATTACATAATTCTGATTAGGGTTGGGTATTGGTTAGGTTTTATCCGATACCAGTACCTACTCGGTATTTTTCAAACGGTTCCGGTACTTAAACGGTTCTTGAAACGGTACTTAAGAAAACTAAACCGCACACACTTTATCAAAAAAATAATACCTCTGTGTGTGTGTGTGTGTGTGTGTGTGTGTGTGTGATTTTCTGAAAAAGATTTTCTGATTTCTGATTAAATGAAAAATTGTGCCCTTTAAAAGGCTACTGATGTAGCACAAAACACTTGAGTTAAGATCAAAATTTTGTCTTCTCATATTATGACTTTTACAAAACAGAGAAATATCTGACACTGAGCAGAAATATTTAACACACAGTATAGCCATATAAATATACTTGATATTGATATACTTCATACTTGATATTCAAGATTTGCAGTTAGCATTAAAATACTAGACTTACCCGAAGAGGAACACTGGCAGCTGAACTTGAACTTTAGTCAAGCGTGTCAGAGGTTTTGGGTTCTAATCCGCATTCGTAGTTTTTTGTTTATTTTTTTATTTATTTTTTTAAACCGATTATGCTCATCAGTGGTTGTATATCAAGCAGGGACACTTTGTGTCCATTATATTTTGAGATTTCACCAGAACGAATAGATATGAGGCGCCGTCTAGGGCTTAAATCAAACTTCATTCACGCACATATGAAACCCTTGCATACACATGTACTAGGTAGTCACACATACATGTATACTACTGAATACTCAAACTAATACATATGAAATGCACAACTTCTAAAGTCGCTCACGCACACACACGCAAACTCTACACACACGAGACGCGCGGAACTCTCCGCGCACATACTCATCTGAGACGCGAGCACACACACACACACACACACACACACACACACACACTCATCTGAGACGCGAGCACGCACACACAAACTCTCCGCGCACATAATCATATAGACGGCGCCTCATAAATAGATCGATCTCCGCAACGTATTGAAGCGCGCGTCCGAGTGAAGCCAAGTGTGTGCGCGAGCCAAGAGAAAACACTGTATCCGCGCCACTGATCGCAGCGGCAACGAGCACTTTGATCACTTGATTTAAAAAACACATTTCAGCGCTAGATCTCTTATTTAACAAACGAACTAAATGAATGCTCTGCTGGTTAACTGGAGATGTTTTATTATTGGATCATTCGTGCCGCGAGATGTTTTATAGGGGGCGGTAAAAAACGTCAGGCACCGAAATCAGGCACCGAAAGTTTCGTTCTTATTCGGTCTGGTTACTACCGTTTACGTCGGAACCGGTTCCCTATTGGAACCGAGTTTCGGTACCCAACCCTAATTCTGATATCGTCTCTCCCGAATCCAAAGTATTCAACATATATTCATACATTTCTTGGTCCTTATCCTGCCCTGAATTCACCTTCCCTGTTTCTGTGCTTTCTTCTGCCTATTTCACACAAACTCAGTGCATATGTGATACAGCAGTAGCACACACTCATGTGCTTTCCCATATGCCACATCTGCAGTGCACAAATAATCTATGTAATCCGCTGTATATCACAAACACAACATTTACTTATTTTTATTTCAAATCCAAAAGTTATAAAATGGCTTATCAGCATTGCTATTCTCTTTGGATACACTTTTTCATAGATGTCACATTTAAACATACTACATGTGAACAACATTTTTAATCAATTCATTACTTTATACTTGTATAGTAACACTTTAGATTTATATATTACAAAGCTCACGCAAGTGGCAAAACATTTAAACATGGCAGAACATCACGTATAGTGATGAGGACATTATACGTCAAAGAGCACCGTCCTTCGGATGAGACGTTAAACCGAGGTCCTGACTCTCTGTGGCACATTGTGATTACATTACCACATTTTCATAACAATCTATGTTCATTATAAACACAAACCATGCCCTGTCACTTTAATTCAGCATGTGCAGACAATTGCTGCACTACTGTATGTATGCCAAGACACATTGCTGTACCACACCCGCATGCAGTGCGAAAGCTCTAACCTGTTAACATGAGTATGCAAAATTATTATGCAATGCAGACAGACTGTGTGAAACAGGTGCAACATTCTGTTTTTGTGCTAAATTAAGGCATGCTTCTTTCATGTTGCAAACTTAGGTTTCTGCAGTTTAGAAATCACACAAAACCACATTGCTAATTTATTTCATTTCAATTAATGGGTTAAAATAAATACCGCCCTAAACATTAAAACTTAAATAAATCCTTGTAACACATCTTTCCCATAAACAGCTTTCATGTGTTTGTGTGATCCACAACACACATATTAATCAAACACTACTGTAAAAACACACAGCTTCTCACATGAAATTTTGATTTGTAGCATTCATGTTTGCATGCCATTAACATCAAACTACCTTTTGATATTCCCTGGGATTATCTACAATTTGCTGCAACATCCAGTCTTCTACAACCTCACGTGAACAGTTATCGAAGGCAAACTCCAGCCGAAGCACACGTGTCAAGGAGGATAAACTGTTTACAATGATGTCAACCTCTCCTTTCTTCTGCCGTGAAGGGGACAAACCCACCTCACACAGCCTTACAGGACTTCTACAAAAATAACAAAGCACAACTTCCATTAAGATTATCCTACATAGACAAACATGCAACTAATAATTATTCATGAAAAAATTCTGCTTTAACCTGTCACACTTTTTACAATTACCTGTCTTTCTGGGCTTTGACAAATATGTGAGGCCTTTGTACGTCAAAGATAACAACACAACGATTTCTTCCTGCCTCCTGTAAAACGGCAGTGAAATATTTGGCCGATTTGAAATATTTGGCCACACCCCTTCAAGTTAAGTGTTACCGGAGAGAGTTCCATTCATTCTAATCTGTGAATACTCTGCTATAGCCTTTTTGTAGACAAGGACTTGGACCTGATTGTACCTCCTGAGTAGGGATGTAACGGTTTCAAGGTTTCACGATATACCACAGTATTAAAACAGACTGTTATCATACCGTGGCATTTGTCATTCAAGATATTGTATTAATTTAATATCAGGTGCATTCCTGAATTGGAAAAAGAATTAACATTCCCATTGTAAATATCAGTCCTCTTGAGAGAGTCAATTACATTTACACAGAATCATATAAACTTCAGGCAACCAAAAAAAAAAAAACTCAAAACTTAGGGCGTTTTCACACACCTCATTTGGTCCAGACTTTCTCACTTTTCATTTTGTTCCGAAACAATATTTCAGATGTGAAAGGTGCCTCGGACCACGGTCCAGATCAAAATACTACATTTTGGTCCAATCAAAATAGGTGGTCTTGGACCAAACTGAACCATGGTTAGGTTCGTTTGCAGTGTGAAAACACTTTTTGGATGGTTTGGACTTTTGGAACAATTACAGGAAGTTAGGCAAATACGTACCATAGAAAAGAAAAATCTGGAAAAAAATCTTCTAGATCATACTGTCGCTGGCTAGAACAAGCAAAAATGAGTTGTGGAAGTACATGGGGAGAGGAGATTACCGGTAGATTTTTAAATTCAATTTGGTCAGACGAAAACTTTAAAAGTAAATTATAACCTACATTTCTAATGTACAAGTACTGCGCTTCAGAGGTGGGTATTTACTTGAGTAAAGTACTTGTCTGAGTAACTCTTAGTTCACAAGTTTTGGGAAGTCCCTAATTAAGACCAAAATGATCATGTAAAGGGAGTTGATATTTTAACAGTGACCTATGAAACAAATCCCTTTACATGATCATTTTGGTCTTAAGTAGGGACTTCCCAAAACTCTTGAACTCAGAGTTACTCAGAAAAGTACTTTAACTCAAGTAATTACCCACCTCTGCTGTGCTTATAGTTGGTACTGCGCTTGTAGTTGGTGCTGACGTTGTTGTTGCTGCTGGTAGTAATACCATAATAACGCAATCAGGATTTGATAATTCATTTGTTAATTCATTTTCATTCATACGGAGAATACTACATGCCAAAATGACAACACGCCGTCAGACGAACGCCTGTCTACTCACCAATCAAAGGGATTACAAAACACATGTACGTGGTGACGACACACTGTAGGTATGTCATGGAAAGTTCTTTAGTGTGCTAGCAAAATGACTGTGAAACCAAAAAAACGTATGTATAATGTCAAATGTATAAAACGTACTTAAACACAAATGTTGGTCCGGACTTTTAGGTGTGAAACTGCCCTGAGACGTTTTCACTACTCCAGAGCCCAGCGGGAGTGTACTTCACTATCTTATGCCAAAGTGTGCAACCAATTATATTTTTACTAATACTGTGAGACTGTAATACCGTGATCTTTCTCTAACGGTTATCATACTGTGAACATCTCAAACCGTTACACCCCTACTTCTTTTTATCTATTTATTTAACCTTTATTTAACCAGGTGAGCTTTTAGAGAGCAAGATGACAAAGAAGTTACACATGAAATTACACAAAATTACACATTAATTGCACGGAGGGATAGAAAAAGAAAGAAATACAGATAAGCTACAGGATGAGAGGGCAACACAGTAAAGGTGTAGGTATATGTACAATTATTGCAGCACAATCAAACAGAGAGGTAGAAGAAGTTGGTGAATAAAGTGGCAAGGCAACTACCTTAGTAGTAAATTAACACTGGGCGTAATTGTCCAAGTCGAATGTAGTGCAAATGGCATATACAATGAACAGGCAGAAGATCTAATAGACTCCTTAGGAAATAAAAAAAGTACTGACTGCTGAGTATTGTTAATCACAACTTTTGTCAGCCAGGAGCTAGTAGGAAAGTACCTGAGCATTAAGAGAAGCGTGCAGAGTTTTATGGTTAGTGATCTAGTACATTATTTATCCTCACTCAGTCTTCATCGGATGAATCACTGTCATCATGGAGGTAAGGAAATTCCTCACTCTTCCTCATCAATTGAGAGAACACTTGGATCCACCACAATCTGCCTGTGATAAAGTGAACACAGGTAATTGAAATGATCAATATCTTGCATCCTCACTTTCTCAGTCCTGTTGAGCTCATAAAATGACACCATCATTTTAGTAACAAAATATTTTACTTTGTAACTTTCACACAATGCAATACCAAAAGTATGTCTACAAAGAAAGATTAAGCTATTTTACAAGGTACAGTACAAGACAGGGACCGAACATGCAATATACATGTACTGGTACATATACCTACCTGCAAGTCCATGTGCATACAATACAAAACACCTATGCACAATTACAAATTTAACCCACAGATAAGCACCCACCTATATTTTGACTTCACCTCACTCATTTGATGTTGTACGTCACTCAATCTTGCCAGCATAATGCAGCACAGTCCCTCGTATGCCTCCACAGACATGTTAGTAGGACAGACTTAAAACGTTTTAAGATTGGTTAGGGGCAAATGTATCCTACTGCAGCTTTTTACAGAAACATACAATGTCCATATTTCTGTCCTGATGATCTTTGCTAGGTTAATGTATCAGCATTAATACCAGTCATTAGCTCATCCATTGAATATGGCTACATATATCTTACTTAACAAGTAATTATATGCATATATTATATATTTTTTTTTAGACCAAATGGCATGAAAAAGAAAGACCTGTTAGTGTTTACTCCACAAACCTGTCAAATTATACAGTATCTCAGAAACAGTAATGAATACTTACTCCCTTCTTTCAAGTCACCTCTGACCAACTTTATATCATCACCTAATGTCTTGGAGACACCAGCCAGGAACTGCCAGTGTTGTTTCATCTCTTTAATGAGAATAGTCTTTTCTTCTTTTAAACGAGACAACAGCATTATCTTGTCAAACACAATCTTCTTTTGTCTCAAGGGCACAGTGGATTCTGTAAAGACAAATACTGGTAATAGCAAAAAAGATTGACCGACAGTAAAAGGCCTTGCAATGTGATATAAAACTACATACCGTATTTTCCGGACTATAAGTCGCACCGGAGTATAAGTCGCACTTATATTTCAAGGCCCTTTAAATAAACACTTTACTGGTCACCAAAGGCATGGTTATAATTTTATGCTTGTCTACTTACAACTTAGATGTTTAAATATGTTCATTGATATTTACAAAGTAGTTCAAATGAGTGTTTTCCCGAGTGCCAATATAGAATAGACCAGCCAGACGAGTAAAAAAACTGTGACTAATAGTCCGTAAAATACGGTAATAGTGGTAAACAGATGCACTACAAGTCATTTGTCCCAAGCCATTTAGCATTTTAAATGCTTATGTCACAAAAGTGATGTATCACTCTAAAAAGCATTTGAAGTTATTTTGTGAAGTTGTTTAATTATCTCCAGGTTGCTAATTGTGTTGAACTAGTTCTGTTACAAACTTTGTCAGCACATTTGAATTAAAAAAAAACTAGGATCACTATATTCTCAATAATAAAAAAAGCAAATAAAACGAGTTATTTAAGAAAAACTATTGTCTACCATGCCCCTCACACTAGGAATGATTTACAGAGAGAACTCAAGATTGATGCTTTGGTTCCTTTAGGGCATTTTAAATCCATGCCACATTAGAGCATAAACTCTCGCCGAAATTTAACCTATGATGTTTTTTTTTAAATGTATTCGAGTCAACCGTTTCATTAATAGCATAATTAGGATGTAAAAGCCACGTTTAAGATTTATTGTAGTCTCATTGTTCGGTCAAATGGCCGTTTGAATTGAAGTGATGGGGGCATTGCTATGATGGCATCAAAACTGCTATTCCTAAAACAACATTAAACTTTTCTCTAAGTATCACCAGGGGCTCTACACATGAACTAAAGCATTGAGAACATTGTTTGTGTACACAGAGTTTACTAAAAAGAAATGTTTTGAACAACTCAATGTAGCTGTTTTTCTTTCCAGCCGTCTCTATGTTGACAGTCCAAAAGTGTCGATCTCCGAATGCGAATGAACAGACTCCATATTAGGAACTACAAGGTCAATATTGCTTTTCACTAAAGACAAAACAACAAATTACCCATGCATTTATATGGAACTAAGCTTTAGGAGCTTTTTCATGTTTACTCTCCTCCCTGTTACTTTGCAATCAGAGATCGACACTTTTTGACTGGCAAAATGGCAGACCCCGGAATCACGAACTGCAAAAATAATTTTTACAAAACCTTGCATTTTTGTAAACTTTTTGAACACAAACAATGTTCTCAATGTTCGAGTTCATGTCTAGAGCCCCTGGTGATACTTTGAAAAAAGTTTCATGTTATGTTGAGCCTTTTTAGGGTTTTAGGAATAGCAATTTTCATGCCATCATAGCAATGCCCCTATCACTTCAATTCAAACGGCCATTTGACAGAACAATGAAACTACAATAAATCTTAAACGTGGCTTTTACATCCAAATTATGCTATTAATGAAAAGGTTGACTCGAATACATTAAAAAAACCCACCATAGGTTAAATTTTGGCGAGAGTTACACTTTAACCATTTTCTGTTGAATGTGCTGTAATTGTTATTCTTAATAATGTTTCTTGTAATTATATTTTACATATTCTGTCCACAAGGCTCAGCTGTAAAAGAGACCAAGGCCTCAGTCTGATTCTCTCTTTATAAATAAATGTAACATAAAACTAAACTACATGGAATCTAATTGTGCACTATTGTGGTAAGTGAAGACAAAGACAACTTAAATACTGCGTTGACAATAATATTTCCTGTTCCAATCTCTACCTGTTTCCCAAGGCCATATTGAAAAGTCTTGTGCTAAAAGGGTGTCTGCTGGATCCACAGCCTCTGCATTTGAGACCAGAGCATTGTATGATGTTATAGCCTCTTCTAGTTTGCTCTTCTCTTTAGCAATGGCAGATCGCTTGCATCGCCTGTCTTTGTTGCTGTCTACAAGGAGGTAACACATGAACACAGATTTCAGAAAAATATAATTTTAATAAAGTACACACATTATGACATTTCCATTCAGATTCATAGATTACTTTCACAAGAATGTGTAGGATCCTACAAAATAAAAAAAATAAAAAAACTCAATCACAAACCTGTCTCTCTGTACAACTCACATTTTCTTTTGGTGGATTTTAAGGACCAAGCCTTCCATTAGACGCTGCAGCCCCTGTGGATCATGTGAACTGATGGTACTCGGAGCTGTTTGCAAACAAAACGATAAGCGTACAAACATAATATTCAAAAAGTTATAACATTCAAATTTCACAAATGGAAGGGCGTAGGAGCGGGTGGGGAAGGGGGGACATGATCCCTAGTGGCAGTTAATGTGGTCCCACCCAATAAAAACAATGATTGTTGAATAAAATGTGTCCCCCTCAATATCAAACTCATTCCTACACCCTTGCACACATGACATGATTTCTTTAGATTTAGTAACAAAATGACTTGATGCTGCCCACAATTGAACATCTGTGACCCACTGCTGAAGATCTTCACTTGTTTTGTTCAGGTGGGATTTGGTCATCTCAATCTCCCCTGCCACCTCAGCTGTTCTCTGTAATGTCTGTAACGTACATTTCTTAAGTGATGTTTTGAAACCATACAGAGTGTTTTGTTGTTTGATAGTATTTGGGAGAGAGTTCCATTCACACATCGCTCTGTACCTGACTGAACGTTGAATTGATTTGGTTTTCACTATAGGTAAAATAAAACTACCTCCTACTGCATGCCTCGTCTGATAATGATGTGTATCAGTACTAAAGGATAGTTTTGTATATAAAGTAAAAGGTGTTTTGTTTGTTATAATATTATATAAAAATACCATTAGTGAATACACCAATCTATTTTTAACTTTAAACCATGAGAGGCTTTCATGCATTTTGTCAACATTTGATCTAAACCCACATGAGAGAGCCACACGTGCAGCTTTATTCTGAATCACCTGTAGTTTTTTATATTAGTTGATGAAGTATTGGACCAAACCACAGAGCAGTAATCAAGCTGTGAAAAAAACAAAGCATGAAGTACTTGTTTAACGATCTGTGGTGTAAAATGTTTTGCACACCTTTTAATAACAGACTAAGTGTTGCCCATTTTAGTTAACAGTTTCTGAACATGTCTGTCCCAACACAATCTATTATCAATCATCACTCCCAAAAGTTTAGCTTCTTCTCTTTGCTCAACAGAATTTTGCTCTATGCTGAGTTCAAGTTTCGGTTTGGAAAGTAAAGAAAAAGGAGTTCCAACCACTAAACAGGTAGTTTTAGATGCATTGAGAATCAGTTTGTTACTCCTTATCCAGTCCACCACTAACTGTAGCTCTCTTTGTAGTTTTGTATTTAAATCACCAATATCAGTTCCTGCTAAATATATAGTGGAATCATCAGCAAACATTGAAATGCTTGCCTTATCTAAAACAGATGGAAGGTCATTGGTAAAGATTGTGTAGAGGAGCGGCCCAAGACAACTTCCTTGAGGCACGCCATGTTCCACAACCCTTACCTTTGAAAAGCTTTCATTAAAGTAAACTAATTGTCTTCTGTCTGACAAATAACTTTTCATCCATAATAATGGGGGTCGTGAAAAACCATAATATTCCAGTTTTTTTTAACAGTAAGTCGTGGTCAATTATATCAAATGCTGCAGTGAAATCAAGCATTACAACACCTATTATTTTCCTCTCCTCCATATCCTTGAACCAGTCATCCACCATCTGAGTCAGGGCAGTGGCTGTTGAGTGTTTTCCTCTATATGCATGCTGAAAAGTTGTAATTAAATCATTATTCATAAAATAAGACTGAATCTGTTCATAAACAATTCTTTCCATTATTTTACCGAGAATTGGTAATAAACTTATTGGTCTACTGTTTGACCCAGAGAAAGGCAGTTTCTTATTTTTAGGTATTGGCACAACTTTACATATTTTCCATGCTTGCAAACATATATTATCCATAAAACACAAATTAATTATATGTGCAATAATAGGAGCAATGATTGCAACTATTGGCTTAAGCAACTTATGTTCAAGGTAGTCAACACCAGGTGGTTTGTTTTTACAATTCATCAGAAGTAATTCCACTTTGGAACCACTGACACTCTTGAATTTAAAGCTACATGATCTACTTTCCATCATCTTATTTATCAGTGTATTTGATAAATCTGTCTTGTATGGCTGTGTAGTATTTTTAAGTTTATTTATTTTATTTATTAAATAATCATTAAGATGATTCGCTATATCACTTGGTTTAGTAAAAAATTCACCTTCATGTTCTAAATAAGTTGATTTATTATTTCCTCTTAATATATTATTCAGTGTATTCCATAATTGTTTACTATCATGTTTTATTTCTATAATTTTCTTAGTATAGTACAATTTCTTTTTCTTCTTATTTACCTTAGTTACAAAATTTCTAAGTTTACAATATATTTGCCAGTCTGATTTGAATTTAGATATGATTGCTGCTTGTTTAGCGAGATCTCTCTCTTTCATAAGATCTTTTAATTCTTGATCCAACCACAGGGTGTTGACATTTCGAACTGTAAACTTTTTTATTGGTGCATGGTTTTCTACAATTGTCATTAAAGTTTGATCAAAAAGCTGAAATGCCTTCTCTGGATCCTTTTGTAGAATTGACCAATTTGTGTTTCTGACATCATCTTCATAGTAAATGATTGAATCTTCTAAATGACCTTTTCATTATTACTTTTGGACCCGATTTAGGAACTTTTGTTTTCCTTACAATTGCAATAAGATTGTGGTCACTAAAACCAACTGGCACTGATAAGCAATTTGAGCAAACTTGTAGTCTATTTATAAACATGTGGTCGATACAGGAAGCTGATCGAGTGCCATCCCTTTTTATACATATTCTAGTCGGTTTATTAATTACCTGTGATAATCCACATGCTGTTGCTGTGCTCATTAATTTGATTTTCCTAGGACATTCAGAAGAATTCCAATCTATATTGAAATCACCCATTAAGTAAGTTTCCAGATTCATACTGCTAGCATGATCTAACATATCACATATTTTAAACTCAGAATCGAAGAACAGGAGACTTTGGGATCACGTTCAAGAAGGTTGTATTACAAATTTATTAAAATGTTTAATTTAGGTTTACATTGAATTTAGCATGTTAAGGTTAGGTATAAATTATTATTATCAGAGTTTTCTAGCAAAAGACTCCGGTCAGTCCTGTTTTACTGAAACTCTTAATGGCTCTTGGAGCTTGTGTTTTAGCAAGAGAGTCCTGCCAGTCCTGTACTCGGGTCTCCGCATTTGAATAGATATGCTGAGTGGATTAGGATGGGCAGCACTCTCAGTCTCGAACAGGTTCCTAAACCTGTCTCATCACAAAGTTTTGGTATCTGCCCCTAAATGTATATAAACTGTATGAGAACGTCCACTTAGTCAGACTTTGGAAGAACTGCAGCCACGTCAACGCAAAGTCCTCAATAAAGAATAACTTCTTGAACGTGATCCCAAAGTCTCCTGGTCTTCGATTCTGAGTTTCCAACAGTGCCATCTTGGAGGTTTAACAATCCTTGATGAACGTTTAGGTTTCACACAGTCATCCTCAGTCTCCATTCCAGTAGCCTCTCCGGCTCGAAGGACCATGTAGAAATTTAGCAGAAATTCTAGGCTGATTTGGCTGTTGCTACTGGAATGGTGGGTCCATTAAAACTCATGCAGTCATCAAGTACTTTTCCCAGTTTATTTGTAGTGACATATAGGAGTAGACATTTCACAGATGGCAGTGATGGTAATTGTTGGTTTCTAAAACCCATAAACAAAACCATTAATAAATACAAACATAATTGCAAATCTTAAATCATACATCTGAAATCAGCTTTAACAATCAAATGAGTATAACACTGAAGAGCTACTAAACATAACTAGAATTCAATATATCATATCAAACACACATAATCCTTTAAACTAAACAAACAATCAAAAAAGGAAACTTACATGGTCAACAACGCAACAATTCCACACAAGCCATGTCTGAACGACAGACTTTTGGTTCAAACAAGAGGAGACTGAGGGTGTACTCACACTAGCCAGTTTGAACCGTGCCCGAGTGCGTTTGACCACCAAAGCGCGGTTCGTTTGACTAGTGTGAGTGCTCCGAACCGTGCCCGGGCGCGGCTCGATTAGCCGGCCCTGGCCCGCTTGGAAGAGGTGGGCCAGAGCACGGTTCAGTTGGACTCGGGCGCGGTTCGCATGCAGTGTGAGCGCTAACCGTGCTAGAGCACGGAACAGGACGCGCGACGTCACGGTTTTGCGACGCTCCAAAACCAACATTGGCGGGGAAAGGGTCGCTTTGGTCTACGGCAGAGGTGCAATGCGAAACCTCCTCATACGAGCAGCACGATTACGTGAAAATGTTCGTGCCACAAAGGCGATAGATCTGTTTAACAACAGGCTGTGAGAGGGCTGTGGACCACCGTGGACCAAACGACTCAAAATTATCCACAAAGTAAACAGAGCGATGGACTCCATTGTGTTCAGTGAGAGCGCCGCTCTTTCTGTTTATCCCGAAACCGTTGCACCATAATGACGTAAGCGTGCTCCGGCACGAATGCTGAAACCCTATGTGAGTGCAGGCCAGAGGGGGAGTGGGGAGTGGGGAGTGGGGAGTGGGGAGTGGGGAGTGGGGAGTGGGGAGGGGGGACAATCGTACTCGGGCCCGGTTCATGGCAACCGTGCCTAGTGTGAGTACACCCTGAAACATAATTAGTAAGGGGGCACAGGTGCTCTTTATCAAGACTCAGTCAGCCAATCAGATCACAGCAGGATTTTCTACACCATTTAATGACAGCAACAAGGCAGACCAAAGTGCTGTACAACACAAAATAAAAGACTGTAAGATAACAAATAAAAGAAAGCAGAGAAGAACAAAACAAGATAATAAAAGCCAATGAACAGAGATATGTTTTAAGACTGGATTTGAGTGCAGATCAGGTAGAAGCAGCCCTACTGTGGTTATAACGAGGGACCAGCCACAAGTGCAGCCAAAACTTCCAATTGCATCTGTGCTTAGATTCTAAAACAGCGTGCTAAGACAGGTTGCTTTTTCACAGGACAACACTGATTGCAAAACGCTATTGCTTTTTGCAATTGTTTAAATATGCAGAATGGAGAATGACATTTAAATGCTGCAGCAGAGGGAAAGACTTTTAGTGAATAATGACTTAAATTTCAGTTTTCTTTGTCTACTATATGATAGGACAATTACTTGTTAAAAGATTGTGATCTCGATTCAAACACCCACGTGATCTTATTTCTAAATGACAATGATTCTGAGCAGTTGCCATGTATCGGTATGAACATATATGCTCTGTATAAATGATGTATTAACATATATGCTCTGATAATATAGTGTATAGGTTATATGCTGTTATAAAATAAATACATTTTCTGTATTCAGATATAACGTTTTTTTTTTTTTTTTAAGTAGGCCTACAAATAAAATGACAAAATGTAGATGTTAAAAGACATTTATATTAAATGTAATAATACAAAACAACACATTAATGAATTGAACCAATTTGGAATTATTAAACAACTCACAAAAATATTGACATAAACACAAAAAATATTACAAGACCTTGTACTCAACAGAACAGATATTACTTTACCCTCTGAGAGGAGGTCAGATAAATAAAATAGGTTTGAAAGCAGTGAGGCTTGTCTTAAGTGAGACCACACTATGGATATGAGGCTTCCACACACGATAGCGTCCTTTAGAAACTGTGTATACTGATTCTGAAACTCTTTAACTGCATTCTCCTCACGACTGTTAAAATAACAACAAACATCTTCACAGAAAGTGCTCTCCTTGCTTTCACTGTTCCAGACAATGACTGACACCATGTATTGCTAGCACTTCTCTTGCTACTGCTTTCGAGACAAAGTGCTTGTTGTATTCCTCATTTGTAAGTCGCTCTGGATAAAAGCGTCTGCTAAATTAATAAATGTAAACGTAAATGCGCTCACCTAAACAGCAGTTCGCCAGGTAGAGGAGAATGGAGAAAGACTTTATTTGCAAACTAAATAAATTAACTGTCAATTCAAGTTATAAATACTATCACATGATTTAATTTATGGTAAGAATAACAATAATTCAACAAACGCTGATGCGGTTTCTAGTAAAATGTTCATCGATAAAATGACAAGTGACTGCCATAAAACTTGTAGTTGTCCGAGACGTCCAGGCATCAGTCGTCAGACACACAGCAGAGGCATTGCTGACTTTCACCTTCACCTCTTCTTTACTTCTGCTGTAGAGCTGTGGCATCAGAGTGTTTGATATAGTCTTTCGGTTCGGTAAAATGTATGATGGATCAATTGCCTTCTAGAATCTTCTAAATCCAGTGTCACTGACGATTGAAAAAGGTTGAAAATCCAGTGCAATCATTTTAGATAACTCCTCATCCACTTTGCTTTGTTTGACAGGGCCAATTGGTGTTCTCACAAAGCTGGTCATCTAACTCTGTCTCGTCCTTTGGACACTGGTGCCAGATGAGGACGCGGTAGAGGCCGTAACAGAGGAGACAGCAGCCGTAGAAGCACGACTACCTCAGGCTTATAAAAAAAAGAAAAAAACTGAACTTCCGACACTGTCTATTTACTGTGTTTTTGCCAAGTGCAACACAGTCAGTGACACACTGGGATAGACTATGTGGTGCCTGCCTTTTGGGAAGTGAATTTCCCCTTGCCCTTCCATAGCTGTGCTCTCTTCTTGAGCTTTTTGCCCGTGGGATTGTCCGGATGAGCCGTCTCCAGCTGAGCAGTCGTCACTATCGCCAGCCTCGTCCACTCCTCGGCTGGGCTCTCTGGGCTCTCCGCTGCAGCTGCACAAAGGGGATCTAAATAAACATGTAAAGAGAAATTTAAAAGAATTATATATGTTTTTATGAAACTATGGCTGATTGTCTAAATGGATTAATCTAACAGCCTATCACACAGTATAAATCAACATGACAACAGTCTCCTACACAAACTCAAACAGGTATGAGGCTCTCGGTGTTTTCAGCATCTGCACACACACACACACACACACACACACACAGTCTCACTGTATGAGTACACTCCACATGATCTTCATCTCCAGAGCTGCACTTCACAAGCTTTCCCCCGTTTCATCTGAGGAAAACTACTGTTAAACACACACTGAAACTGTCTGATTACATTTAAAATGAAAGTTTTTACTCATTTCAAAACACATCATATTTGATGCTACATTTGTATTCAATCATAAAACATAGAATCCAGAAAGATATAATAAAACACACTTTAGGAAGAAAAATAAAAAATAAATGTGGGCCCTAAATTAAAAGGTAGCTTACTCTGTGGAGTTTAATTGTGAACAAACAAATTATGATGATATTTTTGGCCATATTCAGCTCTATTTTTGAATTATGAATCATTTGTGTCCTAATACAAAACAAAAGGATTGAATGTATAATAAATGCAAACCTCAGGATGTCAGTCATTTACAATATCCAGCATCTTAAATAGTCCAGAAACAGGGAATATAACAGATGCACTGTTGAAATGTCTATTTAAGAGGTTTTAAACAGGATTTAGAGATGTGGTATAATATCCCGCTCCAGTGCAGTAGGTGTCGGTGTGCAACTGTTCAGCTGTTCCAAACCCTCCTGTGAAACACACGAAGAAGAGGAAAACGAAAGTAAAAGCATCTGGGCCTCGTTTATCACCGCTGCGTCGCACAGAACAGACCCTGACGGTGCGTGTCCACTGGCGCGTTGCGAGCGGAGCGGAGCGAGCGTTTTCAATTCATTCCTATGGAAGTTGAGCTTCACGCTCGCGCAGTGCATTTTGGGATTGCCAGCGGACCGGAGAAAGCGTTGAGAGCGACCGAGAGCGTCAAAAAGGTTGGGCAGTTTTTGACTTTATGCAAATATCAAGCGAAAAACGCGGTCGGCAGCCAATTGCTGTGAGGTTCGGAATGTGACGTCTGTTTTGAGAGTTTAAAAATATGCAAATTGTGCAGGAGTTTATGCTGGATTTAGTGCGTAAATCATTTTGTTTACAAATTAGACGCTTTGCAGTTGTTATATATGTTAAAGATTTTATTTTGGATGTGTTCATTGTGATTATATTGGCTGGGTTAATAAAAGTTTATAAAATTGAAAGGATATCTTTGCTTAGTGCATTTGGAAACAAAGCGTCTATTTCTAAATGTAATCGCGTGCATCGCTGATGATTATACTGTGTGTGTGTTGTAAAAAACTTAGATTAAACACACTCGCAACAGACACGCCCCAAAGCGGAGGCGTTAGAGAGGCGGACGACACTTCCGACGCATAAGATGTGATTTATAAAGACAAACTTGATGGGTAAATGTGCGCATCTGCACGCAAACTGTGACCTATGTGTATGAACGTTTTGGAGACGGAGCAGTTTGGCGAACCGATGGTGAGCTGGAGTTAAATGTCGTTTTGTTTGCTTTTAGACAGAGCATGTTAAGAACATTATACATATACAGAGAGATAATACAACTATAATTTCACTCACCAAGCCTGTCACATGAAGCAAACATCCATCTATCCTTTCTACATGTCCGCGCCAGCGAGCGCGCTGGGCCGTTTAGTGGAACTGACGCATTAGCCTATATCTAACGGCAGAGGAAGGACAACCGTACATCTTCATTATGAGTCATAATCATAAATACAGTGCATGTTCACAATATTAGTTTAAATAAATAAAAGAATGATTTAAAATATGTTTTACTTCTGATATAAACATTTAGATGAAATATAATCGATAACGGACGAACGGTTTTCCCAGCAAACAATTTTACGTTCTGGGAACGTTCTGGGAACGTTAGTTTTTGGTTCCCAGAACGTTCTGGGAACGTTCCCAAGAACGTTCCCTATTGGTTAGCCAGGAAAGTTTTCTTTACGTAAATAGAACGTTCCCTTTAGGTTAGGGGAACGTTCCCAGAACGTTCCGAGTAGGTTCCCAAAACGTTCCCGGTAGGTTCCCAGAACGTTCCCGGTAGGTTCCCAGAACGTTCCCCTAACCTAAGGACATTTCAGGAATTTTACAACAAGGTTCCCAGAACGTTCCCGGTAGGTTCCCAGAACGTTCCCGGTAGGTTCCCAGAACGTTCCCCTAACCTAAGCACATTTCAGGAATTTTACAACAAGGTTCCCAGAACGTTCCCGGTAGGTTCCCAGAACGTTCCGGGTAGGTTCTCAGAACGTTCCCCTAACCTCTACTGATGTCTATACATAAATAATCAGTCAACAAACCAATACTTCTACATAGTTTATGTTCACAAGAATAAAGTTCTCTGAAGGTTCCCAGAACGTTCTCCTAACCTAATACATTATGATGTCTGTACATTAATAATCAGTAAACAATTAAGCCATACTCTGCATAGTTTATTGTTCACAAAACATAAGAATAAGGTTCTCTGAAGGTTCCCAGAACGTTTGTCGGTACATTAATAATTAGTCAACAAGCCACTACTTATACATAGTTTATTATAGTACAAAAAATTATATTTTTCTTTTTGTACATAAGAATCTTATGAACCATGAATATACATATAAAATGACTTGCATTTAAAGAAATTATCTCAATCTCTGAAATGGGAAATTAACATTTTATTTTAAACAACAAAACAATTTATAGGTATGGAAAGGTGTAAAACCTAAAACTGAAAATGTGTGCAGTGAACAAAAAACTGTGAAAATGTGCGGTGAACAAAAAATTTGAAACTTCTCCATCTTCACTTCCCCATCAGCTGCAAAACAAAAACAAGGGGGGAGGGGGAGGGGGAGGGGGAGGGGGGGGGACAAGTTAGAGCAATTATATTATAATAGAAAACATTATATAATGCTTTTAACTTGCCCTAGTTTTAACTTAAAAAAAAAGAATAAAAATGATACTTCTATGAAACTACTGAAGTCACCATGCAAGCCTTAAGATATTAATTAATTTGCCCTGCATTAATTTAATTGCAGATTACTGCATAAGTGACGTCCATTGAAGATAATAAACTAGGATATATACATAGGAATATAACTACTACTACTTAATATACTATGAGGATTATACACTACTTTTTACACTCATCTAGTAATTATTCTTTCTAAAGTTAAAAGTTTAGATTTTATTAAAACTAATATCAAAACTTTATTTTGTATGAGGTACATTGAATCATTGAAAACTAAAACAAAACTAACACAATTACATACCATTTTAAATGCCTGTGTGGGGCAAATTTCAGGACCATAGATATCAGGTCTTCGATGTCAGTGGCCTTAGTCTTGTAGACCTTCTGCATTGCCCCTAGATGTAGGAATAAAAGTATGTAAACATTGTAGCCATTTGAGATATGGTATTATTCGAAAATGTACATTGGGACAAGAACAATTTTCCAAAGTGCAAAATTTTTTTAATTGAAAAAAAAAAAAAAAATTGGCTATAATTAGAGAAAACCACTGATAACTTGCCTATGATTACACTGCAAATGTTGAGCTTCAGGAAGGGCAGTTTGCCTTTTTTGCCTTTCAGGCTGTAGGCACCCAACACTTCATTGGTTGCAACCCTGCGCATTATTTTGCGCAAGGTTGCACCCGCGTTCACTCCTCCAAGGGACCGAAGATAATTCGTCTGAAAGAAAGAAAGAAAGAAAGAAAGAAAGAAAGAAAGAAAGAAAGAAAATTTCATTCATTTTTTCATTTACTCAGTTAGCCAGTAATCATAATGACTCAGCTAGCCAAAAATCAGATATGCAGAAGCAGCTGGAAAACCAAGAATGTGCAGGACACAGATGATTTTTCTGTGGGTAGAACAGTATAGCATGAGTTCTGAGTTTGTTATGGCCAAGAAAAAAAAAACTTTATAGTAATAAAAGTATCCTGCATTAAGGTTTGCGTGCCACCTGCTTTGAGTTGAATCACATTATATTTTGTTATAATTTGTTTTGACATCCATTTGTTGCATCAAGGTCACTGCTATTTGTACCAGGTTGTAAATAGAGCTATTCTCATTTGGAAAAAAATCTGGTAATAGATTTGAGTGTCTTGCATAAGTATTACCATCTTGGCCCTTTTTTCCTTGCTTTCTAATTCCTGGTCAAGAGTCTGCAGCTCCTCAACAGTTTGGCATGGCCCCTTTTCCAGGAATTCCCCATCCTCCTCCGTCACTGTTACGGCTACTGCAGCCAGTAGCTGCCTCTGCATGGCCAGGATGTCCTGCTGGTTTTCAACAATTTCTTGAAGTCTTTGTAAGACTTTTGTGCGATAGCCTGTGAAGCAATATCGCAGTGTTAAAAAATGTGCAGTATTACTGTAGTGTTGAAAAACAAAATTGGACTTACTCTTTGTCCCAGAGTCAGAACACTGGGGCTCTTCTACAAGAAGCTTTGAAGCAACTGTGGCATAAAACAAAATTTTGCCATCTATAATTATTAATATTCACAATAAATATAATATTCTGAATTTCAATATATAATATTCTGAATTTTAGAATAGAAATTTAGAAACATACCTTCAAGGGGCCGTGACATGCTTTGCAGGTGGGACTCCTGCAGCGATTCCTCTGCTGTATAAACACATAAAAAGAATATGCATTTTCAAAACGGGTTTTCAAGGGCCACTCTTCAAAGTTTAGATCCAACCTTAATCTAGCAGACCTGATTAAGCTAATCAATGTTGATTAATTTAATAATTTAATTATTGAAATTTATTTATAATTGAAGGAAGTTTAGTTTAATCAAGGTTGAAGCTAAACTCTGCAGGAAAGTGGAAATCAAAAGCCACATTAACCCCCAGTTTCATAGACAAGGCTTATGTCTAGTCCTAGATTAAATTTTAAATCTAAGCTATTTCAACTGAAAGAAACGTGCACTGATCATCTTGTTTTTTCTTAAGTGACCTATGAACTATGAACCTAATCCTGGCTTAGGCTAAGCCCTGTCTGTGAAACCAGGCCATATAGATTCAGTATTAATGAATGAGTCACAGGTTATAATTAAACATGAAAATAAAAAACTATATATACTTACATTGTTGAGAAAGATAACAGGAAATATCTTCTTTTTTGACGAGAGAGAGAGAGAGAGAGAGAGAGAGAGAGAGAGAGAGAGAGATTCATTCATTCATTCATTCGGGAAGATGTGTTTGCTCATAAAAACATACTTGTATATTATACAAACCCTTGTCCAGAGGATGAATATTGGAGATTGATGAATCTGTAAATACAAAATTGAATGGCTGATAAATGGAGACATTGGGTAATAGTCATCTGGGCCATACAGTAATTGAGGGTACATCTTAGGTCTGTGAGATCATTTTGATTCTCATCATTCTCAATGCATACTTTATAGAAACGTATACCAATCACTTCTCTAAATGTGGAAAATGTGGATGTTTACTGTTACAATACCCTCCAAAAAATTAATAGTCACACATAATTTGTATTACATGATATGTTCTCAAGAAGCCCATTGATGAAAGACTAGATGTCATGTCTTCTCTCTTTTCTAAAATATTGCTTAATATAGCAAATCTGTGTCTAGACTGTTACACAAATATAATTACAGCAAATTGTTAACAAGTTGACTAAAACGTATACCCGTAAAAATAAACGTCCCATACGCTTAGTAGCTCTAGGTGTCTATGTAAAAACAGTCAGTAACATAGTAGACCAGTAACATAGTTGACCAGAAATGTATATTTTTATATGCTTTTTGAAACTCACTCACTGTGTTAACAACTTACATTTTGGTGGATGAGGTTTTGACACATCTTTTTTCTTTTTTGGTAAAACTCTTCCATCATCTGAAATGGAAACATGCTTCAAAATAGAGTTCACAAATTGTCATTACTCATTTATTATTACGTTGGCTTCCTGTTTTTTTGTTGTTGTTGTTTTGTTTTCAGTGGATATATAAAAATTCTTTAGTGATTTGAATAGTTACCCTCTGAGGAAGAATCCATTTCAGAGACAAATCTTTGTGTCTTTTTGTGTGCCCTCTTTTTTTCAACTTTGGAGCAGTCTTCAGTTTCCACATTTGAGGTCTCCGCTACTCGCCGGCATTTCTGAAGACCTTTAGTGTAAGAGTCTGGAAAATATGATAAATATTGAAAAATATTAGAGATAGTATAATAGTATATTCATTTAAATATTGTAAAAACTACATTACCTGTCCTTAACCAGACTTTTTTTAATGGACATCGCCTCCACTTTGCCTTGTCTGGCAGAGTGCAGTTTTTAACAAGTTTTCTTGTATTGGGTAAATGTCCAGTAACAGAATATTCCCTGAAAAAAAAAGAAAAAAAAAAGATTTACCATCCTTGAACTGATTTAGTAATGTACAGTAAATTAATGTAAAACGTATTGAAAACAAAACAATACCTCTTTGGTTTCCTCCAACCATGAAGTTGGAATAACTTCAACCGCATTATCCTCACCAAATTCCACAACTGCAAAACTTTTGTTCATCTGTTGAGATAAAAATACACAAAAGGAAATGTTTAATGAAGGTAATTTACACAGTGTATTATATTTATCCAATAACTTATTGCTTATAATAACCTTCACTGTTTAACCTCCTTTGTTTCCCTGAATGTCCTTAAATGGTGAATTAACAGTAGATCTTAACATTGAAGCATTGGATGTGTGTGTGTGTGTGTGTGTTTGTGCGCGCGTGTGTGCGCGTGTGTGTGAGCGTGTGTGAGAGCGTGAGCGTGAGTGCGAGTGAGTGTGTGTGTGTGTGAGAGAGTGAGTGAGTGAGTGAGAGTGTGGGTGAGTGAGTGAGTGTGTGTGTGAGAGTGTTAGTGAGTGAGAGTGTGGGTGAGTGAGAGTGTGAGTGAGTGAGTGAGTGAGTGAGTGAGTGAGTGTGTGTGTGAGTGAGTGAGTGAGTGAGTGTGTGTGTGTGTGAGAGTGTTAGTGAGTGAGAGTGTGGGTGAGTAAGTAAGTGAGTGAGTGAGTGAGAGTGTGGGTGAGTGAGTGAGTGAGTGAGTGAGTGTGTGTGTGAGAGTGTTAGTGAGTGAGAGTGTGGGTGAGTGAGTGAGTGAGTGAGTGAGTGTGTGTGTGAGAGTGTTAGTGAGTGAGAGTGTGGGTGAGTGAGTGAGTGAGTGAGTGAGTGAGTGAGTGAGTGAGTGAGTGAGTGTGTGTGTGAGAGTGTTAGTGAGTGAGAGTGTGGGTGAGTGAGTGAGTGAGTGAGTGAGTGAGTGTGTGTGTGAGAGTGTTAGTGAGTGAGAGTGTGGGTGGGTGAGTGAGTGAGTGAGTGAGTGAGTGAGTGAGTGAGTGAGTGAGTGAGTGAGTGAGTGAGTGAGAGAGTGAGTAAGTGAGAGTGTGCCAGCAGCCATATCACCCTGTAGCCCAAGACTGGTTGCCCACTGAAGCAGGGCTGAGCCTGGTTAGTACCTGGATGGAAGACCTTCTGAGAAAACCAGGTTGCTGCTGGAAGAGGTGTTAGTGAGGCCAGCAGGGGGCGCTCACCCTGTGGTCTGTCTGGGTCCTAACACCCCAGTGTAGTGATGGGGACACTATACTGTCAATGAGCACCGTCCTTCGGATGAGACGTTAAACCGAGGTCCTGACTCTCTGTGGTCATTAAAAATCCCAGGATGTCCTTCGAAAAAGAGTAGGGGTGTAACCCCGGTGTCCTGGCCAAATTTGCCCCTTGGCCTCTGTCCATCATGGCCGCCTAATCATCCTCATATACTGATTGGCTTCATCACTGTCTCCTCTCCACCAGTAAGCTGGTGTGTGGTGGGCGTTCTGGCGCAATATGGCTGCCGTCGCATCATCCAAGTGGATGCTGCACATTGGTGGTGGTTGAGGAGATTCCCCCTTTCATGTAAAAAGCGCTTTGAGTAGGCCTGCCTAGAAAAGCGCTATATAAATGTAATGAATTATTATTATTATTATTTGTGAGTGAGTGAGTGAGAGAGTGGGTGAGTGAGAGTGTTGGTGAGTGAGAGTGTTGGTGAGTGAGTGAGTGAGTGAGTGAGTGAGTGAGTGGGTGAGTGAGTGAGTGGGTGAGTGAGTGAGTGAGTGAGTGAGTGTTTGAGTGAGTGAGAGAGAGAGTGGGTGAGTGAGAGTGTTGGTGAGTGAGAGTGTTGGTGAGTGAGTGAGTGAGTGAGTGAGTGAGTGAGAGAGAGAGTGGGTGAGTGAGAGTGTTGGTGAGTGAGTAAGTGAGAGTGTGAGTGAGTGAGTGAGTGTATGTGAGAGAGAGAGTGAGTGAGAGTGTGGGTGAGTGAGTGAGAGAGAGTGCGAGTGAGTGAGTGTGTGTGTGAGAGTGTTAGTGAGTGAGAGTGTGGGTGAGTGAGTAAGTGAGAGAGTGAGTGAGTGAGTGAGTGAGTGAGTGAGTGAGTGAGTGAGTAAATCAGTGATAGAGAGTGTGAGTAAGTGAGTGAGTGAGTGAGAGAGCGAGTGAGTGAGTGATTGACTGGGGCATTATCTGTGCACATGCAGGATTGCTAAGAAGATAGTCTCTTCTCTTTTTTCCACCATTATAGCTTTTCTTGTCAGTTGCCGTTTTGGTATGAGCTTCATGACAGCATGCCTTGATTGCACTTTGAAGCATCCAAGTATTCTTGAGTCACATGGATCTCTAAAAAGTGATTCTGTTTTCTCAAAAAGCCTGCATAGCAACATCTGGCAACCATCATCCGACTCGCTCTCTTCAATGGCCTCACAGCATTTACCTTGATCAAGTATGAAGGCATTATTAGGCCTTTTGAATTTGGGCTCAGAGGCCTCCACAGACAATGGGGATTTTGACATCTCTTCTAGCCGTTTCACCACTTGAGTAAGTGGCTGCTTTCCTGATCTTACTAGTCGTTTCAGCTTCCCAAGATAATTTTCGAAAGGAAATGCACTGCAATCATCAAGACTGCCATAAGCCATTGCCTCCTCTGGTAAATGCACCATTGAATGTACATTGTACACAATGAAGTGGTCTCCATATAGTTCTCCTGCTTTTCCAACAAAGTATTTCATCAGCTCTTTGCTGTAGCTGTTGTGTTCCACTGCAAGTGTAGGGCAAAGCAGAAGACCCAAGGCAACACTGAAGACCATGAAGTGATCATATAGCTGGTCAGCCAGAATTCCTTTAAGCACGATCTTTCCTGTGTAAACAGCAAACTGCCGCAGTTCCGTTGCCTTCCATCGGTCAACGTCTTCCAAATTTCTAGGTTTCCGGGCAAAACAGCTAGGAATGACCTTTCGAAGTGACAGCAGCCTTTGGGTCACATTGCTTATTTGCTCAGCAGACATTCTCACTTTCCTGTCTCCTCTAACCCACACTGTTATTAGTTTTTTCATTACTCCCAGGCAAGCTTGATGCATGTAATCAATCGGGAATTGTTGTACCATGTCTAGTGGGAGGCTCAGAAAGGGGGACACAAGAGTGTCCTCATTTTCTTGACGTCTAGTCATTTCAGCGCGGAATGTGTCGTTGCTTCGTAAAGTGAGGTTATCAACTTCTTGGTAGGTCACACGTCCATCCACCCATGTACCCTTCTGTGTGCATTTATCACACCCATAGTATCCAGAATATTGTTTGATCTTTTTTACCATGGCTCTTGCGGGTGCGTCACACACAACACATCTGATTTTTATTTCTTTTCCATCCAAACCATTGTCCAAAAGTTCCTGGATGTCCTTTATGGCTTCTTCAGTAAAATCCAAATTTGTTGGTTTGGTGGGACCAAGTGTCAGTGTGACAGGGAAGACACAGACGGGTGGCAGGTGAATGGCACAGAGAATGGGCCAAAGATTTGTTTTGCTGCTTTTAAAAATAGGCAGGCCATCTATATTAAATGATAGCTCCAATGTGCTAACTCCTTCTGTAATCTCTCTTGGATAGCGCTGCAGCTGTTCAAGAAGGCTCTCTCTTAAGTTAAAATGGACACACTCCATTCCTGATTTTGCCACTGATGTAATGAGTCTTGGAGTTTTCAGCAGTGTCCTTGCTGTTGATTGAAGCTCTGGGTGTCCATTTTTTTAAAGTCCTTTCAGGAGATCATCTAGGGCATTATGCTTGATGAGGTGTTTTGTTGCCCATTCTTGTAAAAATGTTGAGAGTGAAGTTTGGGTCACTTTGTTTTCATCCTCGATATCTGAATTGCAGTTTTCCTCTCTGGACACATCGGCCACACTGTCAGGTCCTGAACTGGAGTTCTCCCAACTGACCCCAATTTCTACATCTTCAGAAACACTTGAGATGTCTTCCTCAGTGTAATTTTCTTCATTAATTCTTTTTTGAAGGGTTACTGGATGAACTGATGACTCTTCTCCAATTTCATTACACCTTTCATGCAGTGATCTCCGTGCATATTTCCACTGCCGTGTGTAGCATTGCCTCTTGGTTTTTGAATCCATTCTAAATCCAAATTATTAGACTTGTTGAAAATGTGGTACTGGCATATTTTGCAATATTTCATTATATCTATTAGCAGCCAGTCTTCAGGTTTTTCCCATATAAATATAAACCATTTCAAGAACGTAAACAATAAATTGGTTGGAATACTACTGCTCATGTCTGAAGGCCCTGAAGCATTTCCGGTGGGGCCATTTTTAAATCTCAGGTTTATAAAAAAAAAAAAAAAAAAAAAGCATGAACCTTTTAAGTCTAGTGAAAAGGCAACAGTTACACATCACACTTAAAGGGTTAGTTCACCCAAAAATCAAAATGATCTCAGTTTTTACTCACCCTTGTGTTGTTCTAACCCTGTAAGACTTCCATTTATCATCGCATCACAAAATATTATATTTATGATGGAATCTGAGTGCTGGATAAGTCCTCCATAGACATACAAGTGGCTTAAACTTGCTCGATCAGTAAACGTATTAAGACATCGTTTAAAATAGTCCAAGTGACTCCAGTGGCTCAACCATACATTTATCAAGTGACTAGAATACTTTTTCTGCGACAAAAACAAACAAATATAACAAATTTATTCTAATATCCATTTACTCGTGCTGTGCTTCAAAGCTGTTTACGTAGTCTATCTGCGCAAGCTTCTGGGTTCTACGTCACCACGCAGGTCATGTGTATGACGTAGAACCCAGAAGCTTGCGCAGATAGACTACGTAAACAGCTTTGAAGCACAGCACGAGTAAATGGATATTAGAATAAATTTGTTATATTTGTTTGTTTTTGGCGCAGAAAAAGTATTCTTGTCGCTTGATAAAAGGATGGTTGAGCCACTGGAGTCACTTGGACTATTTTAAACAATGTCTTAATACGTTTACTGATCGAGCAAGTTTAAGCCACTTGTATGTCTATGGAGGACCATCATAAATATAATTTTGTGATGCAATGATAAATGGAAGTCTTACAGGGTTAGAATAACACGAGGGTGAGTAAATACTGAGATCATTTTGATTTTTGGGTTAACTAACCCTTTAATTTGTTTAAATGCGTCTTTTCTTCTCCACCTGTTTTTGTATGACCCTGCTGACCAAATGAGCATTTCACCGTCCAATAGTTATGCCTTAACTGCAATTTAATGCATCCTTCTCATGGGCATTTCATAATTTGTGACTCTTCAGTCAGAGTTAAATCTCTTTTTTGGCTTATTTTATCTGTAAAAAAAAAAAAAAAAACGTGTATATTGCTAGTTGCTTAGTATCCATTCTTCTACCTTCACTGCTGCAATCCAGGGGCGTTTTTCGGAAATCTAAATTCTTTGATTTCCGAGAGCAAGTTTTGGGCCTGAGAGAACATCCAACGTGATGTTGAGTGAATAAGAAAATTAATCACACAATTGCCTTAAAAATGCCCTCCTGCCATAGTTTTGAATGTGCGTGCGGACTAACCGTCTGAGGGCCAAACACATCACTTCCTTACATCTACAAATAGCTGTTGAAATGGTCTCTAAACATAACAGTTTTCTTAAATATATGAATGCATGTTTATTTAAACCAACATTACTGAGACCACCTTAACATGAATATAAAGAATATTACTTACCCTGAATGTGGCAAGACAAAAATGTGAAGGAGGTGGGGAGACGTGGAGGTGGGGAAGATGATGCAAAAACTATTACATGAAAAAAAATATATATAATAATATATTACTCATAAAAATTAAAGTATTCAACATTACAAATGCTGTATGCATGCTGTAAATTATGCTTTTGTGAATATCAAAGGAGAAAAGAGAAATAGGAGTGAGATGTCTGTATAAATTCAAATGTTTTCAGTTCCAACAGTGAATATTAATTAATTTAAAATTATGACGAAACTGGCAAATCAGAGATGCAGAATTCCATTCTATTCATTCTTTTTTTTTTAAGAATAGTCTCTTTAATGACTTCTTTAAGACATTAATAACATGCTGAATGATGTTGCTTTTGATTGATCTTAACCCAAATACTGAGAGGTATCTGATAATCAGTCAAAATAAATACTCACCAAGCCAAAGATGCTCTTGTGGTGTGGCTCTTAGAAGAGCCTTTGGGGTGTATGTAGCTGCTGTTGACAAACAAATGAGGGAAAAGACCAAATATGAGTAAAATATGTCTGTACAAATTTAAAGGTTTTCAGTTCCATCAGTGATTATTGATTCATTAATGTGTTATGACGAAACTGGCAAATCAGATATGCAGGATTCCATTCTATTAATTAATTTATTTAAATAATGAACCATTTAATGTATTCATTAAGACTATAACATGCCACATTAAGTAGCTTTAATTTATATATTGATCAATTAGCATATGATGAATGTGGCAAATTTGAGTTGTAGGTTGACTTCTAATACTTACAACGATCAATGGCAATTGACACTGAAAAAAAAAAAAGAGAAGAGAATAAATTATTTGCTATGTAGCCTGTACATTCTGAAAGTTTCTCAAAGACTCTGATGAATAGGCCTACATAATCCACATTAAGATGCATTATACATAACAATTGTGTTAAGTTTCATAATTTATTTATAGTAAAGTTTCTATTAGAATGTATTATTTTATTATTGTTCATATAACTGTTTTATTATGTTTGTATATAACGTTATTACGTATATATTTTATTTGTATTTGATAACCTGTTTCAAAAAACGTTCATGCCAAAAGCCCCTTTGAATTGAATTGAAAATTGAATTGAGAAAGAGAGCTCGCAGTCAAACCTGTGACAACGCACTATTTTCCATACAAATTAAAGATATTGTGAAGCACTGTATAACTATTTTCTTTTCAAGGAATATTATGACATAATTCTCAAACGAAAGAGCGTCTCTCAAACGGAGCGTATTGGCTCCATCGGCAATGACGTTGTCACAGATTCAACCAACGTCTTCTCACTGACGTCACTCACTTCTAAAACTTGGCTTCCGCCCCTATGAGTACTACCTGGTCCACGCCTATGGTCCACGCATCCACATCAGTCGCAAAGGAACTAGCTAGCTATGCCTGCAATATGTTGTGTGGTGGGGTGCAACAATAAAATAGGAGACCCCACAATATTATTTTACAGGTTACTTCAGCACGAAAATAGACGCCATCAAGAGGGCAGACTGGACACCAAATGCAAACACTCGTCTGTGCAGTGCTCATTTTTTCTGTGGTGAGTGGATGTAAATAACGTTTACGCTAACCCTCGCTATCGCGACCAGATTATTTAACGTTAGCCCCTTTGTGCTGAGTGACATGCTAGAAGCAAGTAATTAACGTTAGTCTAGATAGCCTTGAGTTGTTAGGCTAAGTTAGCTGCTGTTTAAAATAACACTTACCTTTCTGTGGCAAGGGGTCCTACTATAACGTTAGCGAAGTTTGTGACGGGAGATAGGCTCGGAAGACCGGTGTGGGTCAAGTGCAAATGACAAACACCTGTGTCTTGTTTAGTGCGTGAGAGACTGGGGGGATTGCTGTCAGAATTGAAACTTTGCTGCTGCGCTAACTGTTACTTCGTTTTGTTGTTTCTTTTCGCAAAGTAATGTAACGTTGTTTGTGTGAGATGTGGTACATTTACTGAAAAAAGTCCAGTTTTTATAGTAATTAGTTTAATGAGTGAAAAAAAGAGGCTATTATTTTAATGGAGAAAAACGAAATGTTCCCTCAGACCGTTTGCGGTTATAATTACTTATTATAATTACATTTCATTACTTTTTGTCTTCATAGTTTTAAATGTAATTTACTTTTGTTGTCGGACCATACTTTTAAAAAGTAATTTAACGAAATTGGTTAAGTAAAAAGTAACTCACCTCAGAAAACCGCAGTTGATGATGGGATGTCACTCAAAGGGTAGACGGGTTGTGTGCGCGCGGTGGGAGACCCCAGCTTCTATAGGCCCGCTGCCCGGTTTCACGGGCTTGGCACGCGATTAATAACTTAAATATTGTGGGATTTATATATATATATATATGTATGTGTATGCACATAATATAATGACACACCGCTTTACCTTGGCATTAAACGTCAAACAAATTTGGGGTTTTCTAACTGCGGTGTTTGTGTTTGAATATACTTTATTCAAAGCAATGTTACCAAAAATATAAGTCATATAAATTTTTTTCTTTTTCTTGCAGGTTTGAGAGTCCCACATTGTTAATATAATTGAAATTGAGCAACCCTATGTGGCGATACGCACGCGAGCAGGCATTAAAGGGATACTCTACCAAAAAATGAAAATTGTCATCATATACTCACCCTCATGTTGTTTCAAACCTGTATGAATTTATTTCTTCTGCTGAACACAAAGGAAGATTATTAGAAGAAGTTCAGTAATCAGACAGTTTTAGATACCATTGACTTCCATAGTAAAAATAAAAAATATATAGGCTATACCATGGAAGTGAACTGTCTGGTTACTGACATTCTTCTAAATATCTTCCTTTCTGTTCAGCAGAAGAAAGAAATGCATACAGGTTTGATACAACATGAGGGTAAGTATAATTAGAGAATTTTCATTTTTTGGTAGAGTATCCCTTTAAGGCAATGGATGAAGATGAGCCAGCTAGCCGCGCTGAACGTAGAGTTGATGGTTGAGACTGAGGTAAACAGTGTACTAAGAAACACATTACAGAAATAATTTACAAAATGATAACAATCAGGAGTAGTTTACGCTTTACTTTGTTCAATGTTTCTTTGTGCTTGAAATAATCCATAAGATCACACATGTCAGACAAGTACCAGGTGCATCCATATGTTTATTGATATTTATTGTGTAAATGTATTGTTTTTTGTTGAATGAAGCGTTTGGTTCAGTACATTTATTTAAAATAAACCGTCAATTGGGTAAAGTTATTGCTGACATTGAGTGAATTATGTCACTTTAAAGTCATCATTAATAACATCAACAATAATGTTAAAAGTGTTTAGAAGTGCAAAGGCACCCAAAAACTGCCCTGTTGTGCAATTAAAGTATCTGCCTTCATTTTACCTGAAGATTAGTTCATGAAAAAATGGTTTATATTATTTGAATGTATAAGTCTGTAAACATCATACATGTTTTACCCATCTTCTTTTCTAGTGAGATGTGCATTGGGAAACCATAATTCTCTTCAATGGCTTCACAAAATTCCAACTGAAAATTTACTGAACAAAAAGTGAAGTAGCAAAGGTCAGTAACCTTTCACCTGTCAGTGTCCCTTAATAATAAATTATTTTAGAAAAGTGTAACCTGGTCCACTTTAGACTTTCTACTTACTATATTTAACTTTGTAACTACATGTCAACTACTTCTCAATAATTTGCAACTACATGTCTTCTAACTCTCAGAATAAATGCTGTAGGTTTAGGGTTAGTAGAATAAGTTGACATATACTTGCAAAGTTTATTAAAGGTAGTATGTTGTGGACACATAAAAAAAAGTGTTAGAAGATATTAAGCAGACAGTTTACTAATTCTCTAATGACTGTTACTGACATGTACTTGCAAATTTATAGCTTTGTCTACCAGCATGAGAGGGTTAATGCCCGACGAGGTGTCCATTGTCAGGTTTTAATGGACGACGGCGAGGCGTGAACTTACCGACGCTCAGCAGAGGACGGTTGCTTCCGCTGAAGTCCATTAAAACCTGTCAATGGACACCTCGTCACTCGTCAGGCATTAACCTGCTTATACCATGGACAAAATCGAAACAAAATCAAAAATCGAAAAAACAAAAAAAACAATTGAAAATGTAAAGTTTATACAAACAATAACTCCCTGGTTACACCTGACAGTTTGACTGGACAGTGGCAGTGTTAACTGCCTGTTGCTATGGTTATAGAAGTCTTTTACTAGGTGTCCATTATCACTGTCCATTATCACTTTTTAATGGCCACCCTGCAGCCAATCAGAATCGAGTATTCACCCAGACCATGGTATAACATCATTTTTATTCTGTGTGAGTAGAAATGAGAAATGGTAAGAGAAAATTAGGGAAAGAGAACATTTGCTATTGTTTCAGCTACACACAATTATGATGATATTTGAAGAATGCATGCTTTTTTCCTTTTCCCCCCTACCCCATTTTTAATACTTTTTACAACTGCGGAGAGAACTAACCACTGCTGAAATAAGAGCGGTTTGTGACACTAAGCATCTTACCCTGTTCAGTGTTAATAATTGTATTTTATGCCTTTATGTGTAGATATGTTTACTATTGTAGTATTACTATTGTACTATTGTTTACTATTGTATACTATTGTATAGACCTTTTGTTTAGCTTAGTTTTATTATTAATTTCATCTGTACTTATTATTTTTGCAGCTGGTGATCTGCTAAATGTGGAAACCTTTAACAGTTTTTGAAAGACCAAGGGAAGTTGTCAAGAAAGAAAGACACAGATGAGTAGAAGGTGAATGGGTGGCACAGTTGACTGGGGTATGTACATAATCAGTGACATCTCTGCATAACAGTCCAACAAAAGCTTGTTCACAAGTGTATGCACAACAGATACAAATTATATCTGACAAAGAAGTGTGATCTACATCACTGAGCAGGTGGTGTTTACAGAATGTTTTCATTGAAATATGGGTTGTTAACCAAGCATCTTTGCTACTAGTTAACCCTGACCAGTTAGGTTTTGATCTTTCAAAATGGTTTCTGTCATTTTAACTAAAACCATTAAATTAGCACTTCACCCGTGGGAACATTAATCTTTATTGAAAGTGGGTTATATATTATGTAGTTGAAATGTAAAATATTTTTTTAACTTGGTGCCTTCTTGACCGAGAAAAGACAAAGTAACTTTAGGTTGCATTTTTGGATGAAAGACTGCAAATCCCACAATGCATCACATTGCACAGCTCCACAAGCCACTCCCACTTATCCAGAACAGCGCATATCAGAGAAATCATCCATCTACTCTACAAAGCTAGCTACCACCAGAGCTTGAAATTTATTTCACACAAAATTAGTTGGCGAACTCATTAGTGAACTACTACTCGTTTGTATTTCCCTCAAAATGGTGAATTCACCCTTTGCAGGGAGCATGATTGACAGGTGATCGGACCAATTATATTTCGCCATCCACCATTTTGCCCGACAACATTGTCAGAAGAGTTAGTAGCTTAACATGCCTGGATTTGAACTTGAGAAACGGAGTGCACTAACATCTTTCCTCGGTTAAAAATAACAACGTTCGTTCTTATCTTCATTCATGTTTATTTGACACTATAATTGAACTAGAAGGAAGAGATGATCGGTTCACGAGAAGCTGTAACTGATGCTCTACAACGATCTGTCACGAGCAGTGGCGTAACTTTGCTTTGAAAAGTGGTGGGGACACCGCACAACTCGTTTTGCTATTTGTTTATTTAATAACCGAATGGGCTTAATGGGCTTTAAGCCCAGCTGCACTACTTCCTGAACTTCAGCCTGCTCCTTTGTTTCCTGTCTGTCATTATTAGACAAACTGATTAAATCAGGTGTCTGTTTAGTGTTGCTGTGACTACATAGGCCAGGCACACCTGTATTAATCAGTTTGTCCAATAATGACAGACAGGAAACAAAAGAGCAGGCTGAATTTCAGGAAGTAGTGCAGCTGGGCATAAAGTCTATTGGGGACTGAGTTCAGAGTTGGAAATGCACTTAATTTTCACTTTGTATAGGCTACAACACATTCACAAATATGTCTATAAACATCCGAATTGTCTCATTTTATTTAACTTGATTTAGTTGTTTGTTTAATACCAGCAAAAGACTAATGGGCCTATGGATAAAACAGTAGATATATACCTTTTATCAGTTTATCAGATATGAATGTTTATATGAAAGATGGAGTAGTGGTGACTTTACAAGTGACCACTCCAACCCTTTGAGTCAATTGGAATGATATAGCATGATGTTATGGTTCCCAGTGTTTGCTTGTCTTTATTGTTATAATTTACACTGATAGGTAAATGCAATTCCTTTATGATCTTTTGTGTAGGTAAGGTTTTAAACTTCAGTTCAGTGATGCTGAACAACTCTTCTGTGGTGTATGAGGAGAGGATGTACAAACTGCAAGTAATGATGGCAAGCCAACCAACCCAGACTGTGGCTTTCATCTTTTTTTCAACTGTTCCTGCAAAGGAGACCTGTTACACGGCAGATTCTCTGTAAACTGACAACCAAACAGTTGGAGTATCCAGATCTGTTTTTAACTGAACAAGGCATTGATTTCTTCCATTCTTCTACCAAAATTGTATTCCACGACAAGAACAGAAATTAAATGTAATTTAAGTAGCACACATTTTAATAGTTATTTAATTTCATGTAGCCTACAGCCTCATTTTTGTGTATTTCTTGTCTGTCTAATAGTAAAGTGCTATCTTTTTTTATTTTAAAACTTCATTACAACCTAAATCTGTCCTAATAGCATCACTGTTGTGTTAAGAGAACACGCGTTATAACTGCCTTCAACTGCAAGTCTTGATCATCATGCTTGTGGGCATCTTCTGAAAAAAATAAAAAATCTTAGAGAAATGTTGCAAAAAAGTATTCAATATAATTTCATTCTAGAAAGACATTTATATAATATAAGTTTATGTAGTCTTACAATTGATTCCACTTATGTTACAGTACTCATGTGATGGATTCAAAACTGTCAAATTGTCAAGAAGTAACTGCAAATAAATATTAAGAACATTGTGATTATATGCATGAGGATACACCTTTGTGAGGTGATATGTTTTTAACATATGTTTGTAAATTCTGTTTGAAAATAAAAGTGGTAACAGAGCAGGGGCCTGCTATGATGAACAAAGTGACTGGTTTTGTCAGACATGTGCCATGAAAGTGACATGTACCATGAATCCTGTACCATGAAAGTGGCTTGGCTAGCTGTGTTCATTGCCATACCTTCTCTGGGGCAGGTTATGTTTTGAATTAGAGATCGCAAACTAAAAGTAGCCAGCTAAACCGGCTTCATGGTACAGGCCTCTGAATCAACTCTTAAAATGACTGGTTATTTGCTAAGACAATGTTGATCGCAATGTTGGGGGATCCTTCAAGGAAAATGGTAAAGCAACACTAAAACATTGTGAATGACCATCATTTATGTCTGATACACTATTTAAAAAAAATAAACTAAAAACTATATTTTATGTCAATGTCAAATGTAATATAACTTAATTTTAACATCTGCTAAAGAAAAAAAAAAGGTTTTGAAAGTGATCTGCAATAATCTGTTTAATTGTAGTTCTTGTTTTCAAAAGTAAATAAAATAAGAGAACAGGCTGCACAAATATATAATTTATAATTAACTAAAAAAGACTGCCTACCAATGAGCAAAGTTATTGATTACTTAGGCATTATCTACTGCCTGATAATGGTCATGTAATTAAGCATTTGATAAATGGTGTTAAAGCACAAAACATTGCAAACCATTCAATTGGTTTAAGAAAAATAGAACCTAAAAATAACTTACAGGGAATGTTCTCTTTAGGTTATAAATTAAACCTAAAAATAACCTACAGGGAACGTTCTGGGAACGTTCCCTTAAAGTTATAAAACTTGGTTGGACGTGCCCGGAAGACCTTCCCAGGAAGGCGTCCAGAATGCATCCGGAACAGATGCCCGAGCCACCTTAGCTGACCTCTCTCGATGTGGAGGAGCAACGGCTCTACTCCGAGTTCCTCCCGAGTGACTGAGCTTCTCACCCTATCTCTAAGAGATCGCCCAGCCACCCTGCGGAGAAAGCTCATTTCGGCCGCCTGTATCCGGGATCTTGTCCTTTCGGTCATGACCCAAAGCTCATGACCATAGGTGAGAGTAGGAACGTAGATTGACCGGTAAATCGACATGACCTTACGGCTTAGCTCTTTCTTCACCACGACAGACCGGTACATCGACCGCATTACTGCAGAAGCTGCACCGATCCATCTGTCAATCTCCCGTTCCATCCTTCCCTCACTCGCGAACAAGACCCCAAGATACTTAAACTCCTCCACTTGAGGCAGGAACTGAACCAACCTGAAGTGGGCAAACCACCCTTTTCCGACTGAGGACCATGGTCTCGGATTTGGAGGTTATAAAAAGTTATAAAAATAGAACTTAAAAATAACCTGCAGGGAACGTTCCCAGAACGTTCTCTTTAGGTTATAAAATTAAACCTAAAAAATAACCTACAGGGAACGTTCTGGGAACGTTCTCTTAAAGTTATGCAGATAGAACCTAAAAATAACCTACAGGGAACGTTCCCAGAACGTTCTCTTTAGGTTATAAAATTAAACCTAAAAATAACCTACAGGGAACGTTCTGGGAACGTTCCCTTAAAGTTATAAAAATAGATCCTAAAAATAACCTACAGGGAACGTTCCCAGAACGTTCTCTTTAGGTTATAAAATTAAACCTAAAAATAACCTACAGGGAACGTTCTGGGAACGTTCCCTTAAAGTTATAAAAATAGATCCTAAAAATAACCTACAGGGAACGTTCCCAGAACGTTCTCTTTAGATTATAAAATTAAACCTAAAAATAACCTACAGGGAACGTTCTGGGAACGTTCCCTTAAAGTTATAAACATAGATCCTAAAAATAACCTACAGGGAACGTTCCCAGAACGTTCTTGTTTGGTTCCCAAAAAAATAACCAAATGGGAACCAAACGGGAACGTTAGGGGAACGTTCTGTGTTTGCTGGGATATAGCCTAAAACACGCTCTCACACGGTTATTTTTTTAGCATTTTTGGGCGAAATACAATACTCTTATTTTAGAGCGAAGAACAGCGGAGTTTGTATGGGCAGAAGTGCATGCCTGAGCTTGTAGGCTATATGCTGCGTTGCTTTGACATTGTGTAAATAGAATAGAAACAATATATTAGCCTATCCTTTACTATGTCAGTAATTACTGTGCTGCTGATTTCTGATTTGAGAGTTATTTGTTACTCAGAAAAATATTAGGCTGTGTTTTGTATCACTAGTGCAGTGTCCGTTCTCGGAGCCCTGCGCGTGAGGCGCGCGCGCGCTTCCCGCTCGCGCTGTTCTGTATTAAAAGTTTATTAATTCTGAACGTGTCACGTCTCGCGTGTCTATATTGCACCAAATGTGACACTGCACTCGTGAAGTCGATTGGATGAACGGTTCTAAATGCAAGATAAATAATCTAAATGCAAACAGACAGACGCATAGAGATTCCTGCCTTTATTAGAGAGAAGAATATGTTCAGCCCCCTCCCTCCGAAGCTTCGAATATTCGATGTTAATTCCTATCGAAGCTTCGAAGCTCAAAAAATGGTATTCGGACCAGCCCTACATTTTTTAAGCCATTACATCAACACCTCTCATAATGCGAGTGGGGGAACGGATTCCGACAGCTGTTTTTTTGCCGTCGGTTTCTGTTCCCCCTAGGTTTATTACACAATAAGGTTCTAAGATTTATCAAATTGCATTTAAGTACTAAACCCAATAGCCTAGTGGTCAGTACACTCTGCACTTAAACGAATTGCTTTTCAGCTTATTGCGACCCGAGTTCAAGTCCCGGTTCGTCAAACTTTCTTGATACTATACTGTCCTATCATAATAAAAGGCAAAATAATATATTTTTTAAACTGATGCAAGTTAAGCTCCATCCACACACAAAAATTAAATCAGCATTTTTTAAGCCATTACATCAACACCTCTCATAATGGGAGTGGGGGAACGGATTCCGACAGCTGTTTTTTTTGCCGTCGGTTTCTGTTCCCCCTATGTTTCGTACACAATAAGGTTCTAAGATTTATCAAATTGATGCTGTTTAAACTCCATCCACACACAGAATAGAATAAGCACATTTTAAGCCGATACATCAACATCTCTCATCATTGGGGTGGGGGAACGGATTTCGACAGCTGAACTATTTGCCGTCGGATTCTGTTCCCCCTATGTTTATTACACAATAAGGTTCTAAGATTTATCACATGGCAGGAAACTACTAGCTTCAATAGCCTAGTGGGCAGTGCCCTAACAATATTTTTTTTTAGCTTTGGGAGACCCGAGTTCAAGTCCCGGTTCGACAAACTTTCTTGATACTATACTGTCCTATCATAATAAAAGGCAAAAAATATATTCTTTTATTTGATACAAGTTAAGCTCCATCCACACACAAAAATAAAATCAGCATTTTTTAAGCCATTACATCAACACCTCTCATAATGCGAGTGGGGGAACGGATTCCGACAGCTGTTTTTTTGCCGTCGGATACTGTTCTCCCTAGGTTTATTACACAATAAGGTTCTAAGATTTATCAAATTACAGCTAATTACTAAACCCAATAGCCTAGTGGTCAGTACACTCTGCACTTAAATGAATTGCTTTTCAGCTTATTGCGACCCGAGTTCAAGTCCCAGTTCGTCAAACTTTCTTGATACTATTCTGTCCTATCATAATAAAAGGCAAAAAATATATTCTTTAAACTGATGCAAGTTAAGCTCCATCCACACACAAAAATAAAATCAGCATTTTTTAAGCCATTACATCAACACCTCTCATAATGGGAGTGGGGGAACGGATTCCGACAGCTGGGTTTTTTGCCGTCGGTTTCTGTTCCCCCTATGTTTCGTACACAATAAGGTTCTAAGATTTATCAAATTGATGCTGTTTAAGCTCCATCCACACACAGAATAGAATAAGCATATTTTAAGCCGATACATCAACATCTCTCATCATTGGGGTGGGGGAACGGATTTCGACAGCTGAACTATTTTCCGTCGGATTCTGTTCCCCCTAGGTTTATTACACAATAAGGTTCTAAGATTTATCAAATTGCAGCTAATTACTAAACCCAATAGCCTAGTGGTCAGTACACTCTTCACTGAAATGAATTGCTTTTCAGCTTATTACGACCCGAGTTCAAGTCCCGGTTCGTCAAACTTTCTTGATACTGTAACGAGTGGAAATAAGTGTGGCCCCTTTAAGAGCTGCGCGCTCCCTGTAAAACGGTCTGCACTCTGTATGGTATGATATACAACCGCGACTCGAATCCCCCATGTATGCGGGTAATTTCTGTTTGGAGATCAATTTGTTTTAATCTTGATTGTTTGTTTTGGTAACGCTTTGGACGGTGGAACATGGGACGGACAATTGCCCGAGTTCGATTGGAGAAATAAAACGCGAGTTGTTGTTAAATGTCAATCGCCTCCGTGAGTCTGTCTGGCCTAATAACTTTGTGAGCTATCCATATTTTCTTCCCCTCCTGACACAACGCATTACAAGTGGCGCCCGAACATTTTATCTCTGGCCTTGGAGCTAAAGCGAGGTTTTACACGGATGCTGAGGCGGTTTGTGACGGATGACGCCGAAATGCTGTGATCCTCCAGCCGGACATGTGTGAGTTTACACGAGGCAAATTTCACTGGGTATAGAGTGAACGGCCCGAGTCGCCTGACGACGCTGTAGCGGACATTTTGTGTTGCTGACGCAGAGGATATTTGTTCACATTCATGTGGATTTAAGTCGTCATAGATACGATCTTTGTGAATCTGATGTGCACGTAGGATTGTGGTTCGTTGAGGTAATCGTAAATTCAACTGTTAGTGAACTTTGACTGTTTCAAGGATTCAGGCCTGGTTGCTACGTTCATTTGTGTTCATTTGCTGGAACTGAATGTTGAACTGGTTGAATTGAACTTGAGAAACTTTTTTTTTTTGCACTGGATTTTTCCTGATCTTCTACTAGGCTATATTTTGAGTTGTCGTTGGGTAATAACTACTCGACGCTCGCACTGTGTTGCTCATCGAAGGAACTGAAAAAAAAACCAACAAAAAAAAAACATAAGAAGACAATTAATGGACTCTGTGTTTGAGGTTTGGTGATACTGAACTTGTCACTGGTATTGTAAAAAAAAAAAAAAAAAAAATTATTGTACAAATGCCGAATTTATTGTTATGTGGTTAACTTTTTTTTTTTTTTCAAAGGTTATCCAATTGTTTATTCCATTTGTTTTGCTTGATTATACAGTAAATTAGTGCAGGTGGAATTGTTTGTTAATGATATTGTGCAAATTCATTGTTTTGAATTTCATATTGACAAACTGATTTTGATACAATGGCCAGACGTGTTGATGATGAGACTTGATTTATTTGACCAATCTGCATGCTTTGAGTTTCCTCCCAGACGGAGAGTGCCAGGGTCGGGCGAGCGCCTGGAGACACAGGTTGAGTCGTTGAAAGAGGAAGTGGAAATGCTGCGGAGGTGCCTGAGTGAGTCTCTTGATCTACAAAGAGGTATTATTGACCTTTGCACAGAAAACTTGCAGGTACCTGCTTCATACCAATTGCCTTCTCAGGTCAGGCCTGTTGCTTCGTCCACTCCACATGCTCATTCACCAACTGATCAAATAAAGGGGTCTCTGTCCTTTGGAGTGGAAATGAATGCCAGAACCGAAAATGCGCTTGGACTGGCTCAAAGCTCTCTTGATTTGAATAATGCAACCAGAACTTTGGCCTCCGTCTTGCATCAATCGAGACTGGAACCCCCAGTGTTTGGGAATGATGGAAAAATTCAACCTGATGACTGGCTTATTCTTGTGGATGCCTATAGAACTTCTTTGGGTGTCAGCGATGCTCAGATTTTGCTTGAATTACCACGTTTCTTAGCTAAAGAGCCCAGGAAGTGGTTTACGGTACTGAGTTCACATGTCACATCCTGGACACAGTTCTGCACCCTGTTCAAGACTGTGTTTCTTCCAGCGGATAACCAAGAGCGTGTCTGGAGAGGTATTCTTGACCGTGTACAAGCTCAAGGAGAACCATTTCCAACGTTTGTAGCACACTTGTTATCTGAATTCAAGAAACTAAAGTCTCCACCACCAGAACAAGAGCAGATTGATCTTATCTGCAAGCATGCGCTTGAGCGCTACAGAGTTGCGTTGTACGGCGCACAAATTACTTCAGTCATCGACCTCTTGATGTGCACTCCGCTCTCGGTCCTGACAGCCGTGATGAACGAGTATTGCAGAAAAGCAAAACCAGACGAGAGACTTATTGTTTCAAATGTTCTGCGCCTGGTTTTACCTCGAGAAACTGTCCAAACTGTAACTTTGCCCAACATACTGTGCCTTTTCCAGCCGCTGACAAACAGACAAGTCCAGTTTCGAATGAGCCACGGAACGTTCGGGGAGGACGTTTCACCGAGGCAGTCCTCCCTCCAGAAGATAAATGAGCCCTTGTCTTATGTCCTCGCCTGAGCCGCTTGTCCTTGGACATGTGGAGGACCGTGCTTCTCCTTCATTTTGGAATACACCATTTATTGTTAAGGTCAATTTCTGTCATAAGGCCATCGACGCAGCGCTGGACACCGGTGCCTCACTTTCAGCAGTTCGTACAAATATGATTTCGGATGTCTTGTGACATTCTCAGAAGGTTCGACCTTGGATTTTTCCCCCAATTCAGCTTGCCAACAGTGCTGCTTGCACTCCGACTGGTGTTGTCTGGTTAAACATTGGCCTCCAGGGAAAAAATTTCTACCATCGATTTGTCATTATCCCTGATCTTTCCTCTCCGCTCATCTTAGGGATGGATTTTATGCTGCGAGCGTCAGTCAGCATTCACATCCCATCAAGGACGGTGACCCTGGGTGAATCTACACCCCAAGAGGTTTTGAGTGAGTGGTTGGAGGCACCTGAGCTTGGAAGCTTAATGTTTTTAAATGTCTGCCAGTCTGCCTTGAATGAGAAAGTTGAGAGAGCTTGTCTGAAAAGGGAAGAAAAAGGGAAATTGTTGGACCTTCTTAAAGACTTTTGGAGCCTGTTTGATGGACACCTGGGGCACACTTCATTGGGGGAGCACGTAATCAACACTGGTGAAGCAAAACCAGTTCACCTTCCGCCATACCGGTGCTCACCAGCCAAGAAAAAAATCATTGAAGATCAGATTCAGATGATGCTGGAAGAAGACATCATCGAATGGACATCATCATCAGTCCATGGGCTGCACCTGTGGTAATTGTCAAGAAGCCATGTGGAGACCACAGGTTTTGTGTTGACTACAGAGGCCTTAATCACCTGACACTTAAGGATTCGTATCCACTTCCCAGAGTCGACGAATCATTGGATTTCCTGGCTCGTGGAAAATTTCTTACTACTTTTGATTTGGCTCGGGGGTACTGACAGGTGTCGGTAGAGGAAAAGTCAAGGCCAAAGACAGCATTCGCATCACACTGTGGCCTTTTTTCAATTCAAAGTCCTTCCTTTTGGGCTTAGTAACACACCGGCCACGTTTCAGAGAGTAATGAACAATGTCCTTGCTGGATTGGTTTACAAGTGCTGTGCAGTGTACTTGGATGATATTGTCGTTGTATCCCCAACCTTTGAACAACACTTGGAAGACCTCCGGGAAGTCCTTTCTAGGCTTGAGTCAGCTGGTCTTACTCTCAAGCTAGATAAGTGTCAGTTCTGCTTGAGTGAACTCATCTTCCTAGGATACAGGGTCTCTCCGGATGGTATTTCTCCTGATCCGAGAAAGGTGGAAGCGGTCACAGAGTTCAGGACACCGACGGATGTGAAACAAGTGAGAGGATTTCTCGGCCTCACAAGCTACTACAGGCGATTCATTCCAAGTTATGCACAAAAAGCTGAGTCGCCTTTTAAACTCACCAGAAAGGAAACTCCGTTCAACTGGGACGACGGTTGTCAGGCTTCGATGGATTACTTGAAAAACTGCCTTACGTCTGAACCCATTCTGTGCCTCCCGGTTTTTTCATGTCCATTCTTCATCCACACTGACGCTTGTGACTTGGGCCTTGGTGCGGCCTTGATGCAGAAGGATGACATGGGGCGAGATGTGGTGGTAGCTTTCGCGAGCAGGACGTTGCACAAAGCGGAAAGACCATACTCAACACCTGAGAAAGAGTGCTTGGGAGTGATTTGGGCTCTGGAACATTTCAGACCTTACATCGAGGGCCTTCATGTAACCATTTATACTGATCAAAACAGCCTGAGGTGGCTGATGAACCGACCCAACCCCTCTGGACGACTGGCGAGATGGTCCTTGCTGGTATTTGCTCGACATGGTGCGCCAACCTACCTCATATCAGATCGTGGGACCCCGTTTGTGAGCAATCTTTTTGAGCATGTGGTTGCTGCCCTTGGCACTGAACACCGGCTGACAACGGCATACCACCCGCAAACGAACGCCACTGAGAGGGTAAACCGCACACTTAAAACTGCCATACGTGCATACGTGGAGGACAAGCACACTTCGTGGGATAAATATCTTCCACAAATCTGTTTTGCTCTTCGAACTGCTTGCCATGAGAGTACAGGTCAATCCCCAGCAATGTTGTTATATGGCCGTGAGTTGGACACACCGCTTGATTTGATAACACAACCAAATTCTGCGGGAGTAGATGAGCCTGAGGTACCCTATCCTGAGAATTTGAGATCTTCCCTGAAGGATGCTCACGATCATGCCAGAGCTGCTCTAAGTGCAAGCCATACAAAAAAGAAGGGTTACTATGACAAGAAGCGACGTACAATTTCCTATGCTGTGGATGACTTGGTCAGAGTTAAGACACACCCCAAATCTGATGCTGGTGCAAACTTTACAGCCAAGTTGGCCCCAGTTTATGACGGACCATTTCGTGTCTCTAAGAAACTGTCAAGTGTCAATTACAGACTTTCAAACGTGGACACTGGAGAAGATGCTGGCGTGTTTCATGTAGTGAATCTACTGCCTTTTCATTCATGGGACACGGCCATGCCCACAATCAGTTCCTATGGTGATGTTGAGATGTCACTACCTTTGGATGAGGACTTTGATTCTCAAACAGACAGAGAAGAATCTGTTAATGTTGACCAGGAGGTTGGTACTGTCTACTCAAACGAACCTTTGAATCGACACTCAGATGAAAGTTCGCTGGAACATTGTGCTGGACACTCACTTGACTTTGCTCCTGACAGTGTTGACGGGGGTACTGTTTCTGACTCTCATGACTTGACATCTGACGCAGTTACTGTCGAACCGGCAAATCAGGGTCTGAGTCGTTATGAACTGAGACAGAGAAGAGTCCCTAGAATTACTTCTGACTGGTCGGTGAATAAGTGGACTAACCCCTACCATACTCAAAGATTTGACTTGTATTAAGGATGACAGACTAAGTAAGAGTGTTATTCAAGAGTTATAACTGTTGTTGTTCTTGCATGTTCATGGTTCTTATATAGGAAAAATTTAGTGTTTCACTTTTGTGTTGCGGTCATACTTTTCTCAAGTGTTACGGTGCTAATGTACGCTGTGCAAACATGTATGCTTGTACAGTCTGTGCATTATATACCCCTCTGTCTTGTTAACTTTTCAACTCAGTCATGTATGAGTGGTTGTTAAGTAGAAGTTTTCCGTTTGCTGTGTACGGCTGAGGGCAGCCTTTTTTTTGGCCGGGGGAAATCTGTAACGAGTGGAAATAAGTGTGGACCCTTTAAGAGCTGCGCGCTCTCTGTAAAACGGTCTGCACTCTGTATGGTATGATATACAACCGCGACTCGAATCCCCCATGTATGCGGGTAATTTCTGTTTGGAGATCATTTTGTTTTAATCTTGTTTGTTTGTTTTGGTAACGCTGTGGACAGTGGAACATGGGACGGACAATTGCCCGAGTTTGATTGGAGAAATAAAACTCGAGTTGTTGTTAAATGTCAATCGCCTCCGTGAGTCTGTCTGGCCTAATAACTTTGTGAGCTATCCATATTTTCTTCCCCTCCTGACACAACACGTTACAATACTATACTGTCCTATCATAATAAAAGGCAAAAAATATATTCTTTAAACTGATGCAAGTTAAGCTCCATCCACACACAAAAATAAAATCAGCATTTTTTAAGCCATTACATCAACACCTTTTTTTTTGTCGTCGGTTTCTGTTCCCCCTATGTTTCGTACAAAATAAGGTTCTAAGATTTATCAAATTGATGCTGTTTAAACTCCATCCACACACAGAATAGAATAAGCATATTTTAAGCCGATACATCAACATCTCTCATCATTGGGGTGGGGGAACGGATTTCGACAGCTGAACTATTTGCCGTCGGTTTCTGTTTCCCCTATGTTTATTACACAATAAGGTTCTGAGATTTATCACATTGCAGGAAACTACTAGCTTCAATAGCCTAGTGGTCAGTGCTCTAACAATATTTTTAGCGCAATTTTCCACCAGACAAATTGCGATTGTTAACTCATGATTTCTGTTCTGTGCGTCTGTGCGCACCAATCTTGCACTTCTATCTACTCCTCAACCAGACCACCTATAGACTTCGGGTTTTCGGCATTATGTTAAGGAAGGTCTAATCTCGGGAACGCACAAAAAAAATCCAGGAAAAGATTTACTATCTCTTAGTGTTGTGATCCCATGAGGTGAGAAAATTGCGCTAAAACACTCACCGAGTTTTTATTACTTGTTTTTTAGCTTTGGGCGACCCGAGTTCAAGTCCCAGTTCGTCAAACTTTCTTGATACTATACTGTCCTATCATTATAAAAGGCAAAAAATATATTCTTTAAACTGATGCAAGTTAAGCTCCATCCACACACAAAAATAAAATCAGCATTTTTTAAGCCATTACATTAACACCTCTCATAATGGGAGTGGGGGAACGGATTCCGACAGCTGTTTTTTTTGCCGTCGGTTTCTGTTACCCCTAAGTTTCGTACACAATAAGGTTCTAAGATTTATCAAATTGATGCTGTTTAAACTCCATCCACACACAGAATAGAATAAGCACATTTTAAGCCGATACATCAACATCTCTCATCATTGGGGTGGGGGAACTGATTCCGACAGCTGAACTATTTGCCGTTGGATTCTGTTCCCCCTATGTTTATTACACAATAAGGTTCTAAGATTTATCACATTGCTGGAAACTATTAGCTTCAATAGCCTAGTGGTCAGTGCCCTAACAATATTTTTTTTTAGCTTTGGGCGACCCGAGTTCAAGTCCCGGTTCGTCAAACTTTCTTGATACTATACTGTCCTATCATAATAAAAGGCAAAAAATATATTCTTTAAACTGATGCAAGTTAAGCTCCATCCACACACAAAAATAAAATCAGCATTTTTTAAGCCATTACATCAACACCTCTCATAATGCGAGTGGGGGAACGGATTCTGACTGCTGTTTTTTTTGCCGTCGGTTTCTGTTCCCCCTATGTTTCGTACACAATAAGGTTCTAAGATTTATCGAATTGCAGCTAATTACTAAACCCAATAGCCTAGTCGTCAGTACACTCTTCACTTGTAAGACTGAAAATACTGGTTGAGGCCCTGGTCTGAGACAAAGGGCTAATTACCATTTGACCTCCCCATACGACCTCACTTCCGCAAACTACTAAGAACTCACACAAGAATATGGTTTAATGTGAATGTTTATCATTGACTGTTATGTTTTTGGTGTCATTTGAAATGTAATAGTGAGTGGTACAGATATCTCATATCCAGATAGATAAAATAAAAGGTAATAAGGTTTATAGAAGTTTAGAGAAAACTGGTTAAGCCATTTGAGGGTGGTTTTCCCCATCCCCCATATCACCTGGGCAAACAGGATAAAGGAAGGTGTGCATGCTCTATCTTACCCCTTTTCCACCAAGGCAGAGCTGGTGCTGGTTCGGAGCCAGAGCCTAGTTTCAAATCGGTTCTTTGTTTTTCCACCGCCAAAGCACCAGCTCCGAACCAGTAAAACTGGTTCTTAAGTAGCACCAAATCATTGCAGGGTCTAGAACGGAGCCAAGAAAGAACCGCTTGCGTCAGGGGCTGGGGGCGGGGTTACCGTGACCAACAAGACGAATAGAAACTTGTGACCGCCATTTTTAAATAGCAGCTAGTCGAGCTAATAGCAGCTCGATTATAATATCCGTCTATGTAAGTTACGGCGAGCTGCACGAACGCGTTGGATTCCGATGTATTTTTGCAAACCCATGAGCATCCATAGTATTGCAACGTCCGTTATTGTTGATGGCTTGTTCGAGATGCATCGGAGCCGCGAGGACCGATCGGAGCTGCGGGAGTGTTTTGGAGAGCATACGACTCCTTGTGCTTTTAGATCGCTATCGCAGTGCTTTGATGTCATGCGGAGATCAATCTGCGAGAAGCCGATGCATCTCGAACAAGCCTGGCGTGTTTGTGTTTGGCGCTACCGCACTAGCGGTTGCTGGGCAACATGAGACGTATACAGTGACGTAAGATCTGGCTCTGTTGTGGCTCTCTAGCCGGTGGAAAGGCAAACCGGTTCTTAGTAAGCTCGTCAGTCGAACCAACTCTGAACCAGCTCTGGCTCTGGCTCTGAACCAGCACCCGGTTCTTGTTGGTGGAAAAGGGGTATCTGTGGCTCTTCTTTGCTGGACACGAATGGAATAGGGTCTCTGTCTCTCTCTCCCTCTCTCTCTCTCTCTCCCTCTCTCTCTCTCCCTCTCTCTCTCTTTCTCTCTCTCTATTTCAGGTACAAACTGGGTAAGATTCTTTGGTGTAACCAATGTATAACCATGTTCTAGATATTTGAATTGATTGTGGAATTGATCTCTGATATCTGGAATATTAAATTATTACATGTGATTATTCTAACTGATTTTGACATTGTTCATTTAATGGTTAAAAGGAATAGTCAAACATTTGCTCACTTTTAGTGAGGCACAGATATTATTAAAACCTTTCATTTATGGAGTCAGATGAATTAACGAGAGAATACATGATTAATGTATTGCATGTAACCAACCAATACTTTGCATGAGAAAAGGACAGTAACACGTGATACCTTCCCCGTGTATTGGCGAACCGGAAATTGGACCAATATAACGGGCCTTACAAAATGGTGACCTCGAGGCGTGATCTCAAAACAGATCAAAACAGATTCACGAGAAACGTCCTTTCCAGCAAGTATTAGGATCTTAAAATCAACAAGAGGTTTGAAAATCATCTCTTTCTTCTGCTGCTATGGTAAGTAAACTTTTTCTGCCCTTTATAGAAGTGTTGAAGAAATGTTTGCATTGATTACGGGTCGGAATTAAAGCCCAGCCTTGTTTAGAAGCGTGATATGGCAGCCAGATGAAGAATGAAAAACAAACCAGCAACATGTGAAAAGAATGAGCAAACTAACAGAAAACAGAGAATTTGTAAACGATCGGAAAACACATGATTTTATAAATAAAAAGGCAGATCGATGCATTGTTTATGAAAAGAAAATTTTGGGAAAACATGATGATATGATTTACAGGCTAACACTAAATGATGTTTTATTAACAAGGTTCGGGAGGAGCAGGTGCAGATAATTAACCCAATTAGCACAAGTGGAGATCAATCTGTAATCAACTCAGGACAATATAAATAACAGCAGAACCCACCTCTGTTCCTTGACAGTTTATTCAGCATCCCACCTCCACCCCATCTCCTCACTTTTAGTTCCATCTCCTCACTTCTAGTTCGATCTACTCTTACCAACGGGGGGAGTACTCTGGGTTCGGGCAGAAATTCCGAGCTCGGAGCCCTCCACCCGGACAGCACGCCAAATACGCATAACCTTTACTGTAATAATTATATGTAGATGTGAACTAGTGAAATGCTATTGTCCATGTTGTTTTCAAAACGTTCAAAGCTAATGCTAAATGCTATCGGCATGCTGTTCTCAAAATGCTCAAAGGCTAATGCTAAATGCTAAAGCCATGCTGCGCCTGAGGCTAATGCTAAATGCTAAACCCATGCTAGCCCGAGACGCTTAACCCTTGTTTTGTGTCACTGGCTGACTGGTAGGCCCAAAAGCCACATTGAAAACATTAGTGTGAAATCATGTGTACTGATCATGTCCTGTTTACATTATGGGCTGAAAAGGTTGAGCCTACACTGTACAAACTCAGTAGAAAAGGTCTTAACATGGATGCTATTGACAATGAAATTTTCACTTGGTGGAAAGCAGTGGGTAGTAAGCAGAAGAAATCAAAACATGGTGAAATAATTGAGGCTTTAAACTTCATAAGTTATAAACGGCTAAATGAGTTAACAAAATTTCTATCTTCGCTTATGCATGCTAAATGTGAAGAAGTGCATTCTAAAAATGCAGAGGCACAAAAGTCTGAGGAAAAGATTCAAGATCTTCAAACACAGCTAGATAAATTACTAACTGAGCAGTTAGCCCTGACTGAAAAGTGTAAAAATCACAAAGAGACCATTGCAGATCCCAGCGATTGGGCTAAAAATGTACACTTCTTAGATGAGGCAGCCTGCTCTAATGATTTCGTATCTTTCCAGACAGATGAAGCATGTGATAAAGTTATGAAAAGAGTGCCTGTTTCAGCCCTTAATGTGGTACGGCACCCAAACGGCACAGAGTCAACCATTTGGCGTCCTTTAACAGTAACTGAATGTAGCTTGTTTAAAGCAGAGACCATTCCCTTTGAAAGGGCCATTCGAACCATGTTGGAGACGCATTGTTAGTCTAAAACATGCATTTCAGCTCGAACCAAAATATATTTGGCAAATTGTTATCAGCTCAATTCCAGATGTTCTGAACTATAAGATACCACAGGTTTTGATGACGGGCACCATTGTGCAGTCAATGCATCAAAATGAGCCTGAGAGCGAAATCTTGAATAGACTAAAACAATGTCTTCGCGAGCTGCGTGGTTGTAGTCCTGTTGGATGGGAATTGATTTTCAATCGGAAACAGAGTACTGAAGAATCGTTTGAGACATATGCAGAAAATATGTTTGAACTTTTTGAGGAGTATTCTGGAATTGAAGGTGTTAACCACAACAATGTAGTTCTCCTTGAATTCCTGCTTACAAATGCAGGGCCGCGTGTACAGCAATCACTCATGTGTGGTGCTTCTCCAGCACAAAATACATTCGAAGGTATTGTTAGCTGGGCAACAAGAATTGAGTCACGGAAACAAATGCATGGTGAGGTAGCTGTGTTAGAATGTCATGAAAATCCTCCATCTACAGGAGAATTCAGAAAGCCACACTGTGGCAAACAATTTGGTTGTTTGTGCTACAACATGCACATAGGCTAATTTAAAGTTTATTCTTTAACACAGGATTGCTTTACTGTAAGTGTATTTGAAATACTTAAGCAAAGGTGATATAGATGTTGTATTCTATTGTTTTGCTGTGGGGGTATTTGGAACACTTAGGTAAAGGTTGTAGATGTTGTATTCTAGGCCATGTATCCTGTGAACTGAATTAAATGATGTTTTATAAACAAAGTTCGGGAGGAGCACGTTCAAATAAGCAATCCAATCTACTCGTCATCAAACAATTATGTCTACCCTAATCAGCATGACAAGAAGTATATATATATCCACACTGTCAACTCACCTAATATTCCTTGACAGTTTTTCAGCATCCCTCCACCACCCCGACTCCTCACTCTTGGCTTAATCTTTACAGCCAGGAATACGGGGGGAGTACTCTGGGTTCGGGCCGAATACCGAGCCCGGAGCCCTCTCCTCGGACAGCACGCCAAATACGCATTTATTCTATCTAACTTATTTGTAAGTGTGAACTAGTGAAACGTGTGTATGTGCTGAATTTGGTGGCTATAATGTGATTCACAATGAATTTGAAAATCAGAAACAGCGAATGCATCTCATTAATCCTGAAACAAAAACCTTTTTATATTTAAGGCTTCAGAGAACTAAATATTGTTATGTTTGAATGTATTCTGAATTACTCTGAGATTTGTTTTTTTCCAAAATAGATTAACGGATTCGTATATTACCACAAGATTGCGTCAGAGATTGGCGACAGCTAATAACTGATATCTTTGATTGTTGCGCGTGTACGGCAAAATCCATAGATATTTAGCCAACTGCCTCAGCTTCTGATCTTCGGGGCTGACCACTTGTGTTGTGCATCCTTGGGAAGGACTGCAAAGCGATATAGTTTTCCTTATCTATAAACGGAAAAATATAAAGTAAGAGTAAATAGAAGAATCAAACGTTATAATGGCCATTTAACCCTCTGAGGTCGACAAACGCGCTGGCGCGTTTTGCTGCATTTTCTCCTGATTGTAGCACTATAAACTTAAATTTCTCCGTCATTTATGGTCATACAGAAAAAAGAAATATAAAAAAAGAATCTGTGATATTTCTACTTTTGTATGTGTCCACTTCCAATCAAATCAAAACATTGTGCTTTTGTAAAATAAAGAAAATAAACAGTGTGTGCGTTCTGCCTCTCCGTCGCGGTGAACTTTTTTTTCTTGAGCACGTCTATAAACTGAAACAAAACTCAGCGAATACTTGTCACACATTTATGAGCCATACACCTTTATAAACATTTAAGTGTGTACTTTTAAATGATCGGATTCAAAACGAAAACAAATATTCTCTGTTTAAGTAATTTGTATAAAACCAACAAGATGTCCAGCTTCTCAAACGCTTCCTAATTATTTTTTAATTTACCACGCCCACTCGCGCAAAAGATATTCACATGCAAATCTCCACATGGAACGCGATCGCCCTCATTACTTCAACAACAAAACACTTCACTTCACTTTTCGTCGAGTTTGAAAGACGTGCCTGAGCTTACATTGGATTTACATCAGAAGAAGAAGAACGCGATTTGAAGACAAGAAAGATAAGGTAAGAAATTCTTACATATTAGTTTGCTTATTGTTGCATAAATTTCACATTGCAGTTGAACTGTTGCTAGATGGTGAATATTATAATATTTAGAACCGTGTTTACTGTTACTGTGTTTGTGGATATCTGCTCAAACGTAGATATGTATATGGTAACCATACTGTTTTATATTTGAGCGCGATCGCGTTTGAATGTATCTTATTTTGGATCGTGATCGCATTTGAACGTATCATCATATTTTGGATCGCGTTTGAAAAGCAAACAGCTTCATGTTTTTACTATTATCTCATTTCATATCGTCATAACGAATGGAAACATTTGAAGTAACATGATAATCAATATATTTTTCTCTAGCTTAGTTGTTAGTGAAATCTTTTGGAAGATTTATACTGTTATAGGTTATTATTATTTTATCCAGCACTGCGCATAGCTTATGCCTACAAGGCACAACAAACCTGGTGTTCACTGTTCATTATATCTTGTTGGAAACATTTTTGTGTGTGTGTGTGTGTATTCTGTGAATTTTAAAAAGCAATTTTAACCAGAAAAATCTAAAATTTATTCCCAAAATCGTGCAGGCCTTTCTCTTGATATCAGTATGTTCACTTTTTTTTTCAGGGCCCAGATGACACTGAGGACTGCTGAATTCAACATTCACATGAGTCTCTGTATATGGTAAAGTGAAAATCAAACACCTTGGAAATTAAAGGTATGTACAATGTTTTTAGGAATGGCACAAAGGTCTCTGTCTTTGGATCATTGTTTTCAATTAGAGCTTTTTGGCACTTGTTGTGTATCTTTGGACGATGCTGTGTTGTAAATAAATCCAAACAATTTAAAAGCCATTATTTTTTAAATCTCCTCATTTACAGTATTGTGCAAGGTTGCTCAGAATGATAGGGCCTGATAGCTCCTAATAGGGCCGTTAGGGGAGGGTCTTTGTCTTTCTCAGGTGAGAAAAGCTTACATATTAATGAGCTCTCGCATAAGGCTTATTCACACAAAACACGTCGTAAAATTTTTAAATCAATATATTTTCTTATCTGAATGAGCAGTCAGGGTGATTTTCACATTGTTTTAGAGCAAATATTCTAGGCTACGTGATACAATTTTCAAAAGTCTTGTGAAGAAATAATCAGTATGGGTTTCATGGCCTTATTTCAGTGAGAATTTTTTTTTTGTATTTTCACAAACCACGCATAAATGTCATTATCTCAAAACTACAAACTTTTACATACATGCTGTTGATATATTATTGTAGCAGAGTTTGTGCTGAATACAGTGTAATTAGACTTTAGCCATGAAAATGTCACAAGAAACAGAAATAACCAGAAATGTAAGAGCATGTCAGAACACCTCCAGGGCCCAGAAAACAGCTCAGACCTCAGAGGGTTAAAAAGACTAAATGAGAAGAAAAGGTATTTGAAACCTAGCAAAGGAAAAAAGAAAAACAGCGAATGTACATCTTATCAGCCCTGAGCCAAAAGGCCTTTTAATATTCAAATGTATTGACATGAGAACAAGCAGAGATTTGACCGTGCGTTAAGTTGTTCCGGAGACTCTTAAGAGACCGAAAACAATATAATTGACTTGTATAATTGACTCGCGGAGCAGGACAATAATTGGAGAAGTGTGACTTTCGTCATTAAAACTGAATTTCTAAAACAGATTTTCATTTGTGTGCTACCCAGTGCCAAAAAGGGGAGGGGTATGCCCTTATTTTTCACCATTAGAAAACACGGCTAGAATTGTGGCACAGGTAATAGCAAACCAAATTGTGCAACAACTAAAATGTAATCTATTCAGAGAAGTAAATTTACGAGGAGGGTGTGAAATGCTAAACAACAGACAGAAGTACCACAGTTTTTTGCAGGTAAAAAATATCTGCACTAACTAAAATGTGTGAATGACACCATAAAAAGCAAATGCTAACCAGACAACCCACAGATCTGGCTGTGATGAGAGGAAGCAATGAGCATTGCACATGCAGCGGACTGAAGGCTGAACTGAAAGAGCAGCTTCAGGTGTCAAAACACATTGAAACAACAGCAACAATTCAGACTTGGTCAATGAAACTCGGTTTCATGCGACATCTGGAATTAAAATTGCTACTGACATGATAATGGAACAGGTAAAAGAATTCCACACGTCTGAATTTAATGCTTTTGAAATATTGGAATGATCTGTGGTTCGCTCTCCTCTGTTTTCTGTCTCAGGCATAGGCTACTTCTGCAAAATGGTGGAGCCCACCTGGAGCAAATCCAGGACAGCGGAATTGTTAGAACATAACCTGAGACTCAGGAGATGGGTGAAAAGACATTATAAAAGGCCTTTTCACACGTCACACTATCACATTATGGCCTCCCAGTTTAGAACTGGATCAAAATTTGCAACACAATTGTTATAGATTAGATCCCACCCATCTCCTAGACATGAACACTGAACACACACCTCCATCACTATACCCTCACAGCATCATCACCTGGAGTAGATAGAGTCGATCCAGGCTGAACACTGCACATCAGACGAAGATGTGCCATCTTCACACTAACATATCCAGATAGCTTCACACACACAGGGTGGAGCTGATCTCATGATCATGGTCTAACAGAGACACAGAGAATAGCATACGCTATTCACAACAAACTGCCAACTAATGTAACACACATGAACAACTGAATGGCTACAGTCACAAATCAAGACAAATTCTAAGGCAGACCTGCCATTAAATTTCAAACTCTATAATTGTTGGTGGGAGTTGGAAGATCAGAGGGCCCCTGATTTCTCAACTTACCACTAATAACAGAAACATAATTAAAATGGATAAATCTGAAGTGAGACCAATTCAATCAAGTACAAAAATTTACAATTCAACTCTGTCATCGACTGTGACTTAGCCAGATCAATACACACACTCTCAAACACACTCTCTCACAGACACACACACACACACACACACACACACACACACACACACACACACACACACACACACACACACACAAACACTCTCACAGACAAAAACACACTCTGACATTCTAAAAAATACTCACAAACACACAAAACCATTGATTGATTTACACCGACCTCTTGCTGCATTTCTGAAACCTATTTTGATTTCTGCATTTTTTCCTTTGAGTAATTCAGAAAAACATTTCTGAAACTTATTTAGATTTTTATTTCTGAAATTTATTTTGATTTTAATTTCTGAAACTCATTTTGATTTCTGCATTTTTTCCTTTGAGTAATTCAGAAAAACATTTCTGACACTTATTTTGATTTTAATTTCTGAAACTTATTTTGATTTTAATTTTCTTTAACTTATTTTGATTTCTGCTTATTTGTATTTTGTCCATTTTACATGCAACGATGTATTTGGACATCAATTCAATTGAATCTCTATTTTTGGTTACACCAAAATTTAGCTGACACTCTTTATGAAATGTTGTTTTAACCTAGCACTGGTTGTTTTGTTAGAATGCCATTTATTGAAATGTTTCTTGAAACAGGGTAAGCGCTTGTAAGATCTTCCTTTGTCCTTCATTGACCCTCTATAGGAGTACTATTGGCGTGGTAATTAAAAATCAGGTAATTAATGAGACCAAATGTACCACTCACATTTTGCTGACATGAACATGGTATTTTACATTGAACATGACATGATTTTGTTTTATTGCATTATGCATTCGTATGCATTTCCTTATGACTGTAAGTTCATATGTGCTCAATCGTGAAGCGGACCTTTAAGATGCTTTTCAGGTGTCTCACACAAAGCAGTGTGAACCAAGGAGAACCCCTTCATCCACTGAGGTCTGCCCAGACCACCGTACCGCTGGAGGTGACAGGGTTGGTCAAGAAGGGTCAGATCATCATCGTGGGGAAGGTGCCAGGGAAGCGGAAGTTTCTCCATGAAGGAATGACACGTCAACTGAACAAGTCACAAAAGGTCCAGATTGACTCTATGAACTTTGCACACGTCACAGGATTACAGGAAGAGAACCTGAACGCATTCATCCACCTGCTGGACTCAAGCTATACACCTGGTGAGAACAGGTGTTCTGCAGGTGAACACAGCCCACTGAGCTTCTACAGACGCCAACATTGCAAAGACAATTTTTGTGCTACATCTTCAAGGATTATAACAAACGTCTTACTGTGACCCCGTAAGTGTTCATCAGAATGTGACCCACGGGATCAAGGAGGGAATCTGTAAGACTGAAAATACTGGTTGAGGCCCTGGTCTGAGACAAAGGGCTAATTATGACCGCCGCTAGCGTAGCTAGCGAAAGCGGTCATATAGGGATTGTCAAAGTTTTTTTTTTTTTTTTTTCCCGTCACCTTACTGAATTTTTCGTCAACGATACCAGGAACACCGAAGCACCGGGGAACATGAAATTTGGTGGGCATGTAGCCTCACTATACTTCTAAGGAAAAATTTCGTTTGGTCCCCGGGGGCCACTCCCCCCCCGCGCTGGGCCCCCCCAAACCCAAAAAAATGCAGTTTTTCCTAAATAACTACCTGAACCGTGGCACCGAGGATGAAGAAATTTTTATGGTATGTTGGTCTACTAGACTTTTACGGAAAAATTTCGTTTGGTCCCCGGGGGCCACTTCCCCCCCCGCGCTGGGGCCCCCGTAAATTTTTCGTCAACGATACCAGGGACACCGAAGCACCGGGGAACATGAAATTTGGTGGGCATGTAGCCCCACTAGACTTCTATGGAAAAATTTCATTTGGTCCCCGGGGGCCACTCCCCCCCCGCGCTGGGCCCCCCCCCAACCCAAAAAAATGCAGTTTTTCCTAAATAACTACCTGAACCGTGGCACCGAGGATGAAGAAATTTTTATGGTATGTTGGTCTACTAGACTTTTACGGAAAAATTTCGTTTGGTCCCCGGGGGCCACTCCCCCTCCCGCGCTGGGGCCCCCGTAAATTTTTCGTCAACGATACCAGGGACACCGAAGCACCGGGGAACATGAAATTTGGTGGGCATGTAGCCCCACTAGACTTCTAAGGAAAAATTTTGTTTGGTCCCTGGGGGCCACTCCCCCCCCGCGCTGGGCCCCCCCAAACCCAAAAAAATGCAGTTTTTCCTAAATAACTACCTGAACCGTGGCACCGAGGATGAAGACATTTTTATGGTATGTTGGTCTACTAGACTTTTACGGAAAAATTTCGTTTGGTCCCCGGTGGCCACTCCCCCAGCCGCTCTGGGGCCCCCGTAAATTTTTCGTCAACGATACCAGGGACACCGAAGCACCGGGGAACATGAAATTTGGTGGGCATGTAGCCCCACTAGACTTCTAAGGAAAAATTTCGTTTGGTCCCCGGGGGCCACTCCCCCCCCCCGCGCTGGGCCCCCCCAAACCCAAAAAAATGCAGTTTTTCCTAAATAACTACCTGAACCGTGGCACCGAGGATGAAGCAATTTTTATGGTATGTTGGTCTACTAGACTTTTACGGAAAAATTTCGTTTGGTCCCCGGGGGCCACTCCCCCCCCCCCCCCGCGCTGGGGCCCCCGTAAATTTTTCGTCAACGATACCAGGGACACCGAAGCACCGGGGAACATGAAATTTGGTGGGCATGTAGCCCCACTAGACTTCTACGGAAAAATTTCGTTTGGTCCCCGGGGGCCACTCCCCCCCCGCGCTGGGCCCCCCCAAACCCCAAAAAATGCAGTTTTTCCTAAATAACTACCTGAACCGTGGCACCGAGGATGAAGAAATTTTTATGGTATGTTGGTCTACTAGACTTTTACGGAAAAATTTCGTTTGGTCCCCGGGGGCCACTTCCCCCCTGCGCTGGGGCCCCCGTAAATTTTTCGTCAACGATACCAGGGACACCGAAACACAATTTGGTGGGCATGTAGCCCCACTAGACTTCTACGGAAAAATTTTGTTTGGTCCCTGGGGGCCACTCCCCCCCCCCGCGCTGGGCCCCCCCAAACCCCAAAAAATGCAGTTTTTCCTAAATAACTACCTGAACCGTGGCACCGAGGATGAAGAAATTTTTATGGTATGTTGCTCTTAAGGGCCCACATCAACCTAGCCCATAATCACTCATTTGTGATTTGCGCCCCTCCCATAAAAAATGAAAATGCAATATTATTCTGCTTTAATCGCCCCTATCTTCAGTGGAGATGTTCAGAACTGCACCATATTTCATGTGTATGATTAACTTGACATCCTCTGGGGGTATCCTCTGCTAAGTTTCGTAGAATTTCATCCATGGGGGGGTATAAAATAAATTCATTTATGTGCACATTTAGTGACTGTACACTCATCGGCCTGTAGATGGTGCTGTTGAGCGAAGAGTTGCTGGTTTAGGATGATACTGTCACACACACACATGCAGGAATACAAACAAACGCAAGCATGCACACACACTGACATCCACACGCACAGACACACACCCATACACACACATACAAATCCACATGCACAGACACACACACACAAACACACACGCGCACACATGTACGCACACATACATACACGCACAGACACACACACACACACACACACAGACACACACATACACAAACACACACACATACACACACACACACACACAGACAGACAGACATGCACATACTACTACTTTTTTTAGGTATATACATAAACACGCAATACAGCCAAATTACTCCACGTCATTTATTTTTGTGGAAAGCCAGTGCAGGCCTGAGCGGCGGTCATATTTTGTACCGCGATGCGGTACATCTAGTTACCATTTGACCTCCCCCATACGACCTCACTTCTGCAAACTACTAAGAACTCACACAAGAATATGGTTTAATGTGAATGTTTATCATTGACTGTTATGTTTTTGGTGTCATTTGAAATGTAATAGTGAGTGGTACAGATATCTCATATCCAGATAGATAAAATAAAAGTTAATAAGGTTTATAGAAGTTTAGAGAAACTGGTTAAGCCATTTGAGGGTGGTTTTCCCCATCCCCAATATCACCTGGGCAAACAGGATAAAGGAAGGTGTGCATGCTCTATCTGGGGCTCTTCTTTGCTGGACACGAATGGAATAGGGTCTCTGTCTCTCTCTCCCTCTCTCCCTCTCTCCCTCTTCCTCTCTCTCTCTATCTCAGGTACAAACTGGGTAAGATTCTTTGGTGTAACCAATGTATAACCATGTTCTAGATATTTGAATTGATTGTGGAATTGATCTCTGATATCTGAAATATTAAATTATTACATGTGATTATTCTAACTGATTTTGACATTGTTCATTTAATGGTTAAAAGGAATAGTCAAACATTTGCTCACTTTTAGTGAGGCACAGATATTATTAAAACCTTTCATTTATGGAGTCAGATGAATTAACGAGAGAATACATGATTAATGTATTGCATGTAACCAACCAATACTTTGCATGAGAAAAGGACAGTAACACGTGATACCTTCCCCGTGTATTGGCGAACCGGAAATTGGACCAATATAACGGGCCTTACACACTTAAATGAATTGCTTTTCAGCTTATTGCAACCTGAGTTCAAGTCCCGGTTCGTCAAACTTTCTTGATACTATACTGTCCTATCATAATAAAAGGCAAAAAATATATTCTTTAAACTGATGCAAGTTAAGCTCCATCCACACACAAAAATAAAATCAGCATTTTTTAAGCCATTACATCAACACCTCTCATAATGGGAGTGGGGGAACGGATTCAGACAGCTGTTTTTTTTGCCGTCGGTTTCTGTTCCCCCTATGTTTCGTACACAATAAGGTTCTAAGATTTATCAAATTGATGCTGTTTAAACTCCATCCACACACAGAATAGAATAAGCATATTTTAAGCCGATACATCAACATCTCTCATCATTGGGGTGGGGGAACGGATTCCGACAGCTGAACTATTTGCCGTCGGATTCTGTTCCCCCTATGTTTATTACACAATAAGGTTCTAAGATTTATCACATTGCCGGAAACTATTAGCTTCAATAGCCTAGTGGTCAGTGCCCTAACAATATTTTTTTTTAGCTTTGGGCGACCCGAGTTCAAGTCCCGGTTCGTCAAACTTTCTTGATACTATACTGTCCTATCATAATAAAAGGCAAACAATATATTCTTTAAACTGATGCAAGTTAAGCTCCATCCACACACAAAAATTAAATCAGCATTTTTTAAGCCATTACATCAACACCTCTCATAATGGGAGTGGGGGAACGGATTCCGACAGCTGTTTTTTTTGCCGTCAGTTTCTGTTCCCCCTATGTTTCGTACACAATAAGGTTCTAAGATTTATCAAATTGATGCTGTTTAAACTCCATCCACACACAGAATAGAATAAGCTTTGGGCGACCCGAGTTCAAGTCCCGGTTCGTCAAACTTTCTTGATACTATATTAATAAAAGGCAAAAAATATATTCTTTAAACTGATGCAAGTTAAGCTCCATCCACACACAAAAATAAAATCAGCATTTTTTAAGCCATTACATCAACACCTCTCATAATGGGAGTGGGGGAACGGATTCCGACAGCTGGGTTTTTTTTTTTTTTGTTCGGATTCTGTTCCCCCTATGTTTCTTACACGATAAGATTCTAAGATGTATCAAATTGCAGCAAATTACTAGTCTCAATAGCCTAGTGGTCAGAGCCCTGACAATATATTTATTTTTTTTAGCTTTGGGCGATTGGAACGGATTCCGACAGCTGAACTATTTGCCGTCGGATTCTGTTCCGCCTATCATTATTACACAATTCACGAGTTCACACTTACATATAATTGAAGGGGTAAAGTTAAATGCGTATTTGGCGTGCTGTCCGGAGGGAGGGCTCCGAGCTCGGAGTTCGGCCCGAACCCAGAGTACTCCCCCCGTATGTAAGTGTTTAGGACTAGAAGCATGGAGAAGGGGTGGTGGAGGGATGCTGCAAAAACTGTCAATGGAATGAGGTGAGACTGATGAGTATATAAACACCTCTTACCATTGATTGCTGAGTGCTCTCCACTTGTGTTAATTATCTGAACGTGCTCCTCCCGAACCTTGTTAATAAAACATCATTTCACGAGTTCACACTTACATATAATCGAAGGGGTAAAGTTTAATGCGTATTTGGCGTGCTGTCCGGAGGGAGGGCTCCAAACTCGGAGTTCGGCCCGAACCCAGAGTACTCCCCCCAAAGGCTAAAGAGCAGAGGACAGCCGCCGGACTGAAGACCCCCCAAATGAGTGCCAAGTTTGGCGGACTGGCATCTCGAGAAGGGGCCTGGATGCTTGACCGGGGAGGCCCGTAATGGTGGCTCACTGCCTGGTCTGACGGCCCCTGTTAGTCTGTGAATGGGGAGCGGTTGTAGTTTTACAATGACCGATCGGGAGGATTTGCGCTTTTCCGCTAAGCCCAAATGCTCGCTGGACAGAGAGGAAACAGAAAGGAGGAAAAATTAGTGCTTGCCCGAGAGATTTTCTCACACTGCATCCGCTGTGAGACCAAATGCTCGCTGGATGAAAGAGAAAACGTAAGTGCTCTACCGGGAAAGTTCTCACTCCGTCCACTGGGAGACCAATGCTCGCTGGACGGAAAGAGGAAGTGGAAAAAATGAGTGCTTGCCCGGGATATTTTCTCACACTGCATCCGCTATGAGACCAAATGCTCGCTGGATGAAAGAGAAAACGTAAGTGCTCTACCGGGAAGGTTCTCACTCCGTACGCTGTGAGACCAATGCTCGCTGGACAGAAAGAGGAAACAGGAAAATGAGTGCTTGCCCAGGAGATTTTCTCATACTGCATCCGCTGTAAGACCAAATGCTCGCTGGATGAAAGAGAAAACGTAAGTGCTCTACCGGGAAAGTTCTCACTCCGTCCGCTGTGAGACCAATGCTCGCTGGACAGAAAGAGGAAACAGGAAAATGAGTGCTTGCCCAGGAGATTTTCTCACACTGAATCCAAATTAATTCCTAGGAACTCGATATATGTTGCAGGGCCCATGGTTTTTTCCTGTGCGATAGGAATTCCTAGCTCAGAGAAAACGTTTTGTACCGTGAGGATGTGCGCGGCTGGGACGAAGGAGAGTGCTTGCCCACAATATGCACAAAAATAAAATCAGCAGTATTTAAGCCATTACATCAACACCTCTCATAATGGGAGTGGGGGAACGGATTCCGACAGCTGTTTTTTTTGCCGTCGATATTTCTGACACACTAAGGTTCTAACATTTATCAAATTTATGCTGTTTAAGCTCCATCCACACACAGAATAGAATAAGCATATTTTAAGCCGATACACATCAACATCTCTCATCATTGGGGTGGGGGAACGGATTTCGACAGCTGAACTATTTGCCGTCGGATTCTGTTCCCCTATGTTTATTACACAATGAGGTTCTAAGATGTATCAAATTGCAGCAAACGTCTCAATAGCCTACTGGTCAGAGCCCTGACAATATTTTTTTTTTTTAGCTTTGGGCGATTGGAATGGATTCCGACAGCTGGGTTTTTTTTGGGGGGGGGGGGGTTCCCCCCGTATTTCTGACACACTGAGGTTCTAATATTTATCAAATTGATGCAAGTTAAGCTCCATCCACACACAGAATAGAATAAGCATATTTTAAGCCGATACATCAACATCTCTCATCATTGGGGTTTTTGTTTGTTTTATTTGGATCACCATTAGCTTCAGCATAAGCTAAAATCTATTCTTCCTGGGGTCCTACAATCTACCATGTGACAATACAGTTTATGACATCACAGTACACACATACTCACAAGACATTACACAACATTTGAAAATACATATTGTACAGTTAACGCCATTAAATCACAAAAAAAAAAGAAAAAAAAGTTGCTACTCCTAATAGATCTATATAAAAAATAAGATAACTAAGAACCCTATAACAGTATCTCCTTAAATTAAATTAATATTAACTATTTTAATTTCTTTGAAGGTAATATTTCTTAAGTGATGTTTTCAAACCATACAGAGGGTTTTGTTGTTTAATAGTATTTGGGAGAGAGTTCCATTCACACATCGCCTTGTACCTGACTGAACGTTGAACGTTGAGTTGATTTGGTTTTCACTATAGGTAAAATAAAAATACCATTAGTGAATACACCAATCTATTTTTAACTTTAAACCATGAGAGGCTTTCATGCATTTTGTCAACATTTGATCTAAACCCACATGAGAGAGCCACACGTGCAGCTTTATTCTGAATCACCTGTAGTTATCGGAACGTGCGCACTGTTGACGTTGACAGCAGCGCGGATTGATAGAAATGGAAAGTAAATAGTGCCGATTAAAAACTGAGGTATGAATTTTGTCTGGCGTGTTTTTTGTGATGTAAATTAATCAAGCTTTGAAACGCATATAATTTTTTCACGTAAAAACGCACAGTTTTGAGCCCCCGGAAACTAAACGGGACTACTTTCTTGAAAAACTTCCAGCGGCCAGAACTCTGACCAGGGAGGTGACCACAGAGTGGGTCAGTGTGTATGCACTATAGTGCTGGTAAGGATTGCATACAACTTCATGTCTTAAATGGGCGAACTAACCCTTTAAGTGAGACCGCACTATGGATACGAGGCCTCCACACACGATAACGTCCTTTAGAAACTGTGTATACTGATTCTGAAACTCTTTAACTGATCATTCTCCTCACGACTGTTAAAATAACAACAAACATCTTCACAGAAAGTGCTCTCCTTGCTTTCACTGTTCCAGACAATGACTGACACCATGTATTGATAGCACTTCTCTTACTACTGCTTTCTCTCGAGAAAAAGTGCTTGTTGTATTCCTCATTTGTAAGTCGCTCTGGATAAAAGCGTCTGCTAAATTAATAAATGTAAACGTAAATGCGCTCACCTAAACAGCAGTTCGCCAGGTAGAGGAGAATGGAGAAAGACTTTGTTTGCAAACTAAATAAATTAACTGTCAATTCAAGTTATAAATACTATCACGTGATTTAATTTATGGTAAGAATAACAATAATTCAACAAACACTGATGCGGTTTCTCCACACTGGGACACCCTTCTGGCTCAGCCACTGGTGCAGATTCTCCCACAATGACATGAAACTCTTTACAATAACTCCTAACTTAAACAGAAATAAGAGTGTGTTGTAGACATTTACGTTTGCATGTGTTCTGCATACATCCATACACTGGTGTGTGTTAGACTAATGATTATGACACAGTGCTCATCATTTCCAGGATCTGAGTTCACCTTGTCAGAGTAGCCATAATGACTGAGCACCTGTGGTCACCAACATCTGGACCCAGAGGTCAATGTGCAGCTAGAGTTAGGGTCAGGGTTAGGGTCAGGTCAGGGTCAGGGTTAGGGTTAGGTTAGGGTCAGGGTTAGGGTTAGGGTCAGGTTAGGGTCAGGGTTAGGGAGAGGTACTGGTCCACCACATCCAGATGCTGATAGCACCTCTGCTTCATACCATGAACATGCATAAACATGAACAAACATAGATAGACAAACTCATCAACACTCTTGACTTGTGTCACTGTCCCTTGAATGTGGTTTAAGCTTTCCCTCACAATCAGATTTAATGTGTGGGCAAAGCATGGCAAGTGCTTCCATTCAGCTTTCCGGAAAGCTGCTTTCATGTTGCTGGCATTGTCAGTAACACAAGCAACCACTTTGTTTGAGATTCCCACTCTTCACATATCTTTTTAAGTTCGGCTGCCAGGTTGTCAGCAGTATGTCGGTCAGTGAATGAAAAGCAGTCAAGAAGAGGTGATGAAAGAGTAAAATGTTCATCGATAAAATGACAAGTGACTGCCATAAAACTTGTAGTTGTCCGAGACGTCCAGGCATCAGTCGTCAGACACACAGCAGAGGCATTGCTGACTTTCACCTTCACCTCTTCTTTACTTCTGCTGTAGAGCTGTGGCATCAGAGTGTTTGATATAGTCTTTCGGTTCGGTAAAATGTATGATGGATCAATTGCCTTCTAGAATCTTCTAAATCCAGTGTCACTGACGATTGAAAAAGGTTGAAAATCCAGTGCAATCATTTTAGATAACTCCTCATCCACTTTGCTTTGTTTGACAGGGCCAATTGGTGTTCTCACAAAGCTTGTCATCTAACTCTGTCTGGTCCTTTGGACACTGGTGCCAGATGAGGACGCAGTAGAGGCCGTAACAGAGGAGACAGCAGCCGTAGAAGCACGACTACCTCAGGCTTATAAAAAAAAGAAAAAAACTGAACTTCCGACACTGTCTATTTACTGTGTTTTTGCCAAGTGCAACACAGTCAGTGACACACTGGGATAGACTATGTGGTGCCTGCCTTTTGGGAAGTGAATTTCCCCTTGCCCTTCCATAGCTGTGCTCTCTTCTTGAGCTTTTTGCCCGTGGGATTGTCCGGATGAGCCGTCTCCAGCTGAGCAGTCGTCACTATCGCCAGCCTCGTCCACTCCTCGGCTGGGCTCTCTGGGCTCTCCGGGCTCCCTGCTGCAGCTGCACAAAGGGGATCTCAATAAACATGTAAAGAGAAATTTAAAAGAATTATATATGTTTTTATGAAACTATGGCTGATTGTCTAAATGGATTAATCTAACAGCCTATCACACAGTATAAATCAACATGACAACAGTCTCCTACACAAACTCAAACAGGTATGAGGCTCTCTGTGTTTTCAGCATCTGCACACACACACACACACACACACACACACACACACACACACACACACACACACACACACACACAGTCTCACTGTATGAGGACACTCCACATGATCTTCATCTCCAGAGCTGCTCTTCAGAGTCACTTCACAAGCTTTTCCCCGTTTCATCTGAGAAAAACTACTGTTAAACACACACTGAAACTGTCTGATTACATTTAAAATGAAAGTTTTTATTAATTTCAAAACACACCATATTTGATGCTACATTTGTATTCAATCATAAAACATAGAATCCAGAAAAATATAATAAAACACACTTTAGGAAGAAAAATAAAAAATAAAGGTGGGCCCTAAATTAAAAGATAGCTTACTCTGTGGAGTTTAATTGTGAACAAACAAATTATGATGATATTTTTGGCCATATCCAGCTCTATTTTATGAATTATGAATCATTGTGTCCTAACACAAAACAAAACTTGAATGTATAATAAATGCAAACCTCGGGATGTCAGTCATTTACAATATCCAGCATCTTAGATAATAGTCCAGAAACAGGGAATATAACAGATGCACTGTTGAAATGTCTATTTAAGAGATTTTAAACAGGATTTATAGAGATATACCGGTATGTATGTGGTATAATATCCCGCTCGAGTGCAGTAGGTGTCGGTGTGCAACTGTTCCGCTGTTCCAAACCCTCCTGTGAAACACACGGAGAAGAGGAAAACGAAAGGAACAGCATCTGGGCGTCGTTTATCACCGCTGCGTCGCACAGAACAGGCCCTGAGAGAGGCGGACGACTCTTCCCGACGCATAAGCTGTGATTTATAAAAACAAACTTGACGGGAAAATGTGCGCACCTGCACGCAAACTGTGACCTATGTGTACGAACGTTTTGGAGACGGAGCAGTTTGGCGAACCGATGGTGAGCTGGAGTTAAATGTCGTTTTTGGTCGCTTTTAGACAGAGCATTTTAAGAAAATTATACATATACAGAAACATAATACAACTATAATTTCACTCACCAAGCCTGTCACATGAAGGAAACATCCATCCATCCATTCCTACATGTCCGCGGCAGCGAGCGCGCTGGGCCGTTTAGTGGAACTGACGCATTAGCCTAACGTTATATCTAACGGCAGAGGAAGGAGAACCGTACATCTGCATTATGAGTCATAATCATAAATACAGTGCATGTTCACAATAACAGTTTAAATAAATAAAATAATGATTTAAAATGTTTTACTTCTGATATAAACATTTAGATGAAATATAATCGATAACGGACGAACGGTTTTACAAGTCTGAATATTTTTTTGGCCTACGCCATTTTTGGCTTTCGGGCGCACGTTCACTTCTTCATTGTCTTAAATAAGATGTTCTTCATCTGTGTAAAATGGTGTGATCTCCAGGTGATGCTGAAGGATTGAGTGTTTTCAGAAAGCAGTGCTGATCAGTTTTCAGTGTCAGTTTAGCTGCAGTATGTCAGAGGAAAGAGGAAAGGACTCTCTCTCTCAGATGAGTCTCTCAGAGAAACACAGGTAAGACTGCATCTGTTTTCATCAGTTTAAACTCTGCTGGACTTTGTGTTTCCCTGTCAATAACACAACTTTAAGCATATTAGCACATGCTTTGCACAATTTCTATTTTTAACTTCTTAAATTAACTCTGACATTGTCTATAAAGCCCTGTTTGCTCTATAGAAAATATCACAGTTAATAATTTGTTAATAACCTTCTAGATGCTGAATTAATCCAAATAAACGACTTCAGTTTTTAGATCATACAATTATTGACAGACATTAGGAAACAACTATACACTTAATTTAATTCAAGTATGCTAACACAACTGTGTCACACAGACATTTCTGCTCTCTATTTCTGTCAATAAACAAAAACTTGAAATGTTCTCATAAATTAGAGTGAAGTATTTTTTAACATATTAAATCTCTCTCATATATATTAAAGAAATCGTTAAACTAATGTGAGCCAGTAAAATAAAATAGTAGTTAACTATAAAAAAGTAAATTGTGTGAGTGTGTGTATTTCTGTGGAGGATTAGATAAAGACACAGATGTGTTTCACACACAGTTGATCCTCCTTTACTAAAGTGTTTTCTCTCTGTTCTTTGTGTCATCAGTGTAAGATCAGGCTCACATGTGTCCAGCTCTGTGTCTCTGAAGAGTGATCAGTCTAAACGTGGAGAACCACCATTCTTCAGTGAGAAAACACCATCATCTAATAAAAGGTATTTCATAAGTTTCTAATTTTTTGTCACACGTTTAGTTTAGTTTATTTGTTTAGCACATGTTTAGTACAAGTACAAAACTATGCAAGGAGGGAACGAAGCCACTCTAGGCTTGTACAGAGTTCCACTCCTGCTCATATTAACTCATGAGACATGCAGACTAAACACTTAAAAATAAAAAAATAAAAAAAACAACAACAAACGAAACAAAGCAAGAGCATAAGCAGAAGAAAAAACAAAAAAAAAACAATACAAAGCAACAATTCAATAACAAAAGATGATCAATCTAGATAAGAATGCAAAAAAAGCAAACAATACCTAGAAAGGACTACATAAAGGCGTCAGGCTAACAATAGTAGTCTCTTCAAATGCTTTTTGAAAGCAGAATAAGAGGACATTGATCGCAACGATGGACTTAAATCATTCCAGAGCTTAGGACCTCTGAAAGAAATATTAAATTGATGTCTTGTAGTTCGTGCGTATGGTAAGAATAAAGTATTATTGCTATGTCTAGTTTGAAATGAGTGTACATGTGAGATAGGGATAAACAAACTCTGAAAAGAGTCTGGTAGATCTTGTTTCCTATATATAAACTTATGCATAAGTAGACATGTTTGATAAATATTTACCTTATCAATAGGGAGAACTTTGAATTTATTATAAAGGGGTGCCGAGGGTGCATATCTATTTGAATGAGAAATAAATCTAAGATATTTCTTCTGTATGACTATTAATTTATTCAGGTAGGTAGGATAGGTAGCTACCCAGACAATATTGCAATAATTAATGAATGGAAACAAAAAGCTATAATATAAAGTTAAAAAAGCTGAGGAATGAACTAAAGGACAAACCCTCCTCAATATACCCAACATTTTAGCTGACCTCTTAGATACGAAGTTGATATGGTTAGACCATTTAAGACCACTATCTATAATGACTCCCAAAAATTTGGTATGCTGAACCAATTCGATTTGAGTCTTATTAATAAAGATTTTTGATAATTCTATAGGGTAATGTTTGTTAGTATTACAAAAAATCATAAAGTTGCATTTTTTTATATTAAGAGTAAGTTTGTTCCATTAAAACCATTCCGCAATGCATGGTAGTTCCTCATTGACCGTTTTGATTAAAATATTAAAGTCTTGGTGAGAGGCTACAAGATTTGTATCATCTGCGAATAGTACTGGGAGGAGTTTGGTACAAGTCGTGGCCATATCATTAATATAAATTAAAAATAGAAGAGGCCCCAAAATTGATCCTTGAGGGACCCCAATCATAATTTGTGAGTTCATAGAGGTATAGCCTTCCAGGTATACATATTGCTCTCTGTTAGCTAAGTAGCTTCTAAACCATCTCAAAGCAACATCCTCCACTCCGTATCTGCTAAGTTTAGCAATCAAAATATTGCGACTGACCGTATCGAATGCCTTACTCAGGTCCAGGAAGACTCCAAGAGCAAATTTTTTATTGTCAAGAGCTGAAGAAATATAGTTCACAAGTTGAATAAGGGCATGCTCAGTCGAGTGTCGCTTCCGAAAACCATATTGATGTTTGTATAAAATATTATTGGCATCCAGGGGCCGTATTCACAAAGAATTTTAAGGCTAAAAGGAGCTCCTAACTGGCGAATTTAGGAGCAACTCCTAAAAATAATGGGCGTGTCACTCGTAACTTCAGGACTCCTCATTTTTTTGACTAAGAGTAATTCACAAAGCATTTTAGCCCTAAAAGTAGCACCTAAGCCTGGGACAGCTTAAAAGAAGTCGAGAGGACTCCTAACTCATTAAGACCTATTCACAAACCGCTTTTTGTGGCATTTCACGTTGCGATGTTTTGAAATGCGTATGCGGCGCTACAGGAGCTTCCAATCGTGAGGGAACAATTCTGCATTGTAGGCATAACTAGGGATGCAATAACGCCGCCACCAACAACAACCAAAACTAGGCTACTCATTGCATGTAAACTAATTGTAACGTTTCATTGTGAATCAAATTAAAATGTTCTTCTCTTTGCAAACGTAGGCAGAGGCATATAGTGACAGATTAATTCAATAATGTTGCAAAGATATTGCATCAATCCATATGTTTCATTAGGCTACTAGGCTATTTGTTTTGCCTTACTCTTTATTCATTTAGGCTATTTATTCAGTTATTCATCATCTTCCGTCTTTCGCACTACTTGTGTAGCGCACGCATTCTCAGACCTGTCACCTGTCACTCATCATCGTAGGGGAGGTGTTTGGAATCATTCCCGCGTTACAATCATCAGCCAATCAAGGTGGTCACTTCAGTCAAGCTCGTGCATGAGTAATGACGTCATCCATAGCAACGAAGACTCACTCTTAGTTTAGGAGTTGTCATTTTTCTTTACTAAGAGTAGGTCTGAAAGGTGTTGTGAATAACTTTTAAGAGAAAACTCCTAGCTAAAATCTTTTAGTGTGATTTAGGAGTATTCCTAGTGGTAAGATAAAATGCTTTGTGAATACGGCCCCAGGTGATTAAATAATCTAGAAAAGACAAGTCTTTCCAAGATTTTCGATATACACGGGAGAATTGATATTGGCCTATAATTACTAAATTCCTTGGAGTCACCGGTCTTGAAAACTGGTATAACCCTAGCAACTTTCAAATCCCGAGGGACAATTCCAGTTTTCAGAGACAGTGAGAGAATATGAGTAAGAGGTTTAATAATATAGTCAATTGTCTCTTTAATAAGAACACTTATTGAACACCATCATGACCATGGGCTGCATTTTTAAGTGATAAAATAATATTACGAACCTCTTGAACAGTTGGTGGGTCAAAATTATAGAATGGAGGATATTGACCTTTGATTAAAGAACAAGGATGTATATCCGAACCATTAATGCTAGATGCTAGTTCAGAACCAACCGATATAAAAAAAATCATTAAAGCCATTAGCAATATCAACAGGGTTAGAGAGAACCCCCTTCTTACTGTTCATTACTACAGGGGCAGTAAATGGGGATTTAGTACGATTCAGTAAGTGATTAATGAGGTGCCATGTTGTCTTAATGCTTTTAGAAGCTTGTGCAAATTGATTTGAATAATATGCTTTCTTTACTTTTCTTACTAAAGATGTGAAGTGGTTTTTACATTTCTTTATAAGTTTCAATATTAACTGAAGAAGGGTTAAAAATAGACCTCCTATAAAGTTTTTTTTTTTTCCGGGAAAGCTTTTTTAATTCATCAGATATCCACGGCTTCCCCTTAGAGTATTTATTTCTGGATTTTGTACTCGTCAACGGAAATGATAAATCTAAGGCCTTATTAAAAGACTTTAAGAATAAACTGTATGCACTGTTAACATCTTGTGACACAAGTACCTCATCCCATATAATATTGCCAATGGCAGACTTAAAATGATCAATGCTATTTCTAGAGAATTTACGATATTTATTTGGCCCATTCTTAGGATAGCTAGACATTAGTTGGCGGGATTGAATAAACTGGAAGACAGGAAAGTGGTCAGAGACATCACACGTTGTCTGTGTTTAAAAGTTGTATCAGTGAATATCAATCATGAAACATTTCTAGATCCAATATTTATCATTATTTATCATTGAATCATTTATCATGATATTTATCATTGAATACTCTGATAAATATTTGATCTGATTAATAATTATCAGAGTATTCACAGCTAATGCTTTTTCTCTTTCTGTGAAATTTTGCCCGGAAAATCAGTGTTTATTTTATTTATTTGATTACAGGCTTCAATATGAGACATTAGACTCAGACGTTCAGACTCACAGGAACCACGAGAATTTCAAAGACAATCTTCTAGGAATCTTCCAGGTAGGAAAACACATTTTTATAAATGTTTAATATTCTAACAAACAAATATGTTATTGCACAAAGACATTTTATTTAATTCCCCCAGATCCATTTTTTCCTTTGAAGCACTTATATATTTTTTATTTTTCTATTTGTTAAAAATATCAGCTGGTTAACATGTTAGTCTTTTAACTAGATTTTTTTTTATAGATATTATAGTTATAGAATAAATTGTGTTGACAAAATGTAGATGTACAATTTGGTTTAAATTGTGTCTTTTCTCTTTCTTTTGTTTGTAGGATCTTGAGAGCAAAATAATCACGTTTCTGAAGAATGAGCTGAAGAAGTTTAAGAAAATATTACAAAAAGAGAACACACAACACTTTGTGAAGGACTTTAATGAGAACAGATCCAGTATCAAAGAATCAGCTCTTGATCTCACACTACATTACCTGAGAGAGATGAAGCAAGATGAAGCTGCTGATGCTCTAGAAGGTAAGAGACTCATGATCATCTGTCTGATTGTCTCTTATAAATGTAGGAGAGAAAATGAAGACTAAAACTGTCTATTTTCTGTTCCTGTGTTTAGATGAGCTGCTCTTCATTCATCAGCTGAAATGTGGCCTAAAGAAGAAGTATCAATGTGTGTTTGAAGGAATGGCGAAGCCAGGTGACTCCACACTTCTGAATAACATCTACACAGATCTCTATATCACTCAGGGTGGCAGTGAACAGGTCAATACTGAACATGAGGTGAGACAGATTGAAGTTGCTTCCAGGCGTCATGAAGCACAAGAGAAACAAGTTAAATGCACAAATTTGTTTGAAGCTCCTGAACAAGACAAGAAGATCCGAACTGTACTGACAAAAGGAGTCGCTGGCATCGGGAAATCAGTCTCTGTGCAAAAGTTTGTTCTGGACTGGGCTGAAGGAAAAGAAAATCAAGATATCCGCTTCATATTTCCTCTTCCTTTCAGAGAGATGAACTTAAAGGAGAAAGAAAAACTGAGTTTGATGGACCTTATAACTCAATTCTTCCCAGAGACAAAAGGACTGAACGTTACAAGATGGAATCAATTCAAAGTGCTGTTCATCCTTGATGGACTGGATGAATGTCGCCTTCCTCTGAAGTTTGATTGTAATGAGACGTGGCGTGATGTATCGTCACCAGCCTCTCTGGATGTTCTCCTAACGAACCTCATGAAGGGAAATCTGCTTCCTTCTGCTCTCATCTGGATCACCACCAGACCAGCAGCTGCCAGTAAGATTCCTCCTGACTGCATCGACCGGCTGACAGAGATACGAGGATTCAGTGACGCACAGAAGCAAGAGTACTTCAAAAAAAGATTCACCGATGAGAATCAGGCCAACACAATCATAGATCACATTAAACAATCAAAGAGTCTCTTTATCATGTGCCACATCCCAGTCTTCTGCTGGATTTCAGCCACGGTTCTCCAGAACATTCTGGAGGAGAAAAGAAATAATGATGTGAAAAACACTCAGGCTGATGCGATCTCTAAAACACTGCAGGAATCAAACACTGAAGACACTCCCAAGACTCTGACACAAATGTACACACACTTTCTCCGCTTTCAGATCCAGCAGAGCCGCCGAAAGTATGATGGAGAATACACACCAGATGTTTCCTGGGATAAAGACGCCATCCTTTCACTGGGGAAACTGGCGTTTCATCAGCTGGAAAGAAACAACCTGATCTTCTATGACACAGACCTGGAAGCCTGTGGTATTGACATCTATAAGGCATCAGTGTACTCAGGCATGTGTACCCAGATCTTTAAGGAGGAAACAGGGATCGTTCTTGGTACCATGTACTGCTTTGTTCACTTGAGCATTCAAGAGTTTATTGCAGCCCTTTATGCACATCTGTTTCTAGACATCAAGAAGACAAGTGTGTTTGATCATGAGTCTACACAACAGGAAAACAGAAATGAAACCATGATTGATTTTCTCAAGACTGCAGTGGACAAGGCGCTCGAGAGTGACAATGGACACCTGGACCTTTTCCTTCGCTTCCTCCTCGGTCTGTCGCTCCAGTCCAATCGAGGACTCTTACGAGGTCTGTTGACACAGCAAGACGGCAATGACCAGAGCAACAAGGAAATAGTTCAGTACATCAAGCAGAAATTAGAAGGTAATCTTCCTGCAGAGAGATCCATCAATCTGTTCTACTGTCTGAATGAACTGAACGACCAAACTCTGGTGAAAGAGATTCAGACCCACCTTAGCAAAGGAAGTCTCTCATCTGGTGACCTTTCACCTGCCCAGTGGTCTGCTTTAGCCTTTGTGTTGTTGACATCAGAGGAGGAGCTGGAGGAGTTTGAGCTTCAGAAATTCAAGAAATCAGACGAGTGTCTCATTAGATTATCGGCAGTCATCAAAACCTCCAGAAGAGCTCTGTAAGTATTTTAATATATTTTGTCATGTTTTGCTCTCATCTGAAAAATGTTTTATCTACATTACTCTATAGTGATTCCTCATCATGAACATGAACTTATCCCTGTAAAGCCTGACATATGAAATAATAGTCTGAATTTTATTTTATTTTTGTGTGGAGACAGTTTATCAAACCTTTAGAAAAAATATAAAAGACCATGTAAAAATGTTTGCATGTTTGTCTTGTATCATATGATACACCAGACTTTAATGACTTGTATAGAATTATATATTAGCTCATACTTGTGGAAAAATAATTGGGGAAATAATGTGGGGGAAATAATGTAATTTGGTACAGATGTTATTTATATTGCCAACAAGTAAGATGAAATTCTGAAAGGTTATAATATAAAACATTGAGATTTTTATAAAACAGGCTTAAATAAAGTACATATATATTACCACATCATATATTAGTTGTCCCTGTCACGTGTCAGCGAGTGTTTGTTTGGACTTTCAGTTCGAGTTTTGCTTGGTTCCTATTTGCCTTTCTATGGTTACCATCATTATCAGTTCAGTTGTGTCACCTGTTTAGTCATCATCGTCATTAGTGGTCGACCGATATATCGCCAAGGCCGATATATCTCCAAGGCCGATATATAGGCCGATATTTGGCACTTTTAAAATATCGGCATCGGCCAATACGTTTTTCTGATTGGCCGATGTGTTGGAAGCGGGACTTTTATTTTGACGGCGCTCCGGACTTTTATTTTGACGGGCGGTGCTGAGAACACCAGCGCCTGATCACACAGCGCTCACTCACATTCTCCGTCTTCATTAGTTTACAATCTCTGTCAGTCATATCTAATACTTTGTTAGACAGAACTGGTAAACAAAGAAAGTAAATGGTATGCGAAAAAGTAAAGTGTTGCTTTTATATTATTATGACCGCCGCTAGCATAGCTAGCAAAAGCGGTCATATAGGGATTGTCAAAGTTTTTTTTTTTTTTTTTTTTTTCGTCATCTACTGAATTTTTCGTCAATGATACCAGGGACACCGAAACACCGGGGAACATGAAATTTGGTGGGCATGTAGCCCCACTAGACTCTTACGGAAAAATTTCGTTTGGTCCCCGGGGGCCACTCCCCCCCCCCCCCCCGCGCTGGGCCCCCCCAAACCCCAAAAATGCAGTTTTTCCTAAATAACTACCTGAACCGTGGCACCGAGGATGAAGAAATTTTTATGGTATGTTGGTCTTAAGGGCCCACATCAACCTAGCCCATAATCGATTGTCAAAGTTTTTTTTTTTTTTTTTTTTTCCGTCATCTACTGAATTTTTCGTCAACGATACCAGGGACACCGAAACACCGGGGAACATGAAATTTGGTGGGCATGTAGCCCCACTAGACTTTTACGGAAAAATTTCGTTTGGTCCCCGGGGGCCACTCCCCCCCCCGCGCTGGGCCCCCCCAAACCCAAAAAATGCTGTTTTTCCTAAATAACTACCTGAACCGTGGCACCGAGGATGAAGACATTTTTATGGTATGTTGGTCTTAAGGGCCCACATCAACCTAGCCCATAATCACTCATTTGTGATTTGCGCCCCTTCCCATAAAAAATGAAAATGCAATATTATTCTGCTTTAATCGCCCCTATCTTCAGTTGAGATGTTCAGAACTGCACCATATTTCATGTGTATGATTAACTTGACATCCTCTGGGGGTATGCTAAGTTTCGTAGAATTTCATCCATGGGGGGGTATAAAATAAATTCATTTATGTGCACATTTAGTGACTGTACACTCATCGGCCTGTAGATGGTGCTGTTGAGCGAAGGGTTGCTGGTTTAGGATGATACTGTCACACACACACACACACACACACACACACACACACACACACACACACACACACACAGACAGACATGCACATACTACTACTACTTTTTTTAGGTATCAGCCATATACCCGATTTACCAATACCCAATGTGTTATGCTTGGGGAGTATACTAATGAGGTGGGTGGGACATGTTTCATGCCATGTTAGATCACATCCTGAGAGTCTACGCTTTCAGAAAATATATAGTTTATATAGTTGAATCAGTTTTCTCTTCATGGTACAGACCAAAATGTATTATTTGTACACTTTCTTCACCTAAATCCATAAAATCCCATTAATTTCAATGGGACATTTACTTAAGTGTTCTACTATCCTAAATCCTCACATTTCATATAATATTTTACAACCTATGAATACATTTTATCAGCGTTATGGACATAACATGAAATACACACACTTTACAAGTGTTCTACAAACTCTGTGAATTATTAAACAAACTGCCGATGTAGCATGAAAAAGACTTGCTTGAACACAATAAGTGTGTTTTTGAAACTCATTTTTGTAATACATTATGTAGGGAAAACCACTGTTATGGATGTGACGTTTTCACATTATGGATGTTAAGTGTCTAAACTATTGACTTTTGATATAAAACTTAAATAGTAATGGCAAATAATTACAAAACTCTAAATTATCCATGATCCACAGGAATACTCCAGACAGTCTTTTAAAATATACAACTTATATACATAAACACGCAATACAGCCAAATTGCTCCATGTCATTTATTTTTGTGGAAAGCCAGTGCAGGCCTGAGCGGCGGTCATATTTTGTACCGCCATGCGGTACATCTAGTTTGTAACAGAAAAGGCAAACAATCAGGCTAAAATACTTTCTCATTTACTCGTCAACATTCAGCAAATGCGCATCTACATCATTTAAACAAATCTCTGAATATCTAATAAACATTTAATATCACAAACCTTGCAGATTTAATGGAATCCAGCTGTGATATCTTGTGAGGTGTGCATTTGTAGCCTGATAAACGTGTGACTGCGAGTGACGGTCGAGTGAAGTGAGTGAATGCGAAGAGAAGATCAGCTTCACAGGAGACGCGATCGAAAAACTTTAAATCCTTCATATTAAAATATGCTATGCTATATCCAGTTGGCCACTGTGTCATATTCATATAGTTTTCACTGTGTGCTGTATGTAATATTAGTGTTACCTTGTCTTTATTTGCAAAAATATGATTACCAGTGCGCACAATATTACCAGATTACTGAGTGCCCTGTTACAGTGTTTGCTTCCTTTTTATTCACATATTCATATATTTTTAAACAATTACTTTATTGGTGAAAAATACTGTAATAGGTTTGCAGATACAAGAAGTTGCCATCTAAGCATGTTTATTTTAAAGATTTGTTTTCTAATTTATTTGAAATTGATAAAATATTGATTAAAATAAATATAAAGTATATAATAATAATATTGGCTTTACATCGGCTATCGGCCATCCTGCTCTCTAAGATATCAGCATCGGCATCGGCCATCAAAAAAACAATATCGGTCGACCACTAATCGTCATCTATCTCACCTGTGTTCTGTTAATCAGTGTAATGTGTGTTTGTATTTAAGTTCCATTCTGGGGTGCGTTTCCCGAAAGCATCGTTGGCCAACTCTGGTCGCAAGTTCATCGCAATGTCCATTGAACTCTATTGGTAACGAGGGAACTTGGGCCATAGTTGGCTAACGATGCTTTCGGGAAACGCACCCCTGTTCAGTCAGTCCTTGTCCGATCTCCATCGTTTAGTGTGTGTGTGAACCTTCTGCCCATCTTCTATGTACCTGTATTATTTATATTGTGAGTAAATGTTTGCATTGGAACTTTAGATTCTCTTTCGTCTTCTTCTGCCTGCACCACACCATGACAGTCCCTCTGTATCTCCTAGTAATTAGACATTTTAAATGCTTATTTTTATCAGTAATTCTGTAGTTTAATGTAATAATAATGTAATGTAATATGTAGATTGAGAGATTTACAAATAAACATTTATCAAAAGCCTGTTGTATAATATGTGATGTACACATTTAAAGTTGTTTTTTTCTACAAAAAAGTTCAAAATGTTTTTTTTTTCAATGTTTTTTTTATTTTATTTAGTGAATATTAAGTAAAATAAACTATAAATGTAATTTCAGTAATTCTTATGGATGCTTTTTTACTATCTTTAAATTAATGATATATCACCCATTGATCACCCTGCACTCTTAAGATATCGGCATCAGTCATTGGTTAAACTTAATCTTGAAATAATACAAATACAATTTCTTAGGTTCTTAGGTTAGGGGTGGGCGATATGGCAAAAATATCATATCACGATTTTTTTCAGGAAAATCACGATTCACGATTTTATCACGATTCTTTTTATGTTGGTTTTACTATTTTGTGACTTAGCATTACAGCCAATCTAATGTCACTATTTTAAAAACAAAGCCTTAGGTAACAAAATATAAAAATATTTGTCATTATTTTCTTTGTTATTAAATATTAAGATCAAAGATACACATTACACATACACAACTTAATATACAAATTAAATAGGCTAAACAGTGCTTTATATTTTCAGCTACAGTAGGTGTATTTAACAGTAGCATTGAAGAAAGTAATTAAATGAACAAATATGAAAATAAAACAAAACGGACTTCACTGTATAAATTATACATTGATACTTATTAAAGCTACTATTAAAGTTATCAGTCAAGGGCAGTGAGTGATTTTCTCTTTGCATTGTGTTGTTTTATTAACATTAAAGGGATAGTTCTCCTAAAAATTCAAATTATCATAATTTACTCTCTCAAGTTGTTTTAAACTCGAATAAGTTTCTTTCTTCTGTTGAAAATAAAAGTTATTTGGAAGAATGTGGGTAACCCAGCAGTTGATGTACCCCAGTGACTTCCATAGTATATTTTTCTCCTATGGAAGTCAATGGGGACCAGCTACTGTTTGGATAGCCACATTATTCAAAATATTAATATTAGAAAAATATTAGAAGGAAATTAATACAGGTTTGGAAAAACATTAGAGTGCGTAAATGATGAGATCATTTTTATTTTTGGGTGAACTATCCCTTTAAGGACAAGTGGCAGCGTGTTTACTATTACTACTGTCTCTTTAAGAGTTGCGCGCGACGCGTCTAATATACACGCATTTGACAAGCAGATTTTCTCTCAATTTTCTCAAGTTTGCTTTCACTTTAGACATAACTGACTTTGTTTATGTAAACCTTGTGTGTATTTAACAGTATAAGCACAATAAGACTCGAAAGATAACTTAGTCCAGTATCCAGGCGCTGGTAGACAGGCTTTTAGTGCATGTGAGCTTCACATGTACGTGCTGAGAAACGCACACGTTAGAACAGCGCATCAGCTAATTAAATGTTTAACCGACAAGGCATTAAAACACATGCAAATTGTGAACTTTTGTGAACTGCAGTGTCCCGTTCCGCTGCTTTAACATTTTATGTGAATATACGTGAATTTTTCAAACATGCTTAATTTTATCTAGGAAATTTGTCACTGAATAAAAAATGCTAATGTACTGGAAATAGTATTTTTTTGTAGATGAATGCTGTTTGAATGCATTGTATGCTGTTTATGTAAAAATAAATAATGAAAAATGTATTTAATATTTGTTTATAGAAAATGTACTGTATGTGTGCCATCTAATTCTGTGTTGTGATTTATTGTAGGTTAAATGATTGTAACTTAACAGAAAAAAGCTGTTCAGCTCTGGCTGCAGTTCTTGGATCAGATACCAATCTGAAAGAGCTGAACATGAACAATAATAATCTGCAGGATTCAGGAGTGAAGCTGTTCTGCACTGGACTGAAGAATATAAAGTGTAAATTGGAGATACTGAGGTAAGTTGAGCCACAGGAGTCACATGACTAAAGTTAGGTGCAATGACTGATGAGTTTAAAAGTTATAAATAAAAGTTGCATTTCTTTGTTTAATATAAGTAAGTTTGTCTTTGTTCTATTGTAGTTGTGTTTTTCATTCAAAATAATAATGAGCCACAAACTAAGCAATCCAAAGATCTTTTATTTATTTGTTACAACGTGGGTATAGCATATCATCCTTCTTATCAATTTTGTTAATAAAAGTCCAATGTTTAATATAAGTGAATTTATCATTGTACTATTTTATTATTGATGTATTTTCATTAATACTAATGAACCACAAACTAAGCATTTGTTTTAAATTTAGGGGAAAACACTAAGACCTTCATTTATCAGTGTTACAATGGGGGTATACTATGCCATCTGTCCTATTTGTTTTGTTGATAACATTTTTATTGTTCAAAATAACAAACAATAACAAAATGGTTGTCATTGTGCCATTTTACTGTTGTTGTGTTTTTTTCAGTGAGTAATACTGAAGTGACATTAAGCGTTCATTTTGTGCTGCATTCATTTGGTGCTGCACTGTAATGCAAATAATTGCAGGGGATTATAATATTTAATTGATAATGTATTTTCCATATATGTATATTCTACTTCTTATAAGTTAAGACTTAAATTGTGCTATTTTTGTTTATAGTAATTTATAATTTAGTGATTTAATCGTTGTTTGCATACCTAGTGTTGAGACAGAATTCAGATGATTCTGTTAGAGCTGGTAAATCTGCCACAGAAAGGAGGGTGAGATCTAGTAGAAATCACTTATCTTAAGATTGTATATAACAGGATTAATGTATTTTAGTGCTTTTGAGGAAGCTGTGTATCTTTGATTCTGCTTTCAGCTTTGCAGCTAGTCTCGACTAAACACTTCCTGTAGTGTTTTACACCACTATTAAGGTATTTTGGTCCGTTTGTCTCACTCAGTGGCTTAAAAAGTGGGTATGCGCTATATGCGGCGCATAGGGGCGCAGCACCATGCAATGGTAAAATAAATAAATAATTACAATTCTTTTTTTGGTATTTTCTATATGTAGCTGCTGTTGTGCATTTCTAAATCATTTCTGCATTTCCTCAATGTTATATAACATTTTAGAGGACTAACAGGCTAGAGTAGGCGCCCTCATAAAATTCCATCATAGAATTTTGACATTGAAGATATCGCGAGCGTAATATTGCGAGGGGCGCCGTGAGCACTGAGCGAGCAGGTACGAGTAGTGAATTGTCGTTGAAAAAGATGGATAAAGCAAAAAAACTGTCAGGGCTAAAGATAGAAAAAGAAAGAGGGAAAGTGAGATGGCATGTCAAGGGATACCAAAAGCAGCCAAATAAGTGGATGGTGAAAGGCAACAGGTAGGATTTAAAGTAGGGCTGAACGACATTCTGTTTTAACATCAACATTGCGATGTGCGCATGAGCGATAGTCACATCACTGGAACATGCGATGTGAAGGGCTCTCTCTCCCTCTCTCTCCCTCTCTCTCTCTCTAGGGCTGTCGCGGTGAAGGATTTTCCCTTGCGGTAATTATGAGTGGCTCAATAGCGCGATATGCGGTTTTACCGCATTTATTAATTTATTTTGATTTATTTGTTGCTATATAAATAAGTGTTACGATGTGGTCAGCATGCACAAAAACGAGTACATTTTCAGTAACCAGTAAACCGAAACTAAACAGTGTATCTGCGCATTGAAAGCCTGTCACTCAGCGCGCAGTTGTTACAGCAACGGACTGTCTTTGAGTGAGTCATAAACATTCAACAACACGTTCAAAAACGCTGATTGATTCATTAAAAGATAGTAATGAAACAAGGTTAATTATTTTTAACTTTGAGCTCCACTTTTCAAGGCTCAGCTGACCAGCAATGCGTTGCATAGGTAACGCTGAAGCTTCACTTAATAGAGACAAATGGCATTGATTCAATGCGTGACTCACTGAGTTTTGTTTCCCGCGACCGCGAGTTCCTCGCGCTGTGGATGCTGACCAGCGCTGTCGCTGATGCCATTCATGGTAAATACCCTTTATTTTAAACGTTAAAAGGATGACAGGACAAATATTTAACTTTCCTTGTACACGGCAACCTTTTCACGAATATGACTTGACCTCAAAGACAAACGCAGTTAATCGCACGCGCTCAGTCGATCTCTCTCATTCACTGTCTGTTTAGGCTTACGTGCAAATCCACGAAGCCTCTGTACAAATCACCATGATAAAACCATGATCACCACGTCTTATTATCATTATTAACTTATTTAACATTCAATACACATGCACGAAGTTCAAAACAAGAAGGGTATAGCCTTATGAAAAAAGAAAACACGCGAATATCGCGGTTGCTGCGGTAACTTGAATTCCTCTGCGGTTGGCATGTCAGTAGCGCGGTACTGCGATATTGCGGTTATCGCGACAGCCCTATCTCTCTCTCTCTCTCTCTCTCTCTCCCTCTCTCTCTCTCTCTCTCTCTCTCTCTCTCTCTCTCTCTCTCTCTCCCTCTCTCTCTCTCTCTCTCTCTCTCTCTCTCCCTCTCTCTCTCTCTCTCTCTCTCTCCCTCTCTCTCTCTTTCTATGTTTTCGGTGCTGATGCAGTGACGCGTTCATGTAAACGGCTCCTAAAAGCTGTCACAAAGAACCAGCAAAAGTAATTATTATGAGTATGTAAAATATTGCAATGAGACATTTTAATTGTCTATTAATAAACAAGTGTTTTCTGTGACGGCTGCAAAGATGAAGTTGACGATATTGACTCGCGATCTTCGCAGTAGTGAACGCCCCGGAGAGAAATGCACATTTCATATGGATTACATAGTTTTATGTTGAGTTTCGGTTCATGGATGATAGCTTAAGCTCCAGTTCAGGCGCTGGCGCCTCCGTGTCGTGATTATCTATTGTCTGCTATATTTACTTTTTATTTATTAAATCTAGAAAATTGGATAATGAAACACTGATTAAAATTAAGATACAATTAATACAAAACGAAATTCGCTTTAAAGAAAGGCTTTGTGCTTTCTGTTTGAGGTCTCTGTGGAAGTTTTAAAGCAGTCTTATAGCCTGGATTGATGGCTCGCAATATCGCAGTATATATATAGTTGGGAAAAAAATATTGCAATGTAATTTTTTCCCAATATCGTGCAGCTCTAATTTAAAGTGTGATGTCTGTGCTTGGAGGCTTTCAAATGTTCATGTTAACAGACATTAGCGCTCTAAAGTTTGGCTGAAAAAGCCAAGTAAAACTTTAAATAACCATTGAATCAAATTAACATTTTATTCTTATCTGTGAAATAAGCATGTAACCCGTTTCAACTCCACCACTCAAAGAATTGTTAAATTGTTCGCCAAATTTGTTGCTTCATACCCCTCTGACACTGGGTAGTTGCGCCCCTGGTCTCACTCATCCTTGCAAAGCTGCTTCAGCTCAGTGACATTTGTAGGCTTTCCAACATGAGCTGTGTTTCAAGTCCTTCCACAGCATTTTAACCCCCTGAGGTCGGCGGTATCGCCGGCGATACCAGCTCGCTTTTTTTTTATCAGTGTAAAAGAAACTCATGAATACTCTGTTGACTTTGATTTTCCATAGGAGTTTCATACATCAATCGATTCTGTTAAATGTGTATTATTTTTGTGTATACTCACAATAAAAACAAAGTGTTGTGCTTTTCGCCAAATAAAGAAAAATAAACACGAAGCGAGTTCTGCCTTCTCTCTCTCCGTGTAGTCCATTCTGAAACGCGTCCGAAAATGAATCATAACTCAGCGAATACTTCTCACACAGGCACGTGAGATATGTCTTTATGAAGCTTGAAATCTCTTCTTTTGAATGAAGTAATTTACATAAAAAACAAATGTTTTAAACTCATGTAATCCGTTTGAAAGCAAGGAGAGGTACCGTTTTTCCTTCTGCCTCATTATCTTTATAATCAGCTGCGTCCGCCCCGCCCCCGGCGCGATTCACATGTAAATAGTTTAGGTGATCATCGCATACGCCCCCCGATCAATGCCATAAAAACACAGTTTCTATCAGACTTACTGATAGTTCATCGCGTTTTGAGTATGGCACGCTTCTCCGGTAATAAAGACGTCCTTCAGATGATTCTGGACAGCGAGGAAGAATGCACGATACCGGGTTGTTTCCTCAGAGGAAGATTATAACAGAGGACGAACGGCAGCATTTTGAAGAGCAAATTCCGCCGAGGACACAATTTCGGAGTAAGTTTTACTTAAAAGTCTTTTGTCTTTTATTTTTCGTGTTCACATTTATGAGGAAAAAAACAATATTACGTGACAGTTCTCCATTATGGACGCGAGCGCTCTAAGCACTAAAAGACTTTCAAACATTCACAGAGACCTCAAAACAGAAAGTACAAATCCTTTCTTTAAAACGAATTTCGTTTTGTATCAATTGTATCTTAATTTTAATAATTTTTTCATTAACAAATTTCCTGGATTTTAAATATGCTAGCAATCACAACATAAGGTCTGAACTGGAGATCATCATGAACCCGTAGCCTACTCGCCTCACATGTCTAAAAAAAATTGAAATATATTTACAGAAAGCTGGTTCTAAACAAAACCATCCAAAACAAAAAAACTATGTAGCCTAATAAATGTGCATTTCTCTGGTGCGTTCACTAGCCTACTGCGAAGATCGCGAGTCAAAAGCCTATCATCAACTTCCTTTTTACCAGAAGTTAAATTTAAATCGCGTGTGTGAATGATGTTTTAGCAAACTGTATTGCTAGACTGAGATGAGTAAAAATTTGACTGAAATATGAATACATAGATAAAATGTAGGCCTATAATCTTTTTTTTTTACAAAGAAAGAGTACACTTGAAATATTGTTAAAATTGTAATTATTGTTGTAATTGTAACCTTTTTAATAAAATAGCAAAACATATTTACAAGATGTAAGCAAAATCTTAAATGGTCAAGTCTTCTTCTAAATATATCTTTTGTCCTTGCATTGTGGCTCAGTCAGTTTCACACCTGAATGAATGGCTAATTATGCAGAGTCATTATGCAGAGTGGGTGGGACAATGTAATCTAAGGTGAAAACCACTCCTCGTTCACGCCCCCCTCGCATATTGGCTTTCCAAGCAAAACCTGTTTTACATCAATTTAAATCAATGTATGGTTTTATGTGAACGATAAAGCAAGACTATTTTCACATAATTTTGAAGAAAAAACTATAGGCGACCACATCCATTAGTCAAAAGTCTTATTGACACATATTTACTATGTGTTTTGTGGCCTTATTTCTGCAACTTTCATTTTAATTTTTTCCAATAACCACGCATAAACATTATTCTCTTAAAAATTCAAACATATACATGCATGTTGATCAGATATTTTGGTAGCCCTGTTTGTGCTATATAGAGTGAATTTACACCTTTGCCATTAACATGTTTATAAATAACTGAAAAAAGCACAAATGTCAGAGCATGTCAGAACACCTCCAGGGCCCAGCAAACAGCTCAGACTCCAGAGGGTTAATGGAATTGAAGTCTGGACTTTATTGGGCCATTCCCAAACTTTAATTTTCAAATTTTCTGACCATTTTCAGATCATAGACTTTTAGAGTTGTACAGTTTTAGTTAATTGCAATCTTGAAAGGGATGTTGATGTCTAACATATTAAAGTTCACTGAGCCTTTTGTTTCCCTCCATATTCAATTGTCAGTTTTTGCAACTGACTTTCAATACATTTGTATGAAGAATAAAATTAAATTCAGTTTAAGGATTTTTATTGTTCAGGTTTAACTGATTAATCAGCTGAATGTTTTCCTCTCTGTTCTAGACTCTCTAACTGCAGTGTGACAGAAGAAGGTTATAAAGCTCTGGCTTCAGCTCTGAGATCAAACCCTTCACACCTGATAGAGCTGGATCTCACAGGAAATGATCCTGGACAATCAGGAGTGAAGGAGCTCAATGATTTATTGCAGGATCCAGACTGTCAACTGAAGACACTGAGGTGAGACATGATCAAATAATTAACTAAATTAGCTATATGCAGGCTAAATATTCATAACTAATATATTATTTTAGTTATATAATAAGCTGTACAATTTGTTGCATCAAAATGATCAAGATCAGATCAGATGCTGCAGGTTCTGTCATGATGATGATAACCGTCAACACATTTTAGTTGTGATACGAGCTACAGGTCAAATAGATATTATGGGTCAGTATATGTGTGCTGACATTCAGGAGTATACCTTGATAATTAACAATAATAGTTTTCCATCAAGCCCAGATTCACTGCATCTCTCTGCACCAGGTCTATGAGTCTCCAGATGTTCACAAACATGCAGTTTCACAAGCCAGTTTTCTCTGTGCTGACGTTTCTCACTCCTCCTGCTTTAAAGACAGAAAGATCGTAATTTCACACTCTGTATTCATACTGAAAATCATGATCTAGTGAGCCTTTGCCCTTCTGCTCTGTGAGAACTTTCTGTTCTTATGCTTATGTTTGCTTTAGGACAGAGTGTTGCTCTAGTTTCTTTTAAATATATATTTATTTGTGTATTTAAATGTTTAAAGAAAAATTTGACATCTAAATAACTAACTTAAGCTTGTCTTTAAAACAATAATTACGTTTTTTATCGTATCAATCATTTTTTGTAATGCAGTGGACATTTAGTTGATACCTGAATTGCCTCTTCTGCAGGTTTGTGAGTCCTGCTGCAGAGGAAGCCTGTCAGTATGTGAATAGAGTTGTGGGTATAAACCCGTTACTCCAGAGAGAGCTGAATCTGAGAGGACATGAACTAGGAGACACACGAGTGAATCAGATCGCTGCTCTACTGCAGGATAAACACTGTCAACTCAACACACTGACGTGAGTATTGCTCATTTATTTATTATATTACTTTTAAGCATTTTTTCCCTCACACAGAGCCAGAACAATTTAAAGTTATAAAATTAAACAGTCAATTAAACTATTAAGCTGCAACCCCCCTTTTGAAAAATCCCCAGAATGTCACATGATTATGGCACGTTTTCATGTGTTCCATATATGGACTAAAGCTGCGTCCGAAATCGCGTACTATGGGAGTAGGTACTACATTTAAATTAGAACATACTAAAAAAGTGCGCTCTATATAGTTTGAATACGGGTAGTATGAATGGAGTCCGGACGTACTGGTATTACGGTTGGTATTGTCACGTAACATGCGCGGTCACATCAGCGCGAAAATTTAAAGAGCCCATTCCACTGACTGCACCAACTTAGAGCAATGTTTTTAGTTCTTTCCGCTTTCGTCTGCGTTTTTACGTCGTTCGTGCTCACAATTCAGAGTCGTCGGTCAGCTGCTCGCAGATCACGCCTTTGTCGAGAGCTTTGGTGTAATTTCTCAAATAAGTTAAATATCATTTAGCCAATACATTTTACCTCAGAAAAAAAAAACACACACATAAACCTGTGAACAATGACAGATGTTGATTTTTGGTAAGGAAAAAGTAATTTATTTGCTTGTGATATTACCATCAATGAATAAACATGAATGAATCAATAGTATGTGTGTGTGTATCTCTGTTGATTCATTCATGGATGGCAATATCACAAACAGTGTGTGTGTGTGTATATATATATATATATATATATATATATATATATATATACATATATACATGTAGGGTAACACACTGAGATCAGATACAAAACACACATATACACACACACATTCATATACATGTGTATACATGAAGACTTCAGATGTAAAAGAAAAAAAAAATCTTCTTAAATTAGCATTTTTATCAAGCTTGTATATTTAGGTTCAGTAATTTCACTTTATTGACAAAGGTCCTTTTCATTGCCATTAAAGTGAAATAACTGAACCTAAATATACAAGCTTGATAAAAATGATCAAACTAGAAGAAAATTCTAGTTCTATATTTTAAAGGACAAGTTCGGTATTTTACACTTAAAGCCCTGTTTACAGATCGTTTCTGATGAAATAGAACGGTTAAGATTAAAATGTTGACACATGCTGCTGTCCCGAGAATTTTAGGTTTCTTTTGCTTTCCTCCCCACCTACAGAATGGCTGCATAGGTGCACTCGAACAAATCCTTTCTAAAACGCATTAAACTTTCGTTTACAAAGAGATGAAACTCACCGAGTTGTCAGGGGTGTTCACTGATATGCTCATACAAAAATCGCTGCAAAAGATGCTTTCCAACAGGTTTTATCATAGTTTTTGTCCAACTCCATTGACTTGTATTGAAAGAGCTATGTGAGGTACGGTATTACTCCGCCGCTTCTTCTTCTAATTCTTCTGTGTATTCAATGAAATGCCAGTGGTTTGCTTGCAATTGGCAAAGGTGCATTATCGCCACCAACTGGGCTGGAGTGTCTATTATTCAAGCTCTCAACGGAAGAATCTACGGGTGTGAGACGTTTGGAAAAATAGATCCACAGTTTTACAACGAATGGTAAAACACCTGTTGGAAAGCATATTTTGCAGCGATTTTTGTATGAGCATATCAGTGAACACCCCTGACCACTCAGTGAGTTTCATCTCTTTGTAAACGAAAGTTTAATGCGGCTGCGCTCTGGTGCGCTCCGGCCAGGCACGGATTAACGCACGGGCCTACTGGGCACTTGCCCAGGGCACTGGGCCAGCAGGGGGCCCTGTCAAATTTACTGTCTCTTATTTTCAAATAATTATTTTCATTTTAATTTTATTTTCAGTAAAATTGTGTTAAATATTGAGGAATAATGTGATTTTTTTTTTTTTTTTTTTTTTTTTTTGCAGTTGCAAAGTATTAACTAGTAAATAAATCAAATAAATAATTTTAATGTATTGCTGCGCTGTTGAGAGGGACATCTAGAGGCGAGTGAAAAGCATTGCGTAATATAAAAGTCACGCGTAGAAGACGGTTACTCAAAAACCCAAACAAAAATGAGTTTAAAACCACAACCAAGTGGATCATTAAAAAGAAAGCACAAAAAGGACAAAGAAGCAAGAGAAGCTCAATTACTACAAAAGCTACCAACAATCCCAAATAGAAAAATATTTTTCTAGTCGACTAGTAGTCATTCATTTAAGCAATTAGTCGACTAATCTCACATTAATATTAATTTCTGCTTAAATACTGAGTGCATAGAGGCATATAGCCTATTCCGCGCTCAAGCGCATGCATAAATCTTGCCGCAAAAGCACCGGCAAAAGCAGGCTAATTATAATATAGTAGTAGTAGTATCTTTTTATTCAGACTCGGTCCATCCAAAAAAAATAAAAAATATTTCCAAAAAATAAAAATAATACAAATACAAAAAAACAACACGAAATACACAACACAAAGTTACAAATGACTCGTTTTTAAAAGACACTTATACCAGTGTTCCCAAAACTGAGACATGCAGCGTGTGGCACTGTACCCAACATTCACCAGCACCACAACAACTTGATTTACAGAATCATTCAGCCGACAAATGAACCTGAACATCGCTTTTCGCAGGACAGACTGCAGTGTGTCCACTCTGGTGTTCACAAACAACTCACTCGCACAAGTTGATCTGGGCTTTTTTAGTAACATCCTCAGAGCGTCATTGAATGCTACTTGCAATTTCTGAAGACTAGCTTTTTTATAGTTCAGCCACAGATGTGCAGTGTACAAAGGCGAACAGTATGCTTTAAATAGGGTCAACTTGACTCCAGCAGTGCAGCAACCAAATTTGCGTACCAGAACATTTGCCCGCACATACAGCATACGGCACTGACGATTAATGTCATCGTCATCTGTAAGCTGATCTGTAATCAGATGACCAAGATATTTTACTTTACTGCAGATATTAAGAACATTACCTGCGAGCCTAAAAACAGGAAAGGTTAAATGTCTGTCTTCTGCGGTTCTGCAAATCATGATAACACTTTTGGAATCATTGTAGCCTACTTTACATCATGTTCTTCCCCAAACGCAGAACATATGCTAAGAAGATGAGCTCGGGCTAAAAATCACACAATCATCTGCATACATAAGATGGTTCATCATTGTACTGCCGACCATACAGCCAGTTTTACCTCGGTTTAGATTATATGATAAATCATTCATGTAAAAATTGAATAAAATGGGGGATAAGATGCTCCCTTGTCTTACTCCATTACTGATATGAAAAGGCGCCGACATACAGCTGTCCCATTTCACTTGCATGGTCTGTTGGGCATACCAATATGATAGGATTCTAACAATGTATTTAGGGACTTCTGCTGCATCCAATTTTTTAAATAATTTCCAATGATTCACCCGGTCGAATGCCTTAGATGCATCTAAAAAACATATAAAAACAGTTGAGTTTTTTCACTTATAGTTGCTTAGTAGTTCCTTCAGAACATATATGCACATATCCGTACCATGCTTTGGTTTAAAACCAAACTGATTATCTGCAGAGATAATTAATTCATTAATCCTCTCAAGGAGAATTAATTCCACAACTTTTGATAATATATTAGCTAGGGCGATGGGTCTATAGTTGTCTGAGGAACCCACTTTTCCTGCTTTATCTTTAATCACAGGAGTCAGCATCACAGACATCATTGAGTCTGGAAGAAAGCCATGGATCATGAAGGCAGTAAAGCCTAGTGCAAGAAGTGTATACAGCCGTATGCTTGCATTTTTTAGATGTTCAGCCGAGATAGAATCAAGGCCAGTTGATTTATTAGCTGCTAAGTTCCTAATAGCTTTTGTCAACATTATCTACTTTAAAACATTTAGTCTGTACACAATTAAACAATTTTCTATAATGCATTCGCCAGAGCTCAGCAATAGCATTTGCACCAGGGACTCATCAACTGAACATGGTAGTGAGGGTTTGCAGTTATTTGTACGTTTCACCTCTTTCCAGAAATCATTATTTGTGTTGTCTAAAAGTTTCTTGGCCATAGCTTCTGCCCTCAGATGCTGCTCATTTTTACCAATGAAACGTATTGCATATTTACATTTTGCATTTGTGCTCTTCTTATATTCAAAAACAGGTCCCTGTTTTGGTTTACCAGCCATTGCCCAGGATCTAGTAGCTTCACGAGCCTCAGCATAGAATTCAGCCACATATGCATTCCAGCCAGGCCGAGTCTTTCCTCCCTTTTTATGCTTAAGAAGAGACTTACTATATATACTAATATGTCTGAAAAAACTATATACTTACTAATATGTCTGAAGAAAAAAAAACCTAGGCATTTTTATTGTTTAATAATAAAAAAATATATATTTATAAATCAGTGTCGGCTGCAAACATTTCTATATCTGCTCTGTAAAGTGGATGCGCCTTTAGAGAGAAATGCACCTTTCATATCATATCAGCCTAATCAGCCGGTATTTGCTTTCGATTCGATTTTTTTCGTTTAAAAGTGGACATTTCAAGCTTTATATAGAAATATTCATCATGTCTGTGAGGCTATACACTGTGTTTCAGTTCATTTTTGAGACGCACTCCAGTTCACGCCACGGAGACCAAGAAAGCGCGCCCTGTTTGTTTTCTTTTATTTTACAAAAGCACAACGTTTTCTTGTTATTGTGAGTTTACAAAAATAAAAGTAGCTACTTGCTACTGATGCATTATTCTTTTCTGTATATGACCAGAAAAGATTGAGTATTTCAAGTTGTTTCCACTGTTGATAGGAAAATGCAAGTGTTCGTGCCGACGCCTGCCATGCAGTGCGCACTGCACACTCCGCACAAACACTTTGGATATGCATTTATCTATGTTAAAGTTAGAGCGAGCTGCCATGCCAGACGGATAAGTCCTTTTCATGTTTAACAAATCAAATCATGCATTTTCTACCTACCGCGAGTAAGCGCTGCACCAGTTTGAAAAAGGTAAAAGCATAACGAGCGTAACGAGAGAGGGGCCCCACTAAGGGGGATGCAGAGATGTTGCTGCGTCTTTATATTAACATTTCTGATTGTTTAAATTATCAGCCCCCTTAAAATGCCTGGCTTGCCTGCCCTATTGTGGCGCCTGTGCATACAGGTGCAACACTGTTGTCCAAAAAATTGGTGAAGGGGGCCTTTGAGACATCCGTGCCCAGGGCACATCATCGCCATAATCCGTCCCTGGCTCCGGCCCAATTTAACCTATGTATATGGTAATAACAATATTAATTTAGTTCTACTTAACGGTTCCTGAACGCTGTAACTAACAGCTGCCCAGCCATCAACACAGCCGCGTGTGATTTGTTTTTAATACGAGCTGCACTAGGTCTATTGTAATACTATATCTGTATTCTAAGAGTTATTATTACTTGTATGGATCTCGTTAATAACTTGACAACACTTAAATGTGTATTCTTACAAGTTAAAGAACAAATGTTTGTGCAATTCCTTTTTTTTCACCTTTTATGAGGCAAAAAACAAACAAAAAACTGTCTGGTAAAAAGTCACTGTGGCGGGTGGTCAAAAAAGTTAAAGTCTGCGTGAACCGGAAGTTGCAAACGACTTTTCTCCAGTGTTGTGACGTATTTCCCAGTGAAAAGGCATATTGAACAGAGGGCAGGGTTTTACTCTAGCGCTCCTCCTCTCCATCTTTGCTCATAGCAGACTAACGGTTTGAGGGGAGTGGTTAAGCGTGGTTAACCGGAAGTAGTAGGTCATCCGGGTACTTTTCACCTACTGTTTTTCGAATTCTATGATTTCGGACATACTACTCTGCTCGCCTACTGTTTTTCGCATACTATATAGTAGGGAAGTATTCGATTTCGGGCGCAGCTTAAATGTGCATAGGGCGCCCTCAGGCTGCTGGTATGGATTGAAAACACAGTACATCAGAGTATCCAGCGCTCATAATGATTACATTGACACATTTGGGTATAAATTCAGTAAATATTATTCCTGTCTATAGAAATATGATGTAAATCTATGAGAATCTATCAATATTTCTCCAAATCTGCACATTTTTGAGCTAAAGCCCTGAGGGACGTTGTTTTGTCAAGAGTTGTCATGACGACAGCACAGGAGTTTTTTTCTGAATGGGCTGACTCTCATAATTCATATTAAAGGTATCGACTCATTTTTTCATTACATAACTCCTGACACAAATTAAGACATAACTGTCACTATAAGTTTCTCAGAATACAATAGTGATCAAATACTGAAACTTGAGTCATATATCTTTTTAATGATGTATAGTTTGTCAAGGTAATAACATTAAATCTGATAGTAACTTTGAACTATAAAAAAAAAAAATGCTTCAGTGTGCCGGTGTTACGGATCAACTGGGGATCATGTTAACTGGGGGAACGCGCGTGCATGCAGATTTACCTGGATTTCCAGCAGATGTTAGACGGCTACAGATTCGCCGCAGCCATTTTTCACAGATCCATGATTAAAAACGTATGTTTCACCAGTTGTATGCATAATAAAGCGATTTGTTTTTGAAGTGTATATTCCTGCGTATTTGACGCAATTTCAAAGAAGTTTAACATACTTTAGTGTCAAGCTCAGAAACCACGCCTATGTTAACATGGGGCATTCGGTTTCATTGGATGAACAGACTTGTCAGCACTTCAGAAGACTCTTCTCAACATTAGTGTATCATATTTTCTGTAGTGTGTTGTCATGAGTTCTAATCACAAATAACAACAGATAGGCCTGTCGCGATAATTAAATAACCGTCTGATCGCGATTATTTGATCTAACCGCGATTGTTTCAGACAACCGCGATTATTGCGCTCTTTTATAGACCTACGGCACAAGGGGGAGTCATGGACCAAAATAAATAGACAAGCACTAATTACGTTTTCCAGCAATATATTCAAAGTCATCTGAAGCCATTCCATAGCTTAATGTGAGGGACAGCAGTATATTTACATTGTTAAATTAAAGTTCACAAACTCGTCTGCAGCTGTCAATCATTCCGTTCAGCATTCAAACTCTGCAGCTGTCAATCATTCCATTCAGCATTCAAACAGCGCGCGTCGTCCGGTTACGACAGGATACACGGTAAAACTTTCTCCAATGTGACATTGACGTTATAATGCTTGATCTGTAGATAAAGGGCTGTGGATTTGCATAAAATGACTTTATTTTGCTGGAGTTTTTTGCTGTTTCTAAATGACTCGCTCGCTACCGTGTGCCTACACAGCACAAGGACTATGAATTGGCATCAGACGCACAATAACTGGAGTTTAAAACTGTGAAGAAACAAATGATCAATAAACTGTTGGACTGATATACACTAGGATTTGTGCCCTCGACATTTCTTCGCTTTGTGCCGTGAACTTTTAAATGCGCACTTGTGCAGCTCTGCGCACTGTGACTCCATGTTGCATTAAGCACATCATTCTGCACCCGCGATGCGCATACGCGCTTTGTTCCGCTGTTTTGAAGCGTATCATATTATCATGGTTTGTGCACATTTGTTTTTATTAACATGTTCAGATTTTATTAAATTACTGTGCAGATGTTTTCAAAAATTACTTTTTGCTGCTGATTTATACACTCTCTAAGTTTAATAAACAAACTGTCATAGCTATTGAATATATTTATTTAATATTTAAAGGTGTTAACTGTAATCTTACACTGCATAATGATAACTTACAAAGGATTAAATTCATCACAATTATTTAATGAATGAAGCACAAAGCCCTAAAACAGACAATTAATCGGCATAATCGCCAAAGCCCTAACACAGACAATTAATCGTCAAAGCCCTAAAACTGACAATTAATCGGCATAACCGCAATTATTTTTTAGACAATTAATCGTCAGCCAAATTTCATAATCGTGACAGGTCTAACAACAGATGTAGATTAAATAAAAGTAGCTAGACTACCTAAAAGAAGCATAAATTGCAAAGTCATTTACATTTTTTTCCAGTTGCATTTATTGATCTGCATATAGCCTAATTTTATAATGGATCTATTTTAGATTTTTATCAGCTTATTTTACTCTGCTGATTATATTAAGATCTCTTTTCTGTACAACCAGCTCTGACACCTGTATCCTTTTCCCTGGACATAAAGCAGCTATGCTTATAGGGTCATGAAGTTACAGTAATTATCTCATGAACTTGTAACATTCAACAGATTTATAAAATAAAAAATAAATAAATAAAAACTAATTTTGACTCTTCTCCTTTCAGAACAATTCTATATAGCAAATATAGTAATATTGAATTGTACATTGTGTCAAGCTTTCCTGTAGCTCAAACAGTAGAGTTTTGGCGCTTACAACACGAAGGTCAAGGGTTTGATTCCCAGGGAAAGCAAGAACTAAGAATGTAAATGTGTAGCTTGAAATGCAATGTAAGTCGCTTTGGATAGAAGCGTCTGCCAAATGTGTACATGTACATTATGCTCAGTAGCAGCATGAACTTGAATGTTGTGTATCTAATGTCTTGCATTGGACATGTAGAACACTTTGTCTTTAGTGATTAAAGTCCTGTGAAAAACACTGAGAGGCAACCACAAATTGTATTACTGAAATAAGCAAAACATATGATATAGTGATAATGAATTATTACAAATATATACTGATATTCTCTATGGCTAATATACTCATAGGCCTACATCACTAACCTCTTAATCATCTGTCACCTCACACAAATAGCATGACCCTCTCTAAAACAAGAGGAAATGCTTTATTGTTTACTTTTTTGCTGACCTCTTTAACAAAAGAAATATGACACAATCTTTTTATGTAATATAAATTTAAATTATGCCAGTTCTCTTCATTTGACTGGTACCATGAATCTCATTAACATATTCTCTTTACTTGTTATGAATCATCACATCATGTGCTTTCATTATTGTTGTCTGCTAACCGTTAGGAACAGATTAAAAGGTCTATAAATTAAGTGTCATTGTTGTTAGGCCATATACTGCCACAGCAAATGGACGCAATTAAAGTTAGACAAATCAAAAACTTTGCAGGATAACCAATATCCCGATTGCTGCTCAAGAAAGGAGCGTGATTATATAAAGAGGAGATGTGAAAATTTCACAATGAAGGGTGATGGTGTGTTAAATTGTTCTTAAAAAGATAATACAACTGTGACATTTATTTACTAATATAACTACATTAGATGGAGAGCAGCATAGGTATGAAGGCCAAACTGGCCAATGGGTAAGAAAAATGTATACATATACATTACAAAACAAGTAACTGTTCTTCATAAACATGTAACTTAAGTCTATAGTTTGTTCTCCCTTCCTTAGATTGAATGTTCAGAATGTTGAAGGTGGGACTGTGTGGTCAGATCTTCCACTGTTGGCAAATACAGCTGTCCTGCATGCATGCACATTTGCCTATTTTTTTTTTTTTTTTTTTTTATTGTTGCTTTCATACCTGTTAGCTAATAAATATGTTTGTTGAACATTCCCTGAATAAATGCTGTGGGTAATTCACTGGATCCATAAGCTATGGCTTCTCAATTTTCAACACTCTTTAGGAATATTTATGGAGTCTAGCCTACTGTATGCTTTATGCTTTAATTCATTCCTCAGTAACATTAAAATAAATAATAAATAAATGCTTGACATCCCTTTTACCACAGCAGTATTGCTGCTCAATTTAAATTAAGCCACAAATTGGCATCATAACAATAATCTGCGAATATACATGCACTGCAAAGACACAATGTCAATAGCATAATTTATTGGATCAGTGGTTCGGAGTGTGTATCAAACTGCCAAAGTCACATGGTTTCAGTAAACGAGGCTTCGTTACGTCATAACTGTTTCAAAACGTTTAAAAATGTCAATGGTTCACCACCGGGGGGCGATGATCTCTGTGAACCCATGAATCATGCAGATTCACTGAGACTGAACAAGTGTTTGTGGGTTTTACCTGATCTCTGATCAGTTTTATACATTTGTAGACATTTTAATTAGACATTAGTATAATTAAAAGGAATAATAGTAGCTAATAGTCTCTTATTGGCCTGTTTAGCATAAAATACACTGACACTGCCTCACGGTGCAGCACTAAAGCAGATGAACTGCCTTTTACAAAACTTGTTTGATTGTCTTCTGCTTAAAGGAGACATATCATGCTTTTAAATCGTTCCTTTTAACATATAAATCATACATTTGTAGTCTATATAAAGCAGAACTGCAATGCTTGGGTCTGAATTCCTCATTATTATAGCTCCACGGGCCCCTTTCTACCCCTTTTCTGATGTGCGTCTGAGAGCAACTCGTTTTGGTGCGGTCTCTTTAAATACAACTGAGACACTTCATACCCCGCCCCCTCTCCAGTTTGCAGAGGTTCAACTCCACCCCGTTCGGCCATTTTTGTAGTTTGATAGCAGAGATACGATTATAGCGGCACAGAAACTTTTTATTCACACGTTATTAACAAAATGTCAACAACGGAAGACTTGTCCAGCCAGCCTTACATGTTCGAGCCAGAGTCGGAGCCGGAGCGAGATGAAAATGAAGATGACGAACCTGCAGAACAACGTCTTCATATGGATGTATCGCAATGGTGTGTACTGTATTTACACATGAAACTTTGGTCTTCCGACCTTTTACCACCGTGTTGATTTATTTTGATTAATATGTGTGAGGGACAGAGAGCAAGACAGCGCCTAGTTTGGAGACGGTGTCTTGTTTACACTTTCGCCTGGCTCCGAAGAGAGAGAGAGAGAGTGTGCGCTCTCTCTCTCTGCTCGTTCTTTCAGTTAAACATACGCTCTGTCACAAGCGCAGCAGTTCATCTACATTAGACGGTGTAATGAAGCGTGTGGGTTACTACATCCAACAACCGAACATTTTAACTTACCCTCTCGTAACTTCTGCATCCTTTAGCTTGGACTACAAAATTGCAGCGAGAAATAATAATGGCGGATTGCTCGAAGTGTTGGGCTGGAAGTCAATGTCCTTATTTGGCAGTTCCGCTGCAAATACTGTGACGTATTAGTTCACAAAACGTCATAGATAACAGAAAAATCTGAACAGGTTGAAAAATAAGGCCAAAACAGAATATAAAGATATCAACGAAGCACCTGAAGAGAATAATTTGAACTTTTCTGTACTTTTAAACACTCCAAATATACAACAAAATGCATTTAAGGGCTAAAAAAGTGGATTTAGCATGATATGTCCCCTTTAAGGAAATACTTTTAGTCCTTAATCTGATCATGTTAGTTTATCAGAGGTGTCAAAAGTATTCACATTCATTACTCAAGTAGAAGTATAGATACTAGGGTTTAAAAAGACTTCTGTAGAAGTTGAAGTATCAACTCGAGCTTTTTACTCAAGTAAAAGTATAAAAGTACTGGTTTCAAAACTACTTAAAGTATAAAAGTAAAAGTAATGTAAGGAAAAAAATGCCATTAAGGACAAAAGCTTAGGCCGTGCCACAGGGGCCTATAGTGCACTACCCCAGCTCCTCAAAAAAAACACATTTTTCTAAAGGCCATATTTGACTATAATTATATTAAAATGTTGATGTTGAAAAATTTGGGATGATGCACTAGGCTACCTGTTTCAGCTGTATATATGCCCATAGAAAATTTATTTTCTAAATAAATAAGCTAAATAAGCTGAGGAATCAGGAAATTAATAGGATAATGTATTAAGGTTTTTAGTCTATATTGACCTTAACAATACGTAAATTAATTAATTCTGTAATGTTACAAATAACTAATAAAGACATGGTGGCAGTTTAACAGAGACTTAACTTTACTACGCTCATAGTGCAATGCAATAGTGCAATACTGTCTTGTTCCTTGCTTTTTGAAGAAGCCAAACACATGTCTGCATCTTTCATTAAAGGGTTATAGTTCACCTAAAACTGAAAATCATTTACTCACCCTCAAACTGTTTCAATCCTGTATGAATTTCTTACTTCTGCTGAACACAAAAGAAGATATTTTGAAGAATGTCGATAACCAGACAGTGGATGGACCCCATTGACTTCCATAGTAGGAAAAAAAAAAATACTATGGAAGTCAATGGCTACCATCAACTGTCTGGTTATCGACATTCTTCAAAATATCTTCTTTTGTGTTCAGCAGAAGAAAGAAACTGGTTTGAAACAACTCGAGAGTGAGTAAATGATGACAGAATTTTCATTTTTAACTAAGTGAACTAATCATTTAACAGAAATGAACTGTTGGCATATGTTTCACATCAGTACTGTCTAGTTTGTCCTGTTGGACACGACACACAGCAATACTGTCAAGTGTCACTTGTGACCATTGCTCTGAGCTGTGTTTTCAGTGTCCTAAGAGCACTGAAACTTCTTTCAGTCCAGCTGATGATTTGATCAACAGGCCTCTCATTTCAACAAGACCAGCCTTCAACAGACCAAGCAATGTTATTTTTTCATGTTTTATGGGGACTTTTTTTTTATTCCTTAATCTGATCATGTTAGTTTATACAGTTATTCTTTGTTCATGTTAGTTCACAGGGGATTTACTAATGTTAACAGAAAACTTTTGTATTTAAAAATGTATTAGTAAATGTTTAAACTTAAGGTTATTAAATGCTGTATAGTATTGTCCATCATTGGTTCATGTTAACTAATGTAGTTAATGTTAACAAATTAAACCTTACTGTAAAGTTTTAGCAAGTAGACAATGTGTCTGAAAACAACCGACATAAACACATTTGACCCAGTGAGCAAACCAAGGGTGACATTGACATGAAAGAACCTTAAAGATTAAATTAAATGAATGTGTAAACTAACATAAATAGATCAACGCTTTCAACCTTTTTATTGTTACAATGTTGGTAGTATATTTAAATGAACAATGTGTAGTCTTTCTCCATGTTACCTTTACCTTGATATCCCTGTTTATTTGTCAGCAAAAGTCTGCTGGATGAAGATGAACACGTTAGTTGATCATCATAGATCTGAGTCATTTTCTCTTTCTGTCTTCAGTCTGAGTGATTGCAGTATTACAGAGAAACAGAGTCTCATCCTGACTTCAGCTCTGAAATCAAACCCGTCACACCTGAGAGAGCTGGACCTGAGCTGGAATAAACTAGGAGACTCTGGAGTGAAGCGCTTCTGTGCCGTACTGAAGGATTCACACTGTAAACTGGAGAGATTGAGGTCAGTCACATTCACATACAAGAATAAAAATGCTTAAAATCACTTCAACAGTTTAAACTAAAACACTTTAACATTGTATTTGTGCAAACTGAGTATTTTGTGATCTGGTGAAATAAAGATGAAGATCTCTCTTCCTCTCCCTGTTTTATGTGCTTATGAAGATGATGTGACTTTACAGAATAAAGAGTTTTCTTTTCTTCCGTCTTATTTTCTTCTCTCTCTCTGCTAATGTAGTTTAAGCTGGTGTGATATGACAGATGAAGGTTGTTCTGATGTGACTTCAGCTCTGAAATCAAACCCGTCACACCTGAGAGAGCTGGACCTGAGCTGGAATAAACTAGGAGACTCTGGAGTGAAAAACCTCAGTGATCTACTGATGAACTCACAATTCAAGCTGGAGAAACTACAGTTAGTATCATTATACTGTACAGCAATTACAGTGTGACTGAAGTTTATTTATTTGAAGACAGCAGGGCTTATGTTTCATTGTTTATAGCAGTGCACTTTCTGGGTTTCCCCTATTGCTCACAGGGGGTTAAAGTGGGATGTGAGTGTGCCGTACTCTTATTCTGGCTGTACTGAAGACGAAGCGGTTTGACCAATCAGATGAAAGGGGCGTTTCAGCGCCGCCCACATGTGCAAACGAAATATCAAAGCCATAAACCGATTTGTAAACCACAAACGAAAAATTAGAAATCGAGCCGAAATCTCATTTTCCGTTTATTAAACTAAATGAAACACAGAATAAACGATCCGTCTTTTCATTTCTCATTATTCCATTCCAAACAGGAAATGAAATGATCAGATGATACACGGACCGTGTCGTGTGTTCATTCGTCTTTTGATTTAATATTGAAAGTAGAAAAACGAGAAAACACTTCCTTTTTCGTCTTTTTATTTTTTCAAAAAAACTAAAAACAAGTATTCAGCTTGATTTTTCACTTTTCGTTCTCAGGTAGAAACATGTATAAACAGCTTGAATATCTGATTTCTACACGTATAGGCGGGAATGAAACGCTCCTTTCCTCTGATTTGTCAGCCGAAGATCAAACTGTCCCGTCATCAGTTCTTCCTCAGCTCCGCTCAGCAGAATAAAAGTCCTCCGCTGCTGCAGTTGTACGGATTCTGAACGCGTTTATTGCAACTACTACATTTCATCTTTTTCTCATCAAACACCCAGACTAATGGCTCGACACGACCCGCACCGGGGAAGAGCCTCGACAGGGCTTTCTTATGAGGCTTTCAGTTCTCAAGTGCCAGGGGGTCCGTGAAATAATTTACTATAACCTACTGTATTTTCCGGACTGTAAACTAAAGTCACGTTTTTATCATGAAACACGTTGTGATTTATTCCAGAGTGACCTAGGCCTTTACAATGCATTTAACTTAGTTCACATAATCTAAATGTTGACTTTCAAAAGTAGGCGCGCCAAGAAGACTATTTGCTGTATTTTGGTTTATATATATATACAGTATATACTTTTTTTTTTCATCAATCTCTTTATTAAATTTTGAACATGAAATAAGAACAAAAAAAGTTCCCCTTCACATACAAAGAAAAAAAAATACAAAAACATAAACACCAAGAATCAACAAAAATAAACGATAAACAACATAGTAACAATGAAGGAAAAAACAACAACAATAAAAACACATTAACTAATAGCTGTGAGTGACGGTCCAAGAACTACTGCCCAGTCATTTGCAGCAAAAAACGTGGGACACTAAGTTTACTCAGGATTGTCTGGGAAGGTCAACTTCCCAACATATTCAAAAAAGGGTGTATATATATATATATATATATATATAAAAAGCATATATATATATATATATATATATATATATATATATATATATATATATATATATATATATATATATTATGGGTGGAACGGTACATGTATTCGTATTGAACCGAATCGGTACGGGCGTCATGGTTCGATGCATGAATTTACACAGAGAATACACGGTATAAAAAAATCTTTATCTTTTTTATTATTCAACAAAAACAAGCAATAAATCATTGTAAAATAGGGAAGGGAATCTTTAGGCCCCTCATAAGCCGATCTAATTTTTTTCTTATTAATTAATCTTATTAATAAAACTTAAAATATTTAATTACATATGTAATTATAAGTAGGCCTACTTTTATAAACAATTACACATTAAAAAACTAAATTAATACAATTAAATGTTAATAATTTTAACTAATATAGCTTCAAAACAAATAACAAAGAGGGGAAAAAAATATTACAAGCAATAAACAAAGTGCTTTCAGTATTTAAGAGTCGGCTGTCTGAACGTTTTCATCTCTTTTGAAATTATAAGATGTGGTTTATCTGTTTAATAACTTAAGATATAACTGACTGTGTCACATTAATTTTGCGTCATAAAAGCATTTTGAGATGCAATTACATTTAACCACGTAGACGGAGTCGCTCACAGCCGCATGCTCAAACGCTCTTCGCAAAGCGCGCGTGAGTATTTGAAATTGAAAGCAGCTTCTGTCTGTGATTTTCATATTTGTAATATATAAGCCAACTGCATTCCAAAAGACATATGATGCCTTCGTAGAGCATTTGTAAGCAAAATACCGGCGGGCGAGACTGCGCACTACAAAAGTAACATCAAGCAGACCGCGCGTATCTCATATCATGTGCAATGAAGCACGCGAATGTTCTTGTAATTCGCTTCAACTTTTCCGAACTTTATGAAAGATTATTTTTTGGAAGGTTCGAGTGGTGTCGTGTGTGTGTGTGTGAGACAAAGGAATTAGAAGCAAGCAGAATACGGTTGTTTATAAAGCACACGTAGCGTCATCACGTATCTGTGTTGAGAACTAAGCTCAGACATAAATCTGAAATTATCTTAATCAATACAGAATCGTTGGAGAGAATCTATAACACAATATCACATAAATTAAACAAACTGTTATTTCCTGTAGCCTACCTATGCCAGGCCTATGCGCAGCGTGACAAGTTGATGCTTCATCTGCAAGACTGGTTTACTCTCGCGTGTCACGTGACCAGAGTGTAATCGCGGCTTTGCGATTAAAAAAATCGCATTTCATCAAATCGCGATATTATCGCAAATGCAATTAATCGTTCAGCCCTACTTTCAATACATTTGTATGAAGAATAAAATTAAATTCAGTTTAAGGATTTATATTGTTCAGGTTTAACTGATTAATCAGCTGAATGTTTTCCTCTCTGTTCTAGACTCTCTAACTGCAGTGTGACAGAAGAAGGTTATAAAGCTCTGGCTTCAGCTCTGAGATCAAACCCTTCACACCTGATAGAGCTGGATCTCACAGGAAATGATCCTGGACAATCAGGAGTGAAGCAGCTCAATGATTTACTGCAGGATCCAGACTGTCAACTGAAGACACTGAGGTGAGACGGGATCAAATAATTAACTAAATTAGCTATATGCAGGCTAAATATTCATAACTAATATATTATTTTAGTTATATAATAAGCTGTACAATTTGTTGCATCAAAATGATCAAGATCAGATCAGATGCTGCAGGTTCTGTCATGATGATGATAACCGTCAACACAGTTTAGTTGTGATATGAGCTACAGGTCAAATAGACATTATGGGTCAGTATATGTGTGCTGACATTCAGGAGTATACCTTGATAATTAACAATAATAGTTTTCCATCAAGCCCAGATTCACTGCATCTCTCTGCACCAGGTCTATGAGTCTCCAGATGTTCACAAACATGCAGTTTCACAAGCCAGTTTTCTCTGTGCTGACGTTTCTCACTCCTCCTGCTTTAAAGACAGAAAGATCTTAATTTCACACTGTATTCATACTGAAAATCATGATCTAGTGAGCTTTTGCCCTTCTGCTCTGTGAAACCTTTCTGTTCTTATGCTTATGTTTGCTTTAGGACAGAGTGTTGCTCTAGTTTCTTTTAAATATATATTTATTTGTGTATTTAAATGTTTAAAGAAAAATTTAATATCTAAATAACTAACTTAAGCTTGTCTTTAAAACAATAATTACGTTTTTTATTGTATCAATCATTTTTTGTAATGCGGTGGACATTTAGTTGATACCTGAATTGCCTCTTCTGCAGGTTTGTGAGTCCTGCTGCAGAGGAAGCCTGTCAGTATGTGAATAGAGTTGTGGGTATAAACCCGTTACTCCAGAGAGAGCTGAATCTGAGTGAACATGAACTAGGAGACACACGAGTGAATCAGATTGCTGCTCTACTGCAGGATAAACACTGTCAACTCAACACACTGACGTGAGTATTGCTCATTTATTTATTATATTACTTTTAAGCATTTCTTCCCTCACACAGAGCCAGAACAATTTAAAGTAATAAAATTAAACAGTCAATTAAACTATTAAGCTGCAACCCCACTTTTGTAAAATCCCCAGAATGTCACATGATTATGGCACTTTTTCATGTGTTCCCTATATGGACTAAAGCTGCGTCTGAAATCGTGTACTATGGGAGTAGGTACTACATTTAAATTAGAACGTACTTCGCGACCGTTAAAAAAGTACGCTCTATATAGTATGAATACGGGTAGTATGAATGGAGTCCGGACGTACTGGTATTACGGTTGGTATTGTCACGTAACATGCGCGGTCACATCAGCGTGAAAATTTAAAGAGCCCATTCCACTAACTGCACCAACTTAGAGCAATGTTTTTAGTTCTTCTTTCCGCTTTCGTCTGCGTTTTTACGTCGTTCGTGCTCACAATTCAGAGTCGTCGGTCAGCTGCTCGCAGATCACGCCTTTGTCGAGAGCTTTGGTGTAATTTCTCAAATAAGTTAAATATCATTTAGCCAATACATTTTACCTAAAAAAAAAACAAAAAAAAAACAAAACACACACACACATAAACCGGTGAACAATGACAGATGTTGATTTTTGGTAAGGAAAATGTGATGTATTTGCTTGTGATATTACCATCAATGAATAAACATGAATGAATCAATAGTATGTGTGTGTGTATCTCTGTTGATTCATTCATGGATGGCAATATCACAAACAGTGTGTGTGTGTGTATATATATATATATATATATATATATATGTAGGGTAACACACTGAGGTCAGATACAATACACACACATTCATTTACATGTGTATACATGAAGACTTCAGATGTAAAAGAAAAACAATTCTTCTAAAATGAGCATTTTTATCAAGCCTGTATATTTAGGTTCAGTAATTTCACTTTAATGACAATTAATAGGTCCTTTTCATTGCCATTAAAGTGAAATAACTGAACATAAACATACAAGCTTGATAAAAATGATCAAACTAGAAGAAAATTTCAGATGGCACTTAGAGGCTTTTACATCTTAAGTATTCATGTGTGTGTGTGTGTATATATATATATATATATATACACACATACACACACACACACACACACACACACACACACACACATATAAGAAATGGATCATATACATATAATACATACATACATATTATATTTATAAATAAGCCAACACAGAAAACAAAAAAACTATAAACACGTTACAGATTGTGAGCCCTACAACCTACTGCGCCAATTCTTCATCTATATTTTAAAGATGGAGCTGACCTCCGCCCCGACCTCCGACTTTCACGGTAGTCCATTGTAAGATATTTGTAATTTGTAGTGATTCGTCAATTTAGCTCAAAGGAATTATTAATTAATTTATAGGGAATTAGAAAGAGTCACTTATTACAACCGAGCAAATAACTCCTTCGCGGTTCATTTGAACTGGCTGTAACTATCAACTCTGCAACGGATATAAATATCCGAACTATAGTGAAACACTATATAGTTAGCAAGGTAACTTAGATCAGAAGTTTAAGACATTAAATTCGTAAGCACATAACACAAGTAATACTTCTCTTTAAAATACAAACAAGACTTTATTGATTATTCTAACACATAAAACTAATGTCTAACACAAACACACGCACACACATTCATGCGTTGCAGAAAGAAAAAGAGTGAGGAAAGATTGAGTTTTAAGAGTGAGTTTAAGAGTGAGATGATGAAATCCCAAGTTTCTATATGCACTTATAAGACATGACCTGGAACGAACCATCAAGCATTAATTTAACCCTTCTATCGTTATTTAGACAGGTTAATACATTTATATCAATACACCAGTAGTTCAGCTTACAGTATGGAGGCAGTACTTGCTCGTTTTGCGTTCCTTTTGGGAATTCCTTTGGTCGGCGTAACAGGGGTTTCCCGAGTTCGTTCGTTGGCTGGTCTCCTCGTGCCTGGGTCTGGGGCGGCCAATCACGTGGTGTGCTGGCGGATGAATTGAGAGTCTTTGTCTGAAGCTGGTTTTGTCGAATCGTGGAACGAAACTTTGCCGCAAAACTTAACTCAGAACCGAGGCTCACAACGGAAAAGAAAGGAAACTAAGAAAAGAAAGGAAATTGAGAGGAGAGTAGATGATGGCTTGAATGAAGTTGTTTAACTTATGTTCTTCTGATCTTGATTTGGTTTCGTCTGCACGTTTACATGGTTACTTGTCTGAGAGAGCGAGGACAGAGAGAGCAGAGAGAGCTTTGTTTCGTGTCTAAGATTTTAAACTCAAAGTTTGCCCCCCCCCTCCTGAAGAGATCGGACCAATTAGACACTGGCTTTGTTTGTCTCATCGTAAATCATGCATTATCTGGGATCTCCTTACTTTCCAAGCTCTAGCAGAGAGTGCAGAGGCCACAGTTTAGACATCATTACTATTATAAGAATACGATTTCAATCAAGCCATCTTTTGAATCACGAGCATACGATCATACTGATATGAAACACAACACACTTTCATTCACACACCTAATAGTTATACAATTACATGAATTATATGGGATTAAAGCATATTAAATGGACACATATATCGTAGAAACACCTAGAATGATGTATGATGTTTATAAGTCCATTGAAAATTGTTCTTGAATGAGTTTTATGTATACTGTAGGAAGAATCTCAGTTTTCTGGTTTAGAGAGAAAAGAACTCTGTTTGTTCGTTCAGAGGTCCCGACGGGGGAGGGGGTCTGGAATGTTGTGGGCTCCAGCAGCTTCTGCTGTTATCTTTATTGGGCACTGAGTTGTCATCTCTGAACCAATCATTCTTTTCCTAGCCATCTCACATTGACAAGTTCTTCCTTTAGCTGGGCTCATAAAAGCTCTTAGTTGGGGGTTTTCGTTGGTTAGCGTAGACTAGCTGGAGCCTGATTTTATGGCTCTGGATTGGTGATTTGGGTTCTGGAATGTTGAGTTCTGTGTGGAATTATGTTTGAACAAATCACCCTGAAGATTCATTTGTGTTTGATTCGCACTCAATCCTACACCATCCAGTCACTGATTGCGACCATGGGTGGAAAAAAAGTACATCGAGGTGCAGGTGTTCTAGCTACATATCACATATTTGAGCTTAATTTTTTACAAATTATTTACTTTAAATTTGGGTAGGAAAAATTCAAGTGGAAATCCAAAAATTACTATCTTGTACATGCTTTTAAAGAAACAGATTTTGAATTATTTTAAAGTGATGCCCTACAAATGAGATTGTTAGTAAGAAAGTCCCTTTAGATCTTTTAGAAACCTGTGAAGGTTCCCTTACTGAAGCTGCTGACGTTCATTTTCTTCCCTCAAGACGACGTTTTAAAACTTTTGCTTTTGGTGGTGCTTTAAGCTCTATTATACTACTTTGTGCCAAAGTTTTGTGATTTTGTTTTAAGCTTTGTATTCTGTATCCATTTAAAAGTTAAATAACATACGAAAATAAAGCAAATACATTTTAAAGGTGTCTGGAGTGTGTGGGTATTTCTCTATAGTGCGGCACTCATATTTTTCAGATATACCTGCAATTTGCTAGTTTCAAAAACCATCTGGAATCTGCCACAAAATAAGTGCACACACAACACACTTTAAAAATATTAATTACTCAATTCCACATATTAAACACTTTACAACTGACAGTCTAACTACTGTAAATCCCTGGGAATGAAGTGTTTTGTAATAAAACTTGCTAAAACAGCATGACAAAATGAACTTACTAACAAATAAATGGAAAGAGAGTGTGTAACATTTGTTTTCTTTATTATTATTATTATTTTTTTAGCAATTATTTCTAAAAGCTGAAGGAATCTTTCCTCTCTCTGGCCTCCTGTTCTCGTCTCTCCTCATGCTCTCGTCGCTCTTTCTTTTCTTTCCTCTTTTTCATTAGCCACTCTCCACTCTACAAGAACACAGGTGTGTTCATCAGCCCCCTGCAAAATCAACACAGAATTGAACATTAGTGATGAACCATGGTCAATCTATATTATTATATTAATATTAACGTTACATGGACAAGTTGAGGTACACTTGATAATAGTAGCTTGCTACGTAGCCAACACATATTACATATCAACACTGGTAAAGGAGAAATAATATCGCTGTAAAATAAAAAATAAAAGTTTTGTAACTATCATTTAACTGAGAAACAACACCGTTGTTTAAATAAAACAGTGTTAACTAGCTGACAGGCATTAGCTGTCATAATCACTCGATGAGACAGGAAGCAAGTGCAAGAATATTTATTAGGTCACAAGTCAACAGTACAAGCAGGTGGATGGTGGGTGACGCAGGGACTAGATGGTCAGGATCCGTGAAGACGTGCTGTGACGGTGACGGTGACGGTGAGAAGACAGAGAATCCACGACGAAACTGGAACAGGACACGAGGCAGGAACACGAGGCAGGAACAGGACACCGGAACACCAACACGGAGGACATCAACAAACGATCTGACAAAGATGATACAACAACTGTGAGTATTTATAGAAGGGTGAATTGCTTGCAGCTGGTGAAGTGATGATGATCAGCTGGAGCGGATCAGGTGATGTCATACACTCACACCCACTACACACGCGCTCACACAACAACATAAACACGAGACTAAAAGGAACAGAGAATACGTCTACCGTAACAGTACCCCTCCCCCTAAGAACGCCTCCTGGCGTTCCCAGGCCCCCCTACCTGTCGATTGTAATCATCGATAAGGGAGTGATCCAGGATGTCTCTAGCAGGTACCCAACTTCTCTCCTCCGGACCGTAACCTTCCCAGTCCACCAAGTACTGAAATCCGCGTCCCCTCCGCCTAGAGTCCAGAATACGATTAACCGAATAAGTGGTCTCCCCATCTACGAGTCGCGGTGGAGGAGGAACCGGGACAGGCGGATTAATGTGAGAATGAAACACTGGTTTGATTTTAGACACATGGAAGGCGGGATGGATCCTCCTGTACGCGGGAGGCAATTTGAGGCGGACTGCCACCGGACTAATGATTTTGGTGACAGTAAACGGGCCAATAAATTTGGGTGCAAGCTTATTAGAGACGGTGCGCAAAGGAATGTTCTTAGTAGAAAGCCACACTTTTTGACCCACGACGTATACGGGAGGCTTTGACCTGTGGCGATCGGCCTTGGCCTTGGTGCGCGCTCCCACTTGGAGTAGAGTCTCACGGGCTCTCGTCCAAGTACGATGACACCTCTGAACAAAGGCGTGAGCGGAGGGAACCGCAACCTCGGATTCCAGACTGGGAAAAATAGGTGGCTGGTAACCTACACTACACTCAAATGGAGAAAGGCCCGTGGCCGACACTGGCAACGTGTTGTGAGCGTACTCCACCATAGAGAGTTGCTGGCTCCATGAGGAAGGATTCTTGGACACCAAACATCGCAACACCCTCTCCAAATCTTGGTTGGCTCTCTCGGTCTGGCCATTGCTCTGGGGATGAAACCCTGAGGACAGACTAACAGTCGCCCCCAGTAATCTACAAAACTCTCGCCAAAATTTGGACACAAACTGGGGTCCCCTGTCAGAGACCACGTCAATCGGGAGGCCATGTAAGCGAAAGACGTGGTCTACGACGGCTACCGCTGTCTCCTTAGCTGAGGGTAATTTGGGTAAGGGGACAAAATGGGCTGCCTTTGAGAACCGGTCCACCACAGTCAAAACGACCGTGTTCCCTTGAGAGGGTGGGAGGGCGGTAATGAAATCTAGAGCGATATGGGACCAGGGTCTCGAAGGAACCGACAGCGGTTGAAGTAACCCATCAGGAGGTCGATTGGAAGTCTTACCAGTGGCACAAACCGAGCAAGCCAAGACAAAATCGTGAATGTCACGAGCCATATGTGGCCACCAGAATCGTTGCTTGACTAAAAAACTAGTGCGATTAACTCCTGGATGACAAGCCACGTTGGAACCATGACCCCACTGGATAACGTCGGACCGTAATCCCTCCGGCACGAATAAGCGACTCGGTGGACCACCGGGCGGAGGCGTTACCCCTTCTAAGGCCTTCTGGACCCTCGATTCGATCTCCCATGAGAGTGTGGAAACGACTAGAGTTTCGGGCAAAATACACTCGGGAGTAGTCGGGCGTGCGGAAAAATCAAATATGCGAGATAAAGAGTCGGGTTTGATGTTCTTAGAACCCGGGCGGTACGAAATAGAAAACTCGAAACGACCGAAAAAGAGTGCCCACCGAGCCTGCCTGGAGTTCAGTCTTTTAGCAGTGCGGATATACTCTAAATTCTTGTGATCAGTCCAGACGATAAAAGGTACCCCTGACCCTTCTAACCAGTGGCGCCATTCCTCCAACGCTAGCTTAACTGCCAACAACTCCCTGTTGCCAATGTCGTAATTACGTTCTGCAGGGGACAACCGATGAGAAAAAAACGCGCATGGATGCACCTTGTCATCTACAGGGGAGCGTTGGGACAACACTGCACCTACTCCCACCTCTGACGCGTCGACCTCCACCACGAACTGACGTGATGGATCAGGGGCGACAAGGATAGGGGCTGAAACAAAGCGGCCTTTCAGTTTGGTAAACACAGCCTCGGCTGTGTTAGACCACCTGAACGTCGTTCTGGGGGAGGTCAAGGCAGTCAGAGGTGCGACTAGTTGGCTGAAATTGCGAATAAAACGCCGATAGAAGTTGGCGAACCCCAGGAACCTCTGCAGGGCCTTGCGAGAATCCGGGCTTGGCCAATCTACCACAGCCTTGATCTTCTCAGGGTCCATCCGCATCCCCTCAGACGACACGATGTACCCAAGGAAAGGAACTGACTGTGCATGGAATTCGCATTTCTCCGCCTTGACAAAAAGCCCATTCTCTAGCAACCTCAGAAGCACTCGTCTGACGTGTTGCACATGTTCCTGGAGAGAAGAAGAAAAAATCAATATGTCGTCCAGGTAGACATATATGAACTGATCGATCATATCTCGCAACACATCATTGACCAGTGCTTGGAAAACTGCCGGGGAGTTGGACAGCCCGAAGGGCATGACCAAATATTCAAAGTGCCCCCTAGGGGTGTTAAAGGCAGTTTTCCACTCATCCCCCTCCCTAATGCGAACCAAATGATAAGCGTTACGCAAGTCCAATTTAGTGAAGATGGACGCTCCCTGCAACCTCTCGAAGGCTGAAGACATCAACGGCAAAGGATAAGTATTCTTTACCGTGATGTTATTCAACCCCCGGTAATCAATACAAGGTCGCAGAGAACCGTCCTTCTTCCCCACAAAAAAGAACCCCGCCCCCGCTGGAGAAGAGGAAGGGCGAATGAACTTGGTTGCTAGAGAATCAGAAATGTATTTCTCCATAGCCTCCCTCTCCGGAATAGAGAGCGAATATAACTTGCCCTTAGGCGGAGACTTACCTGGCAGTAGATCTATTGCACAGTCATAGGGACGATGCGGAGGAAGAGAAGCAGCACGAGACTTACTGAACACTTCCTTCAGGTCCAGATACTCCGCGGGCACGTTAGACAAATCCCCTGTTTCCTCCTGAAAAACAGAAACAGGCACAGACGAACAAGCAGACACGAGACAAGACTTATGACATTCCTTGCTCCACTCCAGCACGACCTTGTGATGCCAGTCCACTCGAGGGTTGTGTTGGATAAGCCAGGGATGTCCGAGGACGACGGGTGCCAGGGGTGAATCCATGATATAGAATGAAATAGTCTCAGAGTGGTTGCCAGAAGTGATGAGGGTTAATTCTTCAGTGGATAGTGAAATAGTGGGAAGTGTCTGTCCATTAAGAGCGTGAACTGCGATTCTGTTAGTGAGGGGTTTGAGGGGAATCTGTAACTGTAGTGCGAATGAGTGGTCCATAAAATTACCCTCAGCCCCAGAATCCAGAAGTGCTCGACAGTCGTGCTGGTGGACTGACCATCTTAGTCTTACCGGGAGGAGCGTGGAGGTAGATGTAACAGCTGATGAGGTCTTCCTGGCGGAGATCCCACCCGATAGTAGCCTCAAGTTTACTATCGGGCTTGGCCTTTTACCGGGCAGTTATATGAAAAATGTCCCGCTCCCCCACAATATAGGCAAAGGCCCTGGGACCTCCGCCTCTCCCTCTCCTCCCGGGAAAGCCGAGCTCGACCCACCTGCATGGGCTCGGGATCGTAGACGGGGCTGACCACGTCCCTGCCGTTGGATCTTGAACCGTCGACCCCTCCGAAGGTACGGGTGGACGGGACTCGGCGTTCGACCCTGGATAGCCGAGCGTCCACCCGCAGAGCTAAATCGATCAACCCGTTCAGTGTGGTAGGTAGATCCAAGGCGTAGATCTCCTTCTGGACGTGGTCAGCCAACCCATGCAGGAACATATCCCACTGCGCCTCCTCGTTCCAGCCACACTCCGCCGCCAGGGTCCGGAATTCGATAGAAAAGTCTGAAACTGATCTTTCACCTTGTCGAAGATCCGCCAATGATCTGGCAGCCTCTCTCCCCGAAAGCGCTCGGTCAAAGACCTTCCTCATCTCGGCGGAGAGGGTCTGGAACGAGGTGCAGCATGGATGTTGGTTCTCCCACACCGCCGTTCCCCAGAGTGCTGCCCTCCCAGTCAATAACGTAAGAACATACGCCACTTTGGTCTGTTCTGTGCTGAAAGTCTGTGGTTGAAGAGCAAAGTGCATTGAACAACGCGTCAAGAATGCTCTACAAAAAGCTGGTTCACCTGAATAAGGCTCTGGTGTGGGTAGACGCGGCTCAGACTGGGAGGGTCTCGCTGGTGTTGCAGGAGGAACGGCTGGTGTGGGCGGCGCAGCGGGAATCTGTAGGCGATGGATCTGCTGGGTGAGCTCGGACACCTGCGTCACCAGGGCTTGTACTGCGCGACCCGTGTCGCCGATCTCTTGTTGCTGTGAATCCATTCTACGGATACTGTGATGAATGAACTCTTCAATTGATCCAGAAGACGCGCTCGCTGCTTCCATTCCGCGGTCAGATCGTTCTGTCATAATCACTCGATGAGACAGGAAGCAAGTGCAAGAATATTTATTAGGTCACAAGTCAACAGTACAAGCAGGTGGATGGTGGGTGACGCAGGGACTAGATGGTCAGGATCCGTGAAGACGTGCTGTGACGGTGACGGTGACGGTGAGAAGACAGAGAATCCACGACGAAACTGGAACAGGACACGAGGCAGGAACACGAGGCAGGAACAGGACACCGGAACACCAACACGGAGGACATCAACAAACGATCTGACAAAGATGATACAACAACTGTGAGTATTTATAGAAGGGTGAATTGCTTGCAGCTGGTGAAGTGATGATGATCAGCTGGAGCGGATCAGGTGATGTCATACACTCACACCCACTACACACGCGCTCACACAACAACATAAACACGAGACTAAAAGGAACAGAGAATACGTCTACCGTAACATTAGCTCGTTCTGTTCGGTAATAATAATGATAAAATTGTCAATTTTGCAGCCAATTCACAAAATTGTACCCTCAATTTACATTATTTAAACTTTTAACAAGTCAGTCGTTTACTTATATGATGTTAAACAAATACAATTTAACCACAAAGAAACAAGAAGTGTTTTGTAAAGTATTTACACTTGAAAACAGCCACGTTTCCATTTTCTGCCATTTTCGAATATAACGATGACAACTCCTCTCCCGTGGCATCATGGGATAGTAAGGTGGCCATCATATGCGCACTTCAGAATCTCGCCGGAAGTAGTAGGTCATCCGGGTACTTTTCGCCTACTGTTTTTCGAATTCTATGATTTCGGACATACTACTCTGCTCGCCTACTGTTTTCCGCATACTATATAGTAGGGAAGTATTCGATTTTGGACGCAGCTTAAATGTGCATAGGGCGCCCTCAGGCTGCTGGTATGGATTGAAAACACAGTACATCAGAGTATCCAGCGCTCATAATGATTACATCGACGCATTTGGGTATAAATTCAATAAATATTATTCCTGTCTATAGAAATCTATGATAATGAGAATCTATCAATATTTCTCCAAATCTGCACATTTTTGAGCTAAAAGCCCTGAGGGACGTTGTTTTGTCAAGAGTTGTCATGACGACAGCACAGGAGTTTTTTTCTGAATGGGAGCGGCTGATGCTCATAATTAATATTAAAGGTATCGACGTTGTAAGATATTTGTATTTGTAGTGATTCGTCAATGTCGCTCAAAGGAATTATTCATTAATTTATAGGGAATTCGAAAGAGTCACTTATTACAACCGAGCAAATGACTCCTTCGCGGTTCATTTGAACTGGCTGTAACTATCAACTCTGCAACGGATATAAATACCCGAACTATAGTGAAACACTATAGTTAGCAAGGTAACTTAGATCAGAAGTTTAAGACATTAAATTCGTAAGCACATAACACAAGTAATACTTCTCTTTAAAATACAAACAAGACTTTATTGATTATTCTAACACATAAAACTAATGTCTAACACAAACACACGCACACACATTCATACGAGTTGCAGAAAGAAAAAGAGTGAGGAAAGATGAAGTTTTAAGAGTGAGTTTAAGAGTAAGATGATGAAATCCCAAGTTTCTATATGCACTTATAAGACATGACCTGGAACGAACCATCAAGCATTAATTTAACCCTTCTATCGTTTCTTAGACAGGTTATTACATTTATATCAATACACCAGTTCAGCTTAAAAGTCTGGAGGCAGTACTTGCTTGTCTTTGCTTTGGGGATTCCCTTTGTCGGCGTAACAGGGGTTTCCAGAGTTCGTTGGCTGGTCTCCTCGTGCCTGGGTCTGGGGCGGCCAATCACGTGGTGTGCTGGCGGATGGATTGAGAGTCTTTGTCTGAAGCTGGTTTTGTCGAATCGTGGAATGAAACTTTGCCGCAAAACTTAACTTAGAACCGAGGCTCACAACGGAAAAGAAAGAAAACTAAGAAAAGAAAGGAAATTGAGACGAGAGTAGATGATGGCTTGAATGAAGTTGTTTAACCCATGTTCTTCTGATCTTGATTTGGGTTCTTTCGTCTGCGCGTTTACATGGTTACTAATTCTGTCTGGTCTCTTCTCCCTTCGCGCACTTTTCTAACCTTGTTGAGAACTCTTCTAAACTTTGTTCGGGTCTAAGATTTTAAACTCACATGTTTGTCCGGCCTCCTGGATCAGTTCTGACCAATTAGACACTGTCTTTATTTAGGAGGTGGCGTTCTCTTCACTTCTTATCATAAATCAAGCTTATCTGTGCTCTCCTTACTCTCTAAGTTCTAGCAGAGAGGACAGAGGCCACAGTTTAGCCATTATTACTATTATAAGAATACGAAACATTTTACACAGATTTCAATCAAGCCATCTTTTGAATTAAGAACATACGATCATGCTGACAGGAAGCACGACACACTTTCATTCACACACCTAATAGTTATAACAATTACATGAATTATATGGCATCTAAGCATATTAGATACCCATATATTGTAGACACAAAATAGAATCATGTAGTTGCATGATGTTTGATTATAAGTCCGTTGAAAATTGTTCTTGAATGATTTTATGTATAGTTATAGGTAAAATCTCAGTTCTCTGGTTTGAAGAGAAGATAACTCTGGTTTGGTCATTCAGAGGTCCTTAAGGAGGAGGGGGTCAGGAATGTTGTGGGCTCGAGCAGCTTCTGCTGTTATCTTGATCGGGCACTGAGCTGTGCCATCTCTGAGCCAATGATTCTTTTCCAAGCTATCTCACATTGACAAGTTCTTCCTTTAGTTGGGCTCATAAAAGTTCTTAGGTAGACTGGCTGGAGCCTTCTTTTATGGCTCTGGATTGGTGATTTAGGGTCTGGAATGTTGGGTTCTGTGTGGAATTATGTTTGAACAAATCACCCTGAAGATTCATTTGTGCTTTGGTTCGCACTCAATCCTACAACGCATTTTTTCATTTCATAACTCCTGACACAAATTAAGACATAACTGTCACTATAAGTTTCTCAGAATACAATAGTGGTCAAATACTGAAACTTGAGTCTTATATATTTTTAATGATGTATAGTTTGTCAAGGTAATAACATTAAATCTGATAGTAACTTTGAACTATAAAAAAAAAAAAAAAAAACGCTTCAGTGTGCCGGCGCACTGGCAAAGGTTTACAGGTTAATAACACAAAATTAAAAAGGTGATATCAAGCTTTAAATATTTGATTAAGACAGACAGTTTGATCATGGGTCAATAATTATATCAGTTTCTGTAGAGGCAGAACAATGTTTTTTTTCAGACATCAGGATCAGAACTATTCATAACTGCTTTCAATTTAATCTTTGTATTTCACAAATATTTAATTTTGGTGCAACATATACTGTAACTTGTAAAAACCGAATAAGTGCATTTTAAAAGTCTGTGATCAGTATCTGCCTGTAATAAGATCCACTGAAGGTAAGTTGACTGAACGCTAGTGATGGGCGCTTTCGAAACACGCTTCATGAAGCTGTGAAACCTTTACGAATCTTTTGTTTCGGATCAGTGGTTCGGAGTGTGTATCAAACTGCCAAAGTCACATGATTTCAGTAAACGAGGCTTCGTTACGTCATAACTGTTTAAAAATGTTTAAAAATGTCAATGGTCACCACTGGGGGGCGATGATCTCTGTGAACCCATGAATCATGCAGATTCACTGAGATTGAACAAGTGTCTGTGGGTTTTACCTGATCTCTGATCAGTTTTATACATTTGTAGACATTTTAATTAGACATTAGTATAATTAAAAGCAATAATAGTAGTTAATAGTCTCTTATTGGCCTGTTTAGCTGAGCCATCCATAAAATACACTGACACTGCCTCACGGTGCAGCACTACAGCAGATGAACTACCTTTTACAAAACTTGTTTGATTGTCTTCTGCTTAAGGAAATACTTTTATTCCTTAATCTGATCATGTTAGTTTATACAGTTATTCTTTGTTCATGTTAGTTCACAGGGGATTTACTAATGTTAACAGAAAACTTTTGGATTTAAAAATGTATTAGTAAATGTTGAAACTTAAGGTTATTAAATGCTGTATAGTATTGTCCATCATTGGTTCATGTTAACTAATGTAGTTAATGTTAACAAATGAAACCTTACTGTAAAGTTTTAGCAAGTAGACAATGTGTCTGAAAACAACCGACATAAACACATTTGACCCAGTGAGCAAACCAAGGGTGACATTGACATGAAAGAACCTTAAAGATTAAATGAAATGAATGTGTAAACTAACATAAATAGATCAACGCTTTCAACCTTTGTATTGTTACAATGTTGGTAGTATATTTAAATGAACAATGTGTAGTCTTTCTCCATGTTACCTTTACCTTGTTATCCCTGTTTATTTGTCAGCAAAAGTCTGCTGGAATGAAGATGAACACGTTAGTTGATCATCATAGATCTGAGTCATTTTCTCTTTCTGTCTTCAGTCTGAGTGATTGCAGTATTACAGAGAAACAGAGTCTCATCCTGACTTCAGCTCTGAAATCAAACCCGTCACACCTGAGAGAGCTGGAGCTGAGCGGGAATACACTAGGAGACTCTGGAGTGAAGCACTTATGTGCCGTACTGAAGGATTCACACTGTAAACTGGAGAGATTGAGGTCAGTCACATTCACATACAAGAATCAAAATGCTTAAAATCACTTCAACAGTTTAAACTAAAACACTTTAACACTGTATTTGTGCAAACTGAGTGTTTTGTGATCTGGTGCGATCTCAAGCATTAGCCTACTATTCCTGCCAAACTTCCATAGTTGCAGTTAGTGTTACTACAGTAAATCCATGGTGAATAATGCTGATCTGTGGACACTGGATAGTTCATTCATGGCACAATGTTTCTTCCCGGCTTCCACACGCTGTTTGATCCGTTAATAACAGAGAAATGTGAGTGTTTCTCACTAGATCTCGCAGCGATGTTATTACTTCAGTGGCGAATTCAAATGATTTATTTACTGGATCTCTTAGTGCTGTGTAGTAACAGTGTCGCATGATAACGATCGGCTCGCGCTGCTTTGGTCCAAACTGATAAACAACGGTCCGTCAACCACACAATAATGAGTAGCTCAGTTTTGTTCCACTTACATTACGTTTTCCATTTGATGTCGGACAATTGTCTCTTACATTATGAGCGCGCTTGCCACGCGCGACCCGCCTACATTTGAAATAACGAAATTTTGGTCGGCAGGAAAAATGGTCCAACGAACCGTTCGGTTTGAAAATGCGTACCGAACACCGAACCGAATCCGCGCTAAAATATCAAGGTGAAAGTCATCATAGCTTGCATAGACCCAGCTCCCAACCCAACTTTGAGAATAGATTAACGGCGATATTTTTTTTAGCGCCCGATAATTGTCTCACGTTAACGCAGCACGTTAACACCGATAACGGCCCACAACTAATATATATATATATATATCAATGCTAATTTAATAGAACACATAAAATATATAAAATAAAGATATACAACAGGCACGTTTAAATGACAAACAATAAAATCAGAACCAGTATTCTGTTGCGTTCATGGTTCCAGTGGCAGTAATGCATGCACGGCTTTTCAAAATGTCACAAAGCGTTTTGAGATTGTTTTGAATGAAATGTTGAAGTTTATAATTGAGTATTTTGGCACACCACGACGAGTGGCGCTATGCATTGTTCTAAAGCCAGGTTTTATTCTGGCATGTTGAATTAGTGTTCAACAAACGCGGCGGCGCGTTCATTTGAATGAAGAGCGCTTCTCGCTCGTGTGAGCGAATACTCATTGGAACGTTTGGGGATTTCGCGACGAGTAAAGTCATGGCCGAGTGGTAGAACTTACGTTACGATCATTAAGATGACACGGGTTCAAATCCCGAACCAACTTGGACTGCTGAAATATTTATATTAGCCTATTAATGCATTTTATAGCCTATTATTGATGCAGAGAGATTTGTCTAGTTCTAAAACTCTGTTACACCATAGTTTTTTGCTTATAGCCAATTTATAAAATAAAATTACCATGCATTTCCATTTTACACCAAGGAACAAATAGGCTATTATACAATGACTTTATTTCTAATAATTCCAATCGTAATTTCAAAAGCAGTTCTGTAAAAAAAAAAAAATAGGCCTATATATTAATGCTAATTCAATAGACCATATAAAATATATAAAATAAAGATATGCAACAGGCGCGTTTAAACGACAAACAATAAAATCAGAGCCAGTATTCTGTTGCGTTCATGGTTCCAGTGGCCGTAATGCATGCACGGCTTTTCAAAATGTCACAGAGCGTTTTGAGATTGTTTTGAATGAAATGTTGAAGTTTATAATTAAGTGTTTTGGCACACCACGACGAGTGGCAAACTCTTTGTTTTGTTTTGCAAACTCAGATAGCCTGTGGGGGGTTTGGAGAAGGCAGTTGCTTTATCGTGGGGGTGCAGGACAAGAGGTGTTAATGTTCCGTCTTTCATATGGAGAGTGTCGGATAGCCAGCCTGATGAGCAGGCAAAGGCTACATTCTTTTAAGGATAAATCTCAAAATCTCCAAAAGTCCATATGTGGGCCCTATATCTTATTAAATTATAAATATTGTAGTTTTATTGATTGTATTTAAAGGTTTTCCACACACAATTTCAATTTAGCAGATACAGAGCTCTTTAATTCGCGATCAACCTCGTTTTATTGTAGCCTAAGGTAAATTCAGCAAGGCATGCTGTATCTTTGAAGCAACAAAGGCTGTTTGTTACAGTTTTTTCTTTCGTGATTTGTGTGGATGACACGCAGTGGCATATACAGTATTATCAGCTGTATGGTGTGTTTTTACCCAGAAGTGTTTTTTCGAGAAAGCGCGCAGTGGGAGACAAAAGAAACTTACTAAAAAAAGATCCAGCGCGAGAGAGAGGCAAAGAAAAACGCCTGTTAAATAAACTATACCTTGAAATGTGCGATGGGTTTTCAAACTTAATTAATTTTATTTTTCTTTTGCATTTTCATTGTTTATTTTTTAATTGAAAGCAATAGGGGAGCGCGGGGCACAACCTAACGCTGGGCTAGTTGTAACACGCTTGTTTTAAATACTTCCGCACATGCTTGGATGACGAAACTTTGTGTATTTACTAGTTGCCATATCAACACTATATAGAGAGAAAGAAAATCCGCCAAAATTATTATTTTTTTGGAAGATATCCATAGACATTTATTAAACCATAGCAAAAGTAAATTACTTAAGTTAATTTTTCATCTCTATTTTTTGTTTATTTAAAATAAGACAAATCTGATATTATTTTAATCTCCAAGATGTTATTTAACAGTTGAGATAGTTCTTTAATGCTTCGCTAACTAGCAGAAGACACTAGCCGGGTTTAAATCCCAGATGAGCAGGCGGGGGCATGTTGTAACACTGCGTTACAATGTGCCTCTATTAGAAATATGCTATTATATTCTATAATATCAATATTCAGAAATTACTAATTATTTATTTGTTTTGAACTATTTTGTATAGCTGTGTTTTCATGTGTTCGTAGTCAAAACTCAAAAATGAGTTTATATTTAATTATTAAAAATTGCCATTATTTTATATGAAAAAGTTTTTAAATTGTAATTTATTTAGAAAATATTTTAGTTTGTTTTGTATATTTTTTTTATTAGATCAGATAACATTTTAAGCTGCCATATGTTATGTTACAATGTACCCCACCTATGGGGCATGTTGTCACATTTCACTTCCATTCTTTCGGGGTATATCAAGAAAAAAGTATATACTGTATTAATAAAACAAAAACACATAATTGTACTAGACATGTGGGAAATTAATGTGGGAAAAAATAAATACTCTGAACCATAAGTAGATTTACACAAACTGAGAAAGTCAAAAAGTGTTACTTTGTGCCCGCTCTCCCCTACTGTTTTGAAAGTATTTTTCTGATTTGTTCGATCTGTTTTGAAAAATGTCTTCCGTTGCTTTGGCCGGGTATCACTGTCAGTCATCTCAATTTCGCGAATGATTCACAAAAAAAAAAAAAAAAAAAAAAAAAAAAAAAAGCAGATTAAAGACGAGCTTCATCATCTTCATTTTCTGGTGCGATCGACTGACAGTCTTCCTTCATCAGATGTGTCGTCTTTGCAGAGGCTCAACTGGAATGTAGCAAATTTATGTTGTAATGTACAATTGATAATTAAACAGGATGCTTGACTTTAATAAACAGATACATATTTAAGCATCAAGAACGGAAAAACATAAACACTGTCGGCTACACTGAGATTCGATCTCAGATCGCTTGAAGCTCTGCGAGGCTCATGTTATTGCATTGACCACAGAGCTATCGCATACTGTTAATCTAATGTCTTATGCTCTTACAAAGCCTCATTGATGTGGCCAAATATTTTTCTATTGCAATGTTTTATGTTGATCTTTTTTTTTCATTATTCAATTTAATTTCAGTATTGTGATTATGAATTCGTTCAATGTTTCATTTGAACTGATTTGCTACCAGCTTTCAATCGCTCTCAATGAGCCGCGGCGCGGCGGCAGATTACGCAATAGAGAGAATAAACTGACACTTTGCAAAGTCTGTGATTGTAGCGCCTCTTAGCGGTAAGAGACTGCAAATACACACACGCAATTTACTCCGCTCTTGGTGTACATTTTTCCGCTCCTCGCTCCCTCCCCACTCCACCCTTAATACGTCTCGCTCCGTTTTCGCTCCACGGTAAATTTGTATTCTTTTTTTTTAAATAACACCAACCTCTGATCAGAAGATGCATGTACTGTAAAACGAATACGCAATACTAAGAGAAGAACATCCACATACTTTATTGGAATTTTGAACAGCCCCAAACCAATAAATTAGGCTATCCTTTAGCTGACTTTAAAACAAAGCAAAATAGGAATCTTTTGACGTTGTAATCACCTCCCCGCACTCGCGTTCTCCTTTGTCATCACTACCTTTTTAAATATACAATATATTTATATTTTTTCCCCTTCTTCACGGTAATATTTCGGAAATGAAGAGAAAACGCAAAAGTAATAACTTTTATTCTGCGTTTAGATGACCGTTATGGGAGGGAAATCTACGGAGCCCCTGAGGGGACCTTTGCAAAAAAATAAAAAATAGGACTTTCGCATGCGCACGAGAAACTATCGGTTTGCGTTATAGCGTCATTAATACAAATGTGGAAATATGGATGATGTATATATCATTTATGTATGTATTACATTGCCAACATGGGGAAACAAAATATTAACATAAAAAAGTACAAAATATTAAAGTGGATTAACAAGTAAGTGAAAATATTCACACTTGTTCCAAACCAGAGGACCTTCTTCTGAGGAACACAAAAGATGTTACGCAGAATATTAGGCATTGGCAGCCTCAGTATCCATTTACAACCATTGTATGAAAAATATGAAAGCAAATGATGATAAAGAAAGCTGATGACTGTTCAATGAACATTCTGCAAAACACTTTTGTGTTCACAGAAGAAAGTCTGAAAAAGACAGAATGTTTTAAATTTATATAAAATATAAAAAAATAAATTTTAGATAAAGGTTTGAATTTTTTTATTCAAACTACAATTAGTAGTGTAATTGAATCAGTGTATCTTTCGTTCAGTATAGTTTTTTGATTTAATATTTAAAGTAGAAAATTAGAAAAGAGTTCCTTTTTCGTTTTATAAACAATATTTCTAAAACGTTTTTCATTCTGAGGTAGAAAATTGAATAAACAGCTTGAATATTCGATTTCTAGTCAAGTCAAGTCGCCTTCATTTATATAGCGCTTTTAACAATATGGTTGCAAAGCAGCTTTTGCATAGATAATGGGAAATTACTGTAACAGATTGTTTATAGGCTTTACAACAGCTCTTGGATAAAGTTCTGCACGTCCGCATCATGTTGTTTTCTTTCTTTTTCAAAGGCATGACATTTTGTAGTCATTTTGAATGTACACAAATAAAAATATACATTTTACTGTTTCGAATGACAGTATGAAACGTAGATAATGTACTAAGTTATTTCCCCAACTGAGGAACAAATCCAGGTGATGGCGCCGGCGAATCGCGCTATTAACAACATTGGTTCACTTCTGGCATTAACTTGACATCACAGCCGGTTCATTATTAAATGATTATTAATTCCTGTTCAGTATTAAACTTTGGACCGAACGAAAGATGCGCGAACCCAACTTTGCGGTATAGTTTCAGTTTCGATTCAAATAAATTTGTTTAGGCTTGGCGTTTAAAATAGGCTAAAGGTTGTTTGTAATAAAGGGCACAATGGGCTATTTTTATGTATTTTTTTATTTTTATTTATTTTTTTTATTTATTATTATAAGTGGTTAGGCCTACTTATTTTTCATTTCTTGTTGTTTTCTGATCCCATTCATTTAATGATTTGGTTAGTAAGGGGAAGTAAAATACGCATAGCCTATATGTTATTAATAGTGTTTATAATGTTAATGTTTTATTTTATTTACAGGTCTTTTACACTATTTCTGAATAGACTAGCCTAATAATATAATGCGTGTTTCCCTCTCAACATGACCGAGTGCGCCACGCATAAGCACGCATCCTTGAGAATGATATAAATTATAGGCTAATACATTTTAATAAAAAAGGCCTACACTGTTAGACCTTACCGGGTTTTTTTACAGTAGAATACTGGCAACACTGTTGCCAGTAAAATACTGTTAATTGTACAGTTCTTTACTGTAATCTAGTTTGTTTCTGTAAAAATGCACTAAATTCTAATTCAAGTTAACTAATTACACTTGCAGAAACCGACTGCCTTAAATTGACCAACTGTCATTTAAATGTATTAACTAAAATTTATAATGCATTAATAATGTGAGCAAAGTATTACTGTGAACTTCTTTCGTTTGAGACCACTAAAAAACTTTTGTAAATAAAGAGATTTCCACTGGACCAGCAACTACACAGGCACCGCCTGTTAAAAAAAGCAACATGCAGCATATCATCAATGATTGTAGATCTTCTCCTGGACTGAAGCACAGGCTCTACTCTTCTGCACAACGGTGACCCAAAAAATACATTTTACAGTAAACTACTGGCAACAGTGTTGCCAGTATAAACCTGTTTTATAACTTACAGTTTATTACTGTTAAAATATATTTCGTGGGTGTGACTTTTTATCTTACACTGTTAACCCTTTCAACCCCACAGGAAAATCCACACTACAAAGAGTAAAAAGTAACATTGACGCAGTGTTACGTAAGGGATAATGTATAGAGAGGCGGTCGTTATAGCGAATAACAACCCCGACAGGCTGAACGGGATCCCGACGCGAAGCGGAGGGGTCTTGAATCAGCCTGAAGGGGTTGTTATTCGCTATAAAGACCGCCTCTCTATACATTATCCCGCTTATTACATGGCTACCTACAAAATAAATAAATAATTTGCTACGAATTATTGATTTAAAAAGGAGTTTATTGATTTAAAAACGATTGTATTGCTTCCGCCAAAGAAAATAGTCCGTTCCGCGTCCATATCAACGCGCTGTTTTTCATGGCAACGGTCTGTTATACTTCGCAGCGGTCTGTTATCAAGAAATAACAGACCGCATTCTACATTGGAATTCAGCCAAGCCATGTAATAAAGTGAGATAATTAAGGGAATATGTAAGTGATTGTTAAGCATTAGTGATGAACACCTGCTGTTAACAAGCAGATTCACTGAAGGAAAGAGGAACACACGAACAGAAAATAGAGAAACACAATAACTACGACTGACTTCCCGTTACACATTATTACACTTATTATTAACCAGTATGACTTTATTTCATACATCTACAGAAGTTGTTACTGAGATGTTTAATTGAAAATGTTTGGTTTGAAGTTACCATTATAGAGATCAGTGCTTGCTTTAGTTGGGATGCTGATGCTAAAACATTAGTTTTTCTTTTGCTGCTTGAGCTGTGTTTTTGCAAGTCACACTTGTGCACACACACAGTTTATGAATGATTGCGGTTATAATGCTTATGATGACAAAATCATCATATTGCCTGTTCATTCACTAAGGAATTAATTCTTACTCATTCAGAGTTTAATCCTTGATCAAAAGTGTTACATTAGCACTACTGTGAAACCACAGCAATAAATTACTATGACTAATTTTTTTTAACACATCATGCATAACCAGAGAAACAGAGCTATCTTTTAGAAACACAGAGATATCACAATTTAGCACATGAATCTCAACAATGGTGGCAATATTTCTTTTTTTTAATTATTATTCATGCAGCAGTGCATGCTGGGAGTTTTATATTATCCTGGAACCCAGCATGCATTGCGACATGAAACTTTTCACCATTGTTGAGATTCATATACTGATTGTTGATATCTGTGTGTGTCTGAGTCAAACAGGAGTAAAATAAAATTGAATGCACTATATGTTTACAATATTCTTCAGAAGACCTGATTACAGAAATATTGATTTCATTTTGTAGATTCACAGATATATGCTAAATATGAAATACCCATAATTTCAATGAATATATAAAGGAAAAATCTGAAAATCAGACATGTTCAGCATGATTGTGACATCATCACAAAATAATAAAAACAGCTGATCATCTTCATCTTGACGCTTTCTTGCCATAACAAATGTGTTTTATAAACTCACTGTTACAGCAGTCAGAGAGAGATGAATGGCAAGAAGTCAAGGGACAAGTGACCAACTAAAGCAAATACTGATCTCCATCATGGTGACAACAAACTTTATTATTAACTATATCTCTGCTAATTCTCAACAAGAACTTTTGTACATGTATGAAAAAAATAATCGTAAACTGGTTTGTAAACTGGTTTCACACTCAGTGTCGCTGGAAGGCAGTTGTAGTTCTTGTGTTTCTCTTTTTTCTGTTCTTGTTTCTCTGTCCTTCAGTGATTCTGCTTATCAGGTGTTCATCAGTGTCTCAATTCACTCACTTCTTTACATTCACTGTCAAGGGGACTATAGTGAACTAATGTAGGGAATAGTGAATGAGGGTATAGGGTGTGATTGGAAAACAGCCTCTGAGTGTCGACTTTGAGCACTGTTAATTCACAGTATATTCCTGTAGGCTACTTTTGTTTTCTACGGTATATTACTGTTTTAATGGAAAATGGTATAATATTGTCAGAATTTGGCCTTTTTTTACAGCAAGGGTTAACAGTGTACATCATAAAACTCAGAAGAGTATGTATTTTAATATCTCTGATGTTCTCTGTTCTCTGGTTGTTAGATAGTCAGTCTGAATGACAGTTCATGCATGAACGTTAGGACTATACAGTCAATTATTACCTTTTTGTATTGTTTAAAATATTTAATTTACAACGAATTATATTGATTTATATCTTAATTTATTATTATTATTATTTAAAACTTACTGGACGAGGGCGACCATGGTAGGCCAACAGTCGTCATTTACCCTGTATACAGTATATCTATACAGAAGAAAGCCCTGTCTAGGCTCTTCTGTACGGGATGTGTCGAACCATTCGTTAGTCTGGTTGTTTGATGAGAAAAAGATGAAATGTAGTTGCAATAAACGCGTTCAGAATCCGTACAACTGCAGCAGAGGATGACTATTTTATTCTGCAGTGCGGAACTGAGGAAGAGCTGATGACGGAACAGTTTGATCAAGATAAATAGCAATCTTGTGAACTTTACTTCTTAAAAAAATGTTTCCTTCATCTCAGTAGCGAAGATTATTACTTGTTTATTTTTTTATCAATACACATACAAATACAAAGTTTATTAAAAGTCTATTCAAAGTTAATCAAATTATTTGAATTGTGACTAAAATATGTCTCTAAGTGTTGTCTTTAATAGCACCTTGCTTGGGATTTTTGCTAAAATAGACACTTCAAAACATGTCAAACAACAACATAAATGATATACATCATCCATATTTTCACATTTGTATTAATGACGCTATAACGCAAACCGAAAGTTTCTCGTGCGCACATTTTTTTTTTTTTTTTTTGCAAAGGTCCCCTCAGGGGCTCCGTAGAAATCTGCGTGCATATGGTGACGCAAAAGTGTGTGAAATTCAATGTAGTATGCACTCAGCGGCAAGGTGGCAATGTGAAGCACTGATCGGTGCCTTCACTGTCTAGCAGACTTTTGCTTTTACCGTTTAGACGGAAACACGACGGTGGAGCGTTTTTAAGGCTACGTTTACACGGAAACGATCTGAAGAGAAAACGCAAAAGTGATCACTTTTTATTCTGCGTTTAGACGAGCGTTATGGGGGGGAAATCTGCGTGCATACGGTGACGCAAAAGTGTGTGAAATTCAATGTAGTATGCACTCCAGGCGGCTCGGTGGCAATGTGAAGCACTGATCGGTGCCTTCACTGTCTAGCAGACTTTGTTTTTTACCGTTTAGATGGAAACACGACGGTGGAGCGTTTTTAAGATTACCACTCTGGAGGGTGGTTTCACTTTTTTGCGTTTTTAAGCCCCAAAAACGCCGTCGCCGTCTAAACGAAAGGCACATCTGATAAAATATTTTTACGTTTTCACCCGCGAGCGTTCTCGTGTAAACAGGCAGGGCCTTATAAAATCGTCCATCATATAATGGAGTTGCACAGGTAGAAATTGCGAGGGGGTCGGTAAAAATATCATTAAAAGCATGTGTAAAATTAATTACATGATATATACTTTTATAACTGTTTGTGAAAGTACTAGTAAAACAATACAAATGCAAACAAATGCAAAATATGATTAGAAACATTTTGAGTCCCCCTCCGTTGCCTCACAGTGGTTTGGTCCTTTTGAAGCGATAGTGGAGCGAGAGAAAATCACAACGCTCCGACATTAAAAAAATCCGCTCCTCGCTCCTGGCAAAATCACGCAACTCCGCTCCTTGCTCCGCTCCCACTCCGCACCGCTCACATACTCTGGTAAACACTAAGAATCAACAAAAATAAACGACAAACAACATAGTAACAATGAAGGAAAAAACAAACAAACAACAAAAAACACATTATACCATGGGCTGTTTAAATACTCGATTCTGATTGGCTGGAAGGTGTGCAGTAAAACCGTTTAATGCACAGGTAGTTCCAGTCAGTTTGATTACAGTTCGAAATTAATCCGCTACATTGGTAACCATAGTAACACAGATACACTTGCAAGCAGAGTGAGAGACGCATATGAAAACGTTTAGGTAGGCTAAATGGATGATTTTTGAATATCGTTTAATTTGTATCAGTGTTGCCTGTCATTCATAAATAATTGTAATAAATCCATTAAAGAATCATTAAGTTAGCTATATGCTTAAGCAACGAGGGGACTGTAGCTGCTAGACTTTAAAGAAGAGATCGACGCACACAGGTAACTCGCGCACGCATCTCTCTCTCTCTCTCTCTCTGTTCCTTCTCCTTCAGTTCTCTGTCTCTCTCTTTTAAAAATGAATTTAAATAAATGTGAATTCATTCAAATAAAAGCAATCCGATGGCTCTACTTTATTTAAAGCGGACGGAGTGCAAGAACTGACGAGCCTTAACTTAAGAAATAACCGTCATTTTTACACGTCTGTTAAAAATATACACTGTAAACATCAGTTACAGCTTTAACTTATTTTTAACTTGGCAAATAACCAAGGTATAAGCGGGATAATCCACGGCTAGCCATGCATTAAAGAATTTTAATGCACTTCGTAGAGGCAACCAGAGTTCTTCGCCTCTACGTCGTGCATTAAAATCCTTTAATGCATGGCTAGCCGTGGATTATCCCTTACTTAACTAATAGCTGTGAGTGACGGTCCAAGAACTGCCCAGTCATTTGCAGCAAAAAACGTGGGACACTAAGTTTACATACACATATATACACACACACATATATATATATATATATATATATACTTTGTAACCACAAATGCCCGTCTTGTACCATCTCAGATGTGCCACGTATTACATCATCACGTTGGAAAGGTCACGTGTCACGTCATCAAAAAATGTGTTCTGGGGTTTCATGACCCTTTAAAAATGAAATGAAATGAATGTGTAAACATGAATACATCAACAATTTCAACCTTTGTATTGTGACAGTGTTGGTAGTATATTTAAATGAACAATGTGTAGTCTTTCTCCATGTTACCTTTACCTTGATATCCCTGTTTATTTGTCAGCAAAAGTCTGCTGGATGAAGATGAACACGTTAGTTGATCATCATAGATCTGAGTCATTTTCTCTTTCTGTCTTCAGTCTGAGTGATTGCAGTATTACAGAGAAACAGAGTCTCATCCTGACTTCAGCTCTGAAATCAAACCCGTCACACCTGAGAGAGCTGGAGCTGAGCTGGAATAAACTAGGAGACTCTGGAGTGAAAAACCTCAGTGATCTACTGATGAACCCACAACTCAAGCTGGAGAAACTACAGTTAGTATCATTATACTGTACAGCAATTACAGTGTGACTGAAGTTTATTTATTTGAAGACAGCAGGGCTTATGTTTCATTGTTTATAGCAGTGCACTTTCTGGGTTTCCCCTATTGCTCACAGGGGGTTAAAGTGGGATGTGAGTGTGCCGTACGGACTCTTATTCTGGCTGTACTGAAGACGAAGCGGTTTGACCAATCAGATGAAAGGGGCGTTTCAGCGCCGCCCACATGTGCAAACGAAATATCAAAGCCATAAACCGATTTGTAAACCACAAACGAAAAATTAGAAATCGAGCCGAAATCTCATTTTCCGTTTATTAAACTAAACGAAACACCGAATAAACGATCCGTCTTTTCATTTCTCGTTATTCCATTCCAAACAGGAAATGAAATGATCAGATGATACACGGACCGTGTATCAAAAAAAAAAAAAAATAGACGAAAAAGGAAGTGTTTTCTTATTTTTCTACTTTCAATATTAAATCAAAAAACGAATGAACACACGACACGGTCCGTGTAACGCTTTGCAGTTCTTTGTTCAATTTGCACCATCAAAATTAACCAAATGAAAAATTGGCTTCAAACTTTCATTTTCCATTTCTTTGGAATAATTCACAAACGGATAATTGTTTCTCAGTTTAATTTTCAATTCTACAAGCTGGGTTGTTGCGTCTGATTTTTAAACAAACATAAAACATTACTCATTGCTCTGATTTTCCATTTCTCTGTGTTTTGCTCGCGGTTGGACCGTACCAGTTCCACTGGGGGGTGGAGCGGGGGGTGGGGGGATGTGGATGCATTAACCATAGGCATTAGAGCGCTGTAGCGTTATGTGTATGGCATGTCTGAGTCTGTCCATGATTTATCGCAGTGGTGTAGTCTACGTGATACGCAGGTGTACGCCATATACCCACTAGAAAAGGCCAAGGATTTGCGTATACCCACTTAAAAAAGCGTGAGGATACGTAACAACTTCGTTTTGTGTCAGAACTTTCACACTTTCATTCATAAATTCACCCGTCTGTGTTTGCGAAGTGACACGGATCGAATCGCGGAATCCAGTCACAAATGGAGCTTGCAATTCAGAACGTCACAGAATTTGGCGATTTTTGAATGAATAAATCAAAAGTAGGGCTGTACAATGAATCAAATTTCGATATGGACTAGTGTATATCACACACACATACACACACACACACACTGAAGCACGCGTGACTCACGCTCGTGGTGTTTTCAGCGTTTCACTGTATTGAGACATGATGTAGGATAGGATACACATGTGCACTTTCATCGCAGAGCTGCTATGAGAGTCACTTCATGCGAATTTCACCATTTCATTTGATAAAACTATCGTCATTCATTCGTTTCATATACACACAGAAACTGTAATGTCTTTATGACAACCTGTCAAAATAAAAGTTCGATATAACTTGAAAAAATTATAACAGAATATATATTACTATTGCACAGTAGAGTAGCCTATACTTAAAGTAGTCCTAATAATAATAATAATAATAATAGTTTATTAAAAACTATTAATATATTATAGTATATTACAGTATACTCACTACAAAAAACTAGACTACACACCACTGCACTGATTTATCGACATGTCAGACAGTGGCAATGCGCCAGCTTTCAGACACGACATTCTTCTCTTCTTTAGCTATAGTTCTTTTGAGGCAGTTTCTTTCTATCGTGTAATTTTAATAAGGACTGTCAAGAGCGTATTACTGTAACACTTGAGTGGTTGTTAATGCGCAAGAGCGAATCTCTTCGCAGGCGAATTTCCTTCTCTCTCACACGAATGTCGGGTCGCGCTTTCAAAATTCGCTCTGCATTCGCTGACTCGCTGAGATATTGCGCGTGCACGCTCAATCTTGGTCCTTTTGACTCAATCTCCATACTTTTTATATAATTATCTAACCTCTTTTATTTAATGTGTTTATAAGTTGTCGACAAACAGAATAAGCCATCACCGATTAAATAACATAAGGATTTATTAATAGCTACTATTATAAGTCATCATTAGTAGGCTAGCATATTGTTTTAGGTCAGTGATGGAGTACTCGAGTCCTGGACTCGGACTCGAGAACCTATTCTCTGGACTCGTGACTTGACTTGGACTCGCGGACTGATGATCGTGCTTGTACGGACTTGAGGATATAAAATTGGACTTGAGCATTCATCAAATGAATGACGTTGGATGAAGTTTCTGACCAAATAGGTTATAAAATTTTGATTTAAGATGTTACACTTTTCCTGTTACGGGCTCCAAGACTGCATGGCCGGGATCTCTTTTTTCCCGCATAAAAGCCCTACTCGACGCGTCCGCACGAGCGCGAAGGTGTAATTAGGTGTCACTAGTAATAATTTCAGGGTTTACTGGGTTTTACATGATTCTTTTTGAAGTGTGGTATTGGTGGTGGTGTACTAAAATAAACATTGTCACGTGTGTGTACTGTAGCTTTCTTCTTCTCACCGCTGTTTCCTGATTGTTTAGAGGACAATTACTTGAGTCGCCCCCTGTCGTTTCAAAGAATAGTACAACGGCAAGTGCGTCAATAAACGCCTCGTCCGTTTGGGGAGGTGCGCGCGCAGTCTGCTGAGACTCGCGTTGCGGAGCCAGGCGAAAGTATAAACAAGAACGAGCAGAGAGAAAGCCCCGGCCGCGCGCGCACTCACCATCTTCAAACGCTACAGCGCTCTAATGCCTATGGTTAATGCAACCACATCCCCCCACCCCCCGCTCCACCCCCCAGTGGAACTGGTACGGTCCAACCGCGAGCAAAACACAGAGAAATGGAAAATCAGAGCAATGAGTAATTTTTTATGTTTGTTCAAAAATCAGACTCGGATGCAACAACCCAGCTTGTAGAATTGAAAATTAAACTGAGAAACAATTATCCGTTTGTGAATTATTCCAAAGAAATGGAAAATGAAAGTTTGAAGCCAATTTTTCATTGGGTTAATTTTGATGGTGCAAATTGAACAAAGAACTGCAAAGCGTTACACGGTCCGTGTCGTGTGTTCATTCGTCTTTTGATTTAATATTGAAAGTAGAAAAATAAGAAAACACTTCCTTTTTCATCTTTTTATTTTTTCTAAAAAACTAAAAACAAGTATTCAGCTTGATTTTTCACTTTTCGTTCTCAGGTAGAAACATTTATAAACAGCTTGAATATTTGATTTCTACACGTATAGGCGGGAATGAAACGCTCCTTTCCTCTGTTTTTTTTTTTTTTTTTTTTTATTGCTCAAGAACAAAATAACATCATCAAGGGATTACATATACATACACAAGAACAAAAAACATTATCAAGGAATTACATATAGCCTACATATACATACAAAAAAAAAAAAAAAAAAAAAAAAAAAGGGATGACATGGCAGAGGGAAATAACAAGGAATTATACATATACAAGGAAAGCATTTAAGTGATTGTATTTACTTTAAATATTTCATCATAGTATTGTATAAATCGTAGGGATTTTTTATTATTTATATAACGAAGAGAATGAAGAAGTGAGCTTAATTCAGAGTCAAAATAAGGATAAGACAGAATGTTATTTGCACATTTTTGTTTATGAATGAAGAATTTACCGTAAAGAATAAGGAAATTGACAACGTACTCTAGGGGTTTATTTTTATCGTCATTATAATAAAAAATAATGTCTTTTAAACTGAAAGAAAGAGTCACACTAGCAGATAGGCCTATGTAAGAACCTAGGTCAGACCAACATTTTTGGGATATCGGGCAATCATAAAACAAATGTTCAAATGTCTCCTCTGCTTGTTTACAAAAAGTACATGAGCTGTCAATATCCAAATATTTAGAAATATTAGAGTTGACAGGATATATTTTATGTAAAATTTTAAAATGTATTTCCTTAGCCTTATTGGACAAACAGTATTTACCAGGTAAAAGCCAGGCCCTTTTCCAATTTATATCTTCTACCAAAGGTCTCCAATAGAATTTTCCTCTTGGAGAAATCTTTTTCATAAATTGAAAGATTTGGCGTATATGTCTATTTGTACATTTCTTGTCCAAAAAAATCAATTCCATCTAAGAGTAAAGTAGACTGTATTGTGACTGTTCTTCTTGGATTATATATGGAGTGGCTTTTAACCAGATGAATTAACCCAGGCGAGATTGCTTTAACCACTGTATTAAACTCTTTTGGATGAATTGGGAAATTGTGGTAAGTCATAAAATTCTCATAAGTAAAAAGGTTACCCGAATCATCAAATAAGGAGAGGATACAGTTAATATCATTTTGGAACCACCTGGGAAAAAATAAAGATTTATTTCTGACAGTGATATCACTGTTATTCCATAATAATGTTTTGTGAGGTGAAAAACAGTGAACATAACACAGCTTCCAAGCAAGGAGACATTGTTGATGAAATCTGGACAAGGCGATAGGTAGCTTAGACGGTAAATAATTCCATTTTAGAATAAAGGAGAGACTACCGATTTGATTAAATATTTGGTTGGGGATAAAATACCAAATGGATTTTGGATTGGCAAGACATCTCTTAAGCCAATTTATCTTAAAGATATTTATCATATCAGAAAAATCTAAAAACTCAATGCCTCCATCTGCTCTATCGTTAGAGAGCACTTCTTTTTTTAGTTTATGAGGTTTCTTTTTCCAAATGAAATCTAAAATTTTTTTATTAACTTCTTTAGCAATTTTTTTCTCCACAAATAAAGATAAGGATGGATAAACAAAAAGAGAAAGACCCTCTGCCTTTGACAGGAGGTCCCGTTGTAGCCAAATATTAAGAATAATTTTAGATTTAATGATTCTAGATGAAAAGTTTAGATGTTGTCTTGACAAAAGATTTTTAGTAATATAAATTCCTAGATATTTTATTGTGGACTTAATAGGTATATTTTCAATCGAATCATAATTCAAATCATGGAGAGGCATGATCTCACATTTTGAGATATTCAATTTTAAACCAGAAGCACAAGAAAATTGGTTAATTAAATCTAAAGCCTTTGACACATATTTTCCATCTTTTAAGAACAGCGTGGTGTCGTCTGCCAACTGAAATTTTTATTTCCCTCCCAAAAATAGATATTCCTTTCAATTCTTGATTTTGAACAATGCTCACAGATAGCAACTCAGTAACTAATAAAAATAAAAAAGGAGAAATAGGGCAACCCTGCCTAACACCACGATGTACATCAAATCTATGAGAAGTGTCAAAATTAATAATAACAGAACTGTTAACACCTTTATAAAACATAGAAATAGTAGAAATAAAAGAATCCCCAAAGCCAAACAACTTAAGTGCTTTAAGAAGAAAATGATGTTCAATTGTATCAAAGGCTTTGTAAAAATCAAGAAAAAGAATAAGACCTTGAGATTGCATGGAATCTGCATAATCTAACAAATCCAGGACCAATCTTATATTGTTGGAAATATGACGGCCTTTTAAAAAACCAGATTGTGTTTCAGAAATAATAGAGCTAAGATTCAATTTTAATCTGTTGGCAAAAACCAAGGCCAGAATTTTATAATCTACAGTAAGAAGTGTAATAGGGCGCCAATTGTCAATAGAAAGAATATCTTTGTTGGGTTTAGGTATGAGGGAAATAATCCCTTGTTTCATGGTTACGGTCATCTCTCTCTGAGCGATGCATTCTTTGTACACACTGAGTAAAGGGCATTTAATAATATCCCAAAAATGAATATAAAATTCTATGGTAAGGCCATCAATGCCCGGAGATTTTCCTTTTTTCATCGAATTAAGTGCTTTCCACACTTCCTCGCAATTTATATCCAATTCATAATATGATTTATCACAGTCATTAATGGCTGGGATAAAGCTCTGTATTTTTTCAATAAATTTATCACAGCTATTAATATTGAAATTAGAAGAATAAAGGTCACTATAAAATTTTGTAACAAATTTAGAAATTTGAATAGGATCTTTACAAATTGATCCTTCAATATTAAGGGCCGTAAGAGCTTTTTTCTTTCCATTTCTTTTTTCAAGTGCAAAGAAATAGCTAGAATTTTTTTCACCTTCTTCTAACCACTTGGCTCTAGATCTTATAAAAGCCCCCTTAGCTAATTCTAAATAAAGTTTATTAATTTGCAAATTAATACTATTCAACTCCAGTTTTTCTTCTTCAGAGATGGTCTTTTTCAATAATAACTCATTTAACCTGCAAATCAAATTAGATTCTAACTGATGTCTATTGGCTTTCAATGCTTTGCTTCTTGTTATAGCAATTAGTCTAATCTTGTATTTGAAATATTCCCATTTTTCTTTGTAATTATTATGTACATCAGAGAATAATTCTTTTACCAGATTAACAATACATTTATTGAATTTGCCATCCTTTAATAAGCTATTATTAAACTTCCAGTAGCCCCGCAATTTGAAATTAGGTTGCAGACTGCAAAGGTTTAAATAAATTTGCTTATGGTCTGATAAGGGAGCAAAGGCATGAGAGATATCTTTAACAAGATGAAGAATTGAAGAAGAAATTAAGAAAAGATCTATTCTAGAACGAAAAGATAAACTTTTGTTGGACCAAGTATAATCCTGCGAATCTGGGTTATAAAATCGCCATGCATCAGTCAAAGAGAAATCAGAACATATAGAAAGAAGCCATTTCTTAGAGCAATTTTGCTAGACCTAGGTGGATATCTATCTAAAGCATCATCCATGCACTCATTAAAGTCACCACCTAAAATAACACAAGAACCTTTATATTCAATAAGTAATTCTTTTTATTTTAGAAGAAATTTGAGAAAAAATAACCTTATTAGAGGCATGAGAATTAAACCCATAAATATTGCATAAAATGACGAAAGAGTTGTCCTGCTTAATAACTGTTGTAATCCACCTGCCATCATTAGATTCCACCACTTTTAGAATATCCCCTTTGAATTTGTGTATGAGAGTCAAGACCCCTGCAGAATGACTACTCCCATGACTGGCAAAAATCGTATTTCCCCATTGTGTTTTCCAAAATTTTAGATCTGCAGCATCAGAGTGTGTTTCTTGTAAAAAGATTAAGTCTGCATCACTACTCTTACAAAATAAAAAAATTGCTTTCCTTTTAACCACATCACATAATCCCTTGACATTAAGAGACATAACAGACAAAGACCTAAATGTAAAATCCATTAGAACAAATAACCAAGAACAAACTGGAAACTGAAAGGAAAAATTCTTAAATTCGCAACAATTAAGAACCCCCAAGAATTTAAGAAACACTTAGTAGAAACTACAAGGGAGAGGTGGCTAACATCTTTTCAAATATAGTAAACAATGTGCAAATACAGTACAATATACCCGTTTGACAAACAAAGAAATAGAATACACAATTATCAAAAATTCTAAACATCTCAATCTGGGTTAATTTGGTTGTAAAAAAAAAAAAAATAATAATAATAATAAAATGAGAAAAAATATATATATTTTAAACAAATATACTTGAAGCAACAAGTAATGACTAGCTACTAAAAAAAAAAAAATCTAATAAAAGGGTAAATCAGCATTATGTAAAATTATAACTAATGCATTGCATTATTATTACTATTTTCATTTATTTTTTTATCAAAGGTTTATTCCTAGGATAACCAAAAAAAATCAACAACACTACTTTACATCCGAAAAGAAGTGCTTCTTCCCATCAATTAACGCGAACGAGGAACGAAAGGAAGCCTTCTTGCCCGCATCCCTCGCAGCTTTAACTAGAGGCCAGAGTTTCTCCCTTGCAGCTCTGTCTTCTGGAGATAGGGGTTCTGTGAGGCGCAGGCCGTTGTCATCCAGATATTTGCATCTTCTTGCTGCACGCCAAATGGTGTCTCGTAGACGGCGGAGGGAGAACATGACAATGATAGCTCTTGCTTTTCCGTCATCCCTTGCCGGACCCAGACGATGAGCTATATCCACCATCCAGTACCAGCTGATGAACCGTCGAAGAGAGATTTTCAAGCAGTTTAGACGTAGAATCTGTTGTCATTTCAATGGTTGCAATTTTTTTAAAGGTCTCATCATGTTTTGCAGAAAGTTCTCGAATCGCAGATAGTATACGTGCGTTTTCATCGCCTCCTTCTGGAACTCTTTCCACGTGTCGTTTGCTTTTTTTGGCCAACGGTTTCATAGGAGTATCAGGAAAGGGAGCACCAAGAGCCTTTCATCAAAGACTGGGACCGAATCAGACACCTCCAGTGCCTCACCTTCGCTCGTCGCGTCCATCATTGTGAGGTTAGAGAAACTGAATTCTGACCATTTACTCTTGTACGCGTCGGAAACACAGTCCGGAATTACGTTAAAGATTTGCTTTCCTTTCGTTTTCTTCTTAGATTTACCCATATAAATCCAGTTTCACAGATATATGTACTGTAGATAAGTATTCATTTGCAAATTAAAAGAGAAAAGTGGTAATAAATTAGAAGTTTCACCACATCACCTTAACAGGCCACACTTACGCGACCACCTATGACGACGCCATCTTGGCCCCCCGCTCCTTTCCTCTGATTTGTCAGCCGAAGATCAAACTGTCCCGTCATCAGTTCATTTGGTTTATATATATACAGTATATACTTTTTCTTTTTCATCAATCTCTTTATTAAATTTTGAACATGAAATAAGAACTAACAAAGTTCACCTTCACATACAAAGAAGAAAAAAAATACAAAAACATAAACACCAAGAATCAACAAAAATAAACGACAAACAACATAGTAACAATGAAGGAAAAAAAAAACAAAAAAAAAAACACATTAACATTAATAGCTGTGAGTGACGGTCCAAGAACTGCCCAGTCATTTGCAGCAAAAAACGTGGGACACTAAGTTTACTCAGGATTGTCTGGGAAGGTCAACTTCCCAACATATTCAAAAAAAGGGGGTATATATATATATATATATATACACACACACACACACACACACACATATATATATATACATACACACACACACACATATATATATATATATATATATATATATTTGTAACCACAAATGCCCGTCTTGTACCATCTCTGAGATGTGCCACGTATTACATCATCACGTTGGAAAGGTCACGCGTCACATCATCAAAAAATGTGTTCTGGGGTTTCATGACCCTTTAAAAATGAAATGAAATGAATGTGTAAACATGAATACATCAACAATTTCAACCTTTGTATTGTGACAGTGTTGGTAGTATATTTAAATGAACAATGTGTAGTCTTTCTCCATGTTACCTTTACCTTGATATCCCTGTTTATTTGTCAGCAAAAGTCTGCTGGATGAAGATGAACACGTTAGTTGATCATCATAGAGCTGAGTCATTTTCTCTTTCTGTCTTCAGTCTGAGTGATTGCAGTATTACAGAGGAACAGAGTCTCATCCTGACTTCAGCTCTGAAATCAAACCCGTCACACCTGAGAGAGCTGGAGCTGAGCGGGAATAAACTAGGAGACTCTGGAGTGAAAAACCTCAGTGATCTACTGATGAACCCACAACTCAAGCTGGAGAAACTAGAGTTAGTATCATTATACTGTACAGCAATTACAGTGTGACTGAAGTTTATTTATTTGAAGACAGCAGGGCTTATGTTTCATTGTTTATAGCAGTGCACTTTCTGGGTTTTTAAACTAAAACACTTTATTCTCAATATCTCACAGTGAGTCTGAGTTCACATTATATTTGTGTAAAATTCTTCACATTCATGATTTGTTTGATAATCTCTCTTCCTCTGTTTGTGTGTTTCTAGACTATATTGCTGTGGCATTACAGATGTTTCTTCTCTAACTCAGTCTTTGACTAACTCAAAAGCTCTGCAGTTTCTAAAAGAGCTTGAGCTGAGATTCAATAATATAGGAGACTCACAGCAGCGGCTCAGAGACGAGCTACGAGACTCAAACTGTGACCTGAGGTGAGGAAACATCACTGAGATATTAAAGAGATCTTCATTTACCTCTGATATGTGAACAAATCTTTCAAACATTTGTGAAAGGAAATTATCATTAAGCTTTATTGCAACACAGGGTTTGTGTGAGAACAAAATGTGAAGTTATTGAAATGTTTAACACAAAGGAGGAAAGAGAACAAAAGCTCACTGTCACAGCTTTATACATTGTCGTAGAAATTATGTAATGCAGCCTGACATTTATGCCATACCTCGATTCTATAAAAACTGTTGTATCTGTGTTTTACGCTGGGAGTCTCAATGGAATTTGTCTGAGATCCTCCGGCCTTGATTCTTCTTGGGAGAGTTTCTCTGAGAACTGCTCGAAGACTCTCCCGGCCGTTATTAAAGCATTTAGAGGACGTTTGCTGAAAGTCTGTCTGTTAATTTCTGCTTAAACTGGTCAGTTTAGGGAAGCAAGTTAGTTAGAAACTCGGCCAGTTGTCGACAGAAGACACAAAGAGCTGGAGTATAAAGGTTATTAAGTGTCGATTGTAGACGCAACAGTTTTATTTATTAAGTGTCGATCTGTAGACGCTAGATAGTCGGGATTTAGGAAAAAATCCACTACAACATCAACACCTGCTTTATTAACAGTAGAAGTGAATCATTTCAGTGTGAAAACAGACTTGGTCAGACTGTAGGAAAAACGCTGCACTCCTGCTAAAATCAGTGCAGTTCCAGCTTCAGCTCACAGCGTCCAGCTCACATGAGGAATGTCTGTCTCTAGTGTGTTTTTACTGTGACAACTTTACACTTACTTTACTCTCAGTTATTTACTAAGAGCCTACAAACATGTTTAAACTAGAGGACAAACGGCTTTAACTAAAGGTTTGTGTTTGAACTCAAAATAACATTTGTATTTGCTCCCTGTGGTTTATTCCATACGCCGTACACTCATTAGTTTCTCCTTTACAGAGACTCAATAAGAGTCGCACCGACACACACACACACACACACACACACACACACACACACACACACATACACATATGATTCATGCTTTACATCTGTTATATTTAAAAACACAAATATCTATCCAAGATCATGTATTGTCAGTAATTAATCTGATTACAGGAATTCAATTTAACTTATTTTTACAACAAACCAAAAAACAGTAATTGAAATATAATAATTTGCACTTTGTTCCACTGAACTCTGATTGTTTTCTCTTCTGTTCCACTTTACAGAGTATATTAAGATCGATCACCAAACATCCCTGATAAAGATCGATCACCAAACATCCCTGATAAAGGTCGATCACCAAACATCCCTGATAAAGGTCGATCACCAAACTCTGACAGATGTGTTATATCGTAGTGTGAAATGATCATGAGAAGAGCAGAAACCATCAGCTGATCCACAGAAGAGTCTCTCTACTGTCTATGAGGAGAAATACATGTGTAAATGTGTTTCATAAAGGTGGAAGAGACTCAGACTTCACAATTAAATAAAGCAGCGTGTGTGTTAGCATGCGTTTTAGAAACGTGATATTAAATTATCAATGTTGGTTTAGTATGAATAATAATTATTTATAATAATTAATATAATAATTAATTATTATAAATATCTATTTAGTTTTGTGTGAAATCCAAGTTGTGGAATTGGGAATATATTGTTGATTCTGATTTGTATATTTCATTGATATAATATAATTTATAGATTTTTTTTTTGTAAAATCTATGTTTTGGAATACATTTGTGACTCTGATCTGTTATATATATATATATATAGTTTTATATTATGTTGTGTTGTGTATTTTTTTTGGTGAGATATGTTCTCTATATTTATCTAACAATCTCTTCTCTCTTGTGACTATTCTACATTACGTAATCAGGTGATTGTCACATGACTAACTAATTGTTGTTTAAAAGGACTGTGAGTGTGTTTGCTACACCCTGGCTGTGTTCGAAAGCGCATATTCACTGAGTAGGTCCTTAATTTCAATAAGTACTTGCTTAACGAGCGCTAAAAGAGTAGGTACTATATAGCCTGATCGCGTTAAGTATAAATGCGAGCCGTACATCATCCGCCATGTTGACGTTATCATGTGACCTACAACGTTATCACAAGCGCAACAACTTAAAAGATATGAGCGACAGCTTTAATTCATCTATCTGTAAATATCCTGATATGGATGAAACTTGATCATTTGATTTTGTGGTTTTGTTGAAGAATCAAGTGCCCATTTATTTTGTAATTGTAGTTTAACCAATACATTTAGGGTTGATTTAAGTTCTTATATTTTAACCCTATAATGTGACCCACAGTTTTATCCTTAGATGTTATTTTTTATTATAAAAACCCCAAATCATCTCTTGAATATGTTGTTAATTTCTTTATTTTATATGCAAAATGTTTCACCCACAAGCAAAAGTGGCTTAAATCTCAACATGTTTAACTCGTTTCATCCCTCGGGTTTATAAATAATAAACTTTTTTTTTATGTATTATGATCAATTATTCAAATAGATTTAACCTTGTAATTGTGCTTTTCCCCCTGTGTATATAATCTCATACTATGATAAACGCAAACCCATGATATTTATGTTTTCTTATTTTGTTTTGTTTATTGTCATTATGATTGTTCATTGTTAAAGAACTGGAATTTTTCCCTGATGTTGTATGTAACTATAAGTTATGAGTGACAGGTGCACTAACACTTCATAACATCAGTAACTCGACAGCCTAGAACAGTTCTCCTCAGCGTGTGTAATGTGTGTAATGTCTGCACAGAGGAGACGGGCGGCTGATCCAAGATCTCGCCTTTGGAGAAAACTGCTGATTTTATACTCCAAAAATGTAAATATCCCTCCTTAAAAATAAAGATTACCCCAGAAAGAATTGCATTGCTAGCCCACCCCAACACTTACACACAATTATAATGATAAATGCTGACCAATACTTAATTATATTACTTTTTTTACTGAAAATTATATATTTCAGTAAAAGAAACAAAATGTAATTTGTTTTGTCATGTGATATAGATATGCATAAATACACACTAAATAAATGCAGTGAACACATCTCAATTTTCAGTCTAGCAATGAATTAATGCATATATTAATGAATAATATATAATAGTACATAATTTTATTTACTGACAATAAGAAACATGAATAAATGAGTAAAAGTGACCATCACAATAAACAAATGCATGTACAAGTCAACAACACACCAAACAAAGCTTTATTCAAACTTATTGTTCTAGCAATCACATATGTCCAGGCGGTGAACCCCACATCTCACTGCCATCTCAACACAGCGGTTCTCATTCTGTGTGTTTATTCTGATGAATCAGATGACCACCGTTCCCACCTTCACCTGTCTCTGCCGTCCATCATGTCCCTCAGCGCTGCAGTCAGACTCAACAACACACACTCCTGTGAGACTCAACAACACACACTCCTGTGAGACTCAACACACACACTCCTGTGAGTGAAGCATAGTAGAGCGAGTCTATAACACGCTGAACACACACTGATGCTTTATAGAGTCTGAACTGAACCTGTGAGACTCAACAACACACACTCCTGTGAGACTCAACAACACACACTCCTGTGAGTGAAGCATAGTAGAGCGAGTCTATAACACGCTGAACACACACTGATGCTTTATAGAGTCTGAACTGAACCTGTGAGACTCAACAACACACACTCCTGTGAGAGAAGCATAGTAGAGCGAGTCTTTAACACGCTGAACACACACTGATGCTTTATAGAGTCTGAACTGAACCTGTGAGACTCAACACACACTCCTGTGAGAGAAGCATAGTAGAGCGAGTCTTTAACACGCTGAACACACACTGATGCTTTATAGAGTCTGAACTGAACCTGTGAGACTCAACAACACACACTCCTGTGAGAGAAGCATAGTAGAGCGAGTCTTTAACACGCTGAACACACACTGATGCTTTATAGAGTCTGAACTGAACCTGTGAGACTCAACAACACACACTCCTGTGAGAGAAGCATAGTAGAGCGAGTCTTTAACACGCTGAACACACACTGATGCTTTATAGAGTCTGAACTGAACCTGTGAGACTCAACAACACACACTCCTGTGAGACTCAACACACACACTCCTGTGGGACTCAACAACACACACTCCTGTGAGACTCAACACACACACTCCTGTGAGTGAAGCATAGTAGAGCGAGTCTTTAACATGAACACACACTGATGCTTTATAGAGTCTTCTGTGTCAGGTACTACAGACTGCATAGGTCATTTTATGAGGATGTCACTGAACGACCGACTTAGATCGGGAGGTGAGGTAAACCAACAGACTGCATAGCCTGAAGACCCAGATAAGCAATTAATAGTTTCTGTTTCTCATAATTTGGCCTTGCAATTTTCAGCTGGTTCAAACAGTTGAATGCACTAGATGTTAGTCAGTTTAGTAGCCATGAAATTAAAAGTGAAAATTATAACTTTTTTTACAGAATGTTGCAGTGCTTATTATAAATGAGTTATCCGTGCACAATATTATTATTTTTTTATATATTAATATGCCCTTGTAATCTTAAATCAAAAACGCTAACTCACCCCCTGCAATGCCCAACTTCATACAATCCAATGGGACATTTTCACATATACAATATACTTGCTTTCATGCCAACTTTTATCACCACTCAAAATTAAAACGCTGTCGTCACTGAAGCACAAACACTGAAACAGGAGCACATAAACTAATAGGGATTCACTGATAGTATTCAGTACTTTAGATACATTTATCAATACATTTCTTAGAATATTTGTAGATTTCTTAACATGTCCTATACACTTACATGCTTGTTTTTGTTTCTCCCTGCAGATAAGTTGCGTGAGCTGCTAAAATCAAGATCAGTGGAAAAAGGTGATCATTGGACCATGTAAAGATGTTTGCAGATTACACTTGTAATAGTTGTAGTGTTTCTGTGAAAACGCTAAAAGGTTATGTACAGCATCAAGGGCTACACAGAAATGAGGCACATTACCTATATGCATGTTGCATGGCAGGTTGTAAGTTACGCTTCAGAAATAACAACGCATTTAAATGTCATGTTTACCGTCATCATCGGCAGTCATCTTCTGGTCTCTGCAGGGACCCTTCACATGTGAAGTTACAAACTGTCAGAAACAGTTGATTGATCTTTCAGATCTTTTGGGTCACCTTCAATTTCACATTTCAAAAAGAGAGCAGGTGCATTGCCCCTTCAAAGACTGTGATTGCTCATTTTCACGTCCCACCTATCTAGAAAGCACAAATACTCTACAGCTTTGCATGTCTCTGGTGCATACTGTCTTCCTTCAGTTCCTAGTGAGTCTCAGTTCTGTTACTGAAAGCCACTCAGGTGAAGGGGCAGATGACGATGGGCATGAGGAGGATATGCTGGACCCTGCACAAATGAAAAGTTTATACATGAGAAATCTGTCCATGTTTTTCATGAAGTTGCAGGCAAAGCACCTGATCCCTTCCTCAACAGTACAGTTAATCGTAGAAGAGATAAGTTAGCTTAGTGGAGTGTGCCAGCAGTACACAAAGAATCAACTTAAAGTATCTCTTCAAGCAAAATCTAAACTCTCTGAGATAGAAATTGAAGATGCTTTGAAAACCCTATGGACATGGATATTCATGGATCATGCAGGTCTGCTCTTTCCACAAAGTACAAGAGAAAACAGTACTTTTGAGGAAAACTTTCCATATGTGCATCCAAAATGCATTTTTTGGGGGATTGATGAAAACAGAAAGGAGAGACATGCCCAATATATTCCCATAAAAGACACATTAACAGCACTCCTGAAAGATCCTGCTGTATGGGAAGAATGTTGTACATCTAGGAATGAGAGTACACCTCTCATTTTAAATGATGTGTGTGATGGATTGGTATTCAAATCCAATCAGTTGTTTCCGGAGCCAGGTGTCACTTTAAAAGTGATCCTTTATCAAGATGCATTCGAGGTGGTTAATCCCCTTGGATCTGCTAAGAAAAAACACAAGATGCTTGGGGTGTACTTCACTTTAGCAAACTTTGATCCTTTTCATCGATCCGCTATTGACAACATGCAGCTTTTGCTTTTGTGCCGAGAAGCTGATTTCAAACAATTTGGCCATGAAAAAGTGTTCTCTCCACTGATATCTGATCTTAGAGAACTGGAGACAAATGGACTGAACATACATGGAAACAATGTGAAGGCAACAATCTTTTGCATCACAGGCGATAATTTGGGTTCGCGTAATATCGGGGGTTTCACAGAAAACTTTAGTACATCTCGCTATTTCAGCTGATACTGTAGTGTAACAAGAAGTGAGCTAGATAATCTGGAGCACCAGGCTCCGATCCGCACAGTTCAAGACTACAATGACACTGTTGAAGAGCTGCAGAATCATGATGCTAGTGAAGCCAGAAGTTTGAAATTTGACTCCGTCTTTAATTCTCTGGCTTTATTTCATGTCTGCCAGCCAGGCCTGCCACCCTGTACTGGCCATGAGGGTGTAGTGGCATCCGACCTTGCCATTTACCTCAACTATTTTGTCAAGGTGAAGAAATTCTTCACATATTCTGAACTTAATCGCAGAATCAGGCAGTTTACCCACCAAGGAAGGATCTGACAGTAATTCTACACCCTCGAATGTTGAATGAAGGCCTGCCACCCTGTTATAATTGGTGAGAAGATCACAGATACAGAGGATCCAGTTTGGCAACTCACTGTCCAGCTGAAAGAGGTAGTGGAGGTAATTTGTGCACCTAGAATATCAGTACCTCAGATTACTTTGCTTAATGTTCAGATCCGTGACTATCTAGAGGCAAGGAAAGAAATGTTTCCTGCACACAAACTAAAACCAAAGCATAATTTCCTCACTCACTATCCTGCGTTGATACTGAAATTGGGCCCACTAATACGGTTGTGGACAATGCAGTTTGAAAGCAAACATTCGTACTTCAGAAGGTGTGCGCGAAGAACACAAAATGTCAAAAACGTGTGTCAAACGCTTGTCATCACGCGCAAGCTTCTGCAAGCATACCTACATTCAGACTCCTTTTTTGCACCCTTATTGGTGGCAAAGAATTTCACTCCTTTCCATGCTGAACTGTATAGCAGTGTAGACTGCTGTGGGGACAACCTTTGACAAGGAACCCAATATTGTGGCATCTACAGAGATACAGTGGAAAGGCACTCTGTATAAAAAGGGGTTCTTTGTTTAAGCCAAGGCGAGTCAACAGAATTCGAATAAATTGAGCTCATGTTGGTGAAGGAGGAGAAGCATGTGTACTTTATTGTTACACCTCATGATGTGTCCTATTTGCCAGAGTTCAGACTATATGAAGTGAAAGATGCAAGGCAGAGCATGAAGTGTAGGAAAGCAGAGCTCAGACTGGATTACTATCCATTGCCTGTGTACAAGCTTTTTGGGACAAAAGTCATTTCACTGAAACATAGCATTGTTGACACAGAGTAAAGATAATGCTGGGCAACGATAAATAGCAATTAATCACATCCAAAATAAAAGTTTATGTTTACATGATATATGTGTGTGTACTCTATAATTATTTTGTATATATAAATACACACACACATGCATGTATATATTTAAGAAATATTTGCTTGTATGTACTGTGTATATATATTTATATATAATTTATTTTATAACTATAAATATTTTACACATAAATAACACATTTTTCTTAAATATATACATGCATGTGTGTGTATTTATATATACAAAATTATTATACACAGTACACACACACATATTATGTAAACATAAACATTTATTTTGGATGCGATTAATCATTGATTAATCGAAAATGCCTAGCACTAGTAAAGATGTATGCAAAGGTGTCCATTCCTGTTCCTGGAGATCTGCCTACCCATAGATATCATATATAAATGAGACATCTAGCGTTTATATATGATATCTATGTGCCTACCTGCTGGGTTCAGATCCAGCCCTGATCAAACACACCTGTTTGTAATCAACAAGTTCTCCTGAAGTTCTTAAAGGGTTAGTTCACCCAAAAATGAAAATTCTGTCAGTAATTACTTACCCTCATGTTATTCCAATCCTGTAAGTGTTTCGTTCATCTTCAAAACACAAATTAAGATATTTTTGATCAAATCTGAGAGCTGGATCACTTCTTAATAGGCTTCTATGTAATTTCATTCTGCCGGCCAAGAAAAGTTAGTAAAAACATTGTTAAAATATTCAGAGTTACTACAGTGGCTCAACCTTAAAGGGATGGTTCGGAGTAAAATCAACCCAGGGTCCTTTGCACCATGACCTCGAGCCAAACAAGGAGTGAGACATGAAGGAGTGATACAGCCTATGAAGGAGTGAGACAGCTCTCAGATTTACATGAGGGCGAGTAATTACTGACAGAAGTTACATTTTTGGGTGAACTATCCCTTTAATTAGCTGCTTTAGTTGTGTCTGAGCAGAGTTGGAGCTGAACTCAGCAGGTAGTTAGATTTCCAGGAACAGGACAGGGCAGCCCTGCTATACACAAATCTTCTAGAGAAATAGTACTCTATTTTACATTTTTGAACAAATCAAGACTGTTATATACAATGAGCTATTGAGACAAAGTTCAAAATTCTTACCTTTTGACATCCCAACACAATTCCAAAAGTGAACATACACTAAACACACCTTCGTATGAGCAATGGTGGTAAGAGTCTCTAAGAGGAAATGTTAAACTGAATGGTTTATGATATTTTATCCACTTTAGCTGGAGCTGACTATATGGTCAAGAGTTAAGCAGCTTTTACTACTTGCGTATTATTTGAGTTGTGCATAAAGAACAGTGATCTGAGAAACCTGTGTTGTGTTTCCCAAAAGCATCACAAGCCTAAGTTGATCATAGAGCCCATTAGTGGCAACGGTTCTATGATTAACTTAGGCTTACGATGCTTTTGGGAAACGCATCTGGCTGTCTTGTCTCTCTGTAGTGTCATGGATGGAGGGAGTGCTCTTGCCTCTTTTATTAAATCAGCTCTTCCAAAAATGAGCCAGCTTGAGCCTTTGCTTAAAGCGCTGGGGGAGTTAGGAGTCCAGGACCGCGAGGACATGAAGTATGTCCAGGAGAGTGACCTTCTTCCCATCCTCAAGCCAGTGGAAGCAAGGAGACTCCTGTCATGCTTCAAATCCACAAGTATGTGTTTGAATTTGTATATAATGCAACTCATATTTAAGCAATAAGACAGTTTAGAACAGCTAAGGGGGGTTACTGTATTTGTATTACTCTTGCAAAATATATTACACAACATGAGTCTATGATTATGTCCTTTATTAAGGTCAAAGTGATGTGTCTGAAAGCCCTTCCAGCAACCGACTGTCCTCAAATAAAGCCTGTGACAGTCCTGATGAAATGTCCCTTTCTGGTGAGTACATGGTGTACTGAATGCCTTTAAATGAATAGTTCACCTCAAAATGAAAATTTCCTGATAATTTACTCACCCCAATGCCATCCAAGATGTTCATGTCTTTCTTTCTTCAGTGGAAAAGAAGGAAAACATTTTCCACTTTTTGAGGAAAACATTTCAGGATTTTTTCTCCACACAATGGACTTCAACAGTCATCAAATTGTTGAAGTCCAAATCAATGCAGTTTAAAATAAATAAATAATAATAATAATCCTGAAATGTTTTCCTCAAAAAACTTAATTTCTTTTCCACTGAAGAAAGAAAGAAATGAACATCTTGGATAGCATTGGGGTGAGTAAATTATCAGGAAATTTTCATTTTGAGGCGAACTAATCCTTTAATGGGACATTTAGATCTATTTTAGATCTACTTCTAGGTTTCTCCTACCACTGCTATGCTGATGACACACAGCTCTTCCTCTCATTTCAACCAGATGATCCCACAGTAGCTGCACGGATCTCAAGCTGTCGACATGGATGAAGGAACATCACCTGGAGCTCAACCTGGCAAAGACTGAGCTTCTCGTCCTCCCTGCCAATCCATCTGTACAACACGACTTCACTATCCAGCTAGATTCATCATCAATCACCCCATCAAGGTCGGTCAGAAATCTTGCAGTAATACTGGATGACCAGCTGAGCTTCACAGATCACATTTCAAAGACAGCTCGATCATGCAGATGATGAAGATCAGGCCTTTCCTAACTGAGCATGGTCATTTCTAGGCTTGACTACTGCAATGCTCTTCTGGCTGGACTTCCATCATGTGCAACTAAACCTCTACAAATGATCCAGAACGCTGCAGCTCGTCTGGTCTTCAACGAGCCCAAAAGGACCCACGTCACTCCTCTGTTCATCTCTCTGCACTGGCTACCTCTCGCTGCTCGCATCAAGTTCAAGGCATTGATGCTTGTTTACAGATCTATCACAGGCTCAGCTCCCTCATACTTTCACTTACTCCTACAAGTCTTCATCCATATCAGAAGCCTACGATCGGTCAACGAGCGACGTCTCGTGGTTCCATCACAGAGAGCCACAAAATCACTCTCCAGAACATTCTCATTCACGGTTTCAAAAGACAGCTGAAAACCCGTCTCTTCCGTGAGCACTTAACCTCCTTTTTCCTTTAAATCCTCGCTTATCGGGCTTATGCTACTCTGAACAATGCCTGCACTTTGTATTTTGAGCACTTCTTGCGTTGTTTTTTGCATCTTCACGATGACTCGTTTAATTTAGTCCTAATTTGTAAGTCGCTTTAGACAAAAGGGTCTGCTAAATGACTAAATGTAAATTTCAGGAAAGTTTGATGAATTATGTCACATTTTTCACGTAAAGAATCGTAGGGTGAACCTTTCATTCATCACACCTGAATTTGCTTGTTAGGTGTTTTTCAATGATATACCCAACCTTAAATAATGTTCACACACTGTTGTACAAGCCATCATTAATTGAAAAACCATAATATACTATAAAACAGGATGTAAATATGTGAGGCTCCTCCAGCTTTGGCATCTCCTTGTGTATCATCTGTTTCTTTGATGGATTGAAACATTAACTAACCCACACCCCAAATTTTACAGTGTGTGGAAAAATAGATGGCTTTACAGTGCATGTAGCATTATATCATTACAGCCTATGTTCTTTGTGTACTTCTGCATCTCTTTAGGTGCCCACAGCTCAGCAAGTTCAAACTCAGTGTCAACATCTAGTTCAAGTGTGGGTTTCACACCTCATCAACTGCCTGACGACAGCTGGCATTATAGTTTTGAAATTTCTTGGAAGAAGATGCCATCTGAGATCATCTGAAAACTGGAAACTGGGACTCGACCAACAAAAAATGAGAGACTTGAAATTATAGTGGATCTGCCCTCTGAAGTGGACACTGCTGAACTCCCAAGGACACCCTGCATAATTGTGTGTGGTATGTTTGAATATTTTTAAAGTAAAACTATATTTAATAATTACTGGAATTTATGTTCTTTGGGCTCAGTTTGTCACAGTGCTATAGATCCCTTATTTTATCTTATGCATATGTTACAACAGGAAGTTCTCCTTTGAATGCAGAGTACTTTTTGTAAGTCTGTGGTCTAGGTCTGGTCTGTGGACCAAGTGATAGTGAACAGCCACATCACCATCTTCAGTGATGCTGTCAGGTTGATGTTTGCCTCATACCACTGCTTGAACATTTCATACCCAGCAGACCAAGGAGCAACCCTGGAGTTCTTGCAGAGGTAAAAAAGCAACAATGTCAGTCAACAACCTATCCTATCTCCCTTTCTTTCTCTCTCTCTTTCTCTATCACACACACACACACACACACACACACACACACACACACACACACACACACACACACACACTCTCACATGCATCCTCACATACACTCTCTCACACACATCCTCACACTCACTCTCTCACACACATCCTCTTATTAGGGCTGTGCCGGTAAACTTGACAACCGCACCACCGCGGTGGCTTAGTAGCACTGGTGGTGGTTCGCCCAAAAAAAAAAAAATTTGTATGTGAATGCTGTATTACATTAATATTATGAGCGAATTTAACAATATTCCATTAGTTATTCCATATAGAAAGCTTGAATTGTCTACTTTTAAACAAAACAATTCAAGCGAAAATAAACCGACTAGCATATGCTTATGAATTCCGTATTGAAGTGTGCATTTCTCTATATAGAGTCAGCATCGTCAACTTCATCCTTGCAGCCGACTCAGAAAACACTTTATTAATAAACAATTCAAATGTGTCCTTGCTATATTTGACACATTCATAATCATTACTTTTGCCGGTTCTTTGTGACAGCTGTAATGTGCGTTACTGGCAGTGTCACCATCTGGTTACATGAACGTCACCACCGCATCAGCACCAGAACATGGAGATTTTATTATACCACTTTGAGAACGCCCGATCTCGTCTGATCTCGGAAGCTAAGCAGAGTCGGGCCTGGTTAGTACTTGGATGGGAGACCGCCTGGGAATGGCTCATGACCCCCCCAAGTACATATTGCTCAACCCTGGGATCGATCGAAAATGATTAAAACGGATGGTGCCATCTGGTGGTCAACGTCCTGAAGTGTTATTTACTGTCATGTACAAGGCCTAGTTTATTGAAATCCACTAGTCTGCTGAATGTTTTGTTTATTATTTTCATAGTTTGAGTTGATGTAGCTGATGAGATTCATATAGTCAAGTGGAAAAGTGTGCAATTGTTACATTTCTGGGCTGAATTAAGAAAGGGTGTAATGTATCAGTGCACTCTCACATTGTTGTGACCACCCAGGGGGTACAGCCAGCGCACAGTGGGGTGTATTCACACCTCTGGTAGTGGCGGAGAAGAAACAAGGACTTCTAATTGCTTTGATGTGTTTTTTTTTACACTATCCCACCCCTTCTGAAACCCAAGCATACAGAGACTTCAAAATACTTGAAATACTTTTACAACTTTTATTTTTCACCCAGAATGTGTTTCATTTAAAAAGCAATACATGAAAACACAAGTAAACAAGATCTGTTTGGTTTAAAGCTCGCTCACCACGACAAGGTACAGATCTACGAGCGAGAACACGAGACAAGACGAACATTTACTACCATTTGCAAACATTGTTAAACATGGAGCTGACAGACATGCAAACATCACAAGGACACGCACACATAAATAACATTAATAATAATCAAAAACACTTGACAATTAAAAACACAAACTTGTACTTAAGATAAAAATTAACACTTGGTTTGTACAGGCCAAAGCCCAATAAAGAACAGGATTATCCAAAGACTCAGGTCACCAATCAACAAATAAAGGCTCAAGCCATTCCTGTCTGTTACAATTTTTTTGTGTGTTTTCTTTGGCAAACTTTTGTTAAACATGAAGCAGAAAGACATACAAACATCACAAAGACATGAAGCTGACAAAGACATACAAACAACACGCATGACAAAAACACAGATTATCTGAACATGAACAACCACTAAAGGGTATGTAAACTGATTGTGTTAGATCGGAACTGATTAAGGTTTAAATGATTGAGGTTAGATTGGCCTTGATATTGAACATAGGCCAGAACATGTTTGTATTAAAAAAAAAGATAGTGCATTTTAACGGCAACATAAATAATAATAAAAAAACAAACACAAGAACATTCTTAAGTAAAACTGTAAAGTGCATTTTTTGAACTATATAAATAAATAGATTGTACTTGCGGAAGCACTTTGAAACACAAACAAACAAACAAACAAACAAACACAAACAAACACACAAACAAACACAATCAAGCCTCTTTCTCTCTCCTACAGATGGCACAGGAGAAGTGGCATCACACAGGTAAGTTATTTACACAGTTATTTACAGTTATTTACACAGTTCTCCTCTTTTCCAACTCCGCATCCACCACACTTTTAAAGTGTTCAAAGCTGCCGTACACCACACTGTCAAACCCAGAGGTGGTGGATTTCCTAGTGGATGGACAGTAGGAAAATATCTTCTGGGTGCTTCCAGCCACTTTGTCCTTGGAGGGTGTGTACCTCTTCCGCTGTCCACCACAATTAGGCACGTGGCAAGCCCCACATGGCCGCGAGGACTTGTTCGGCATGAATGCCTTGACTGTTGGTGCAGGAGGTACAAAGCTCTGGCTGCACGATGGCCCACGAAACAGGACGGAGGGAGCCTGTGGCTGTGCGGGGAGAACCAGCAGTATGGGTGCTGCCGACACAGGGGGTGGTCCATAGGTGGACGCAGCAGACCTTGGCAAAATGGGGGTGGGCGCAGCAGGCTTTGGCCGAGTGGAGGACGACGACGCCATGGGCTGAACGGGCCGGTTCACAGGAGGCACAGGCTCTGGCTCTTCAACAAATAATCTGGAAATATAAAATACACATGTAATGAGTATTGATATGACATGTGTGCTATTTGCTTTCCACAGCCAACAGGTGAAACAAAGTGCTTATGACAACTTACCTCCGCTTCTCACCACGCCTTTTTCCAGCCTCGTGATGAACGTGCTGGTACTGGACCTGAGGCCGGTCTGGCGGTGGGAGGGATGTTGGCAGCGCAGGAGCTTCTGGGAACGGTGCGTCAGACAGCACTTTCAGGTGAGGCGTCACCTTCGGCAGTACCGTCGCCCCGTAGTTGGCCTTTTTCTCCTCCCTGGCAGCGAAGGTCGAGATGGACTTGGCGTTCAAGTTGGGCAGTGGAATGGCGAGACCGCTGAGGATGGGGTCGTCTCGGACTCGGTCTGCAATCCTCTTTTCAAAGAAGCCGTGACCTTGCTGGGGGAGGTGAGCTGATTGGCCGGCGCTCGGTTGTTCAGCATCTTGAGGAGGAGGTAGAGCAGGCGACTGTCCTCGGTCACCTGTGCCACCTGAGCGTACCTCATGCAGCCAAACTTGGTCTTCTGGGCTGCTCTGGTCTCAGGAGAGTCCGCCCCAAGGCACCGACCGAACAAGGTGTAGCCCCACCTGGACTCGTAGCGCTCGACGAAGCGGGCGGCGGTCTTGTCGTGGTCGTGGAGAGAGCTGGCGGCGACGGCGATCTTCTGCCTGAGGTCAGCCGGCACTAGGTGGTGGTCGCTGTTGTTGGCCAGTTCTAGGAGGAGCAAGGCCAGTGCCTCCACTTCCTCTATACCTGGCAGATGCAGATGTCGATGTCGATGGCTCATCAGCACGTCTTGCAGGGCAGGACTGTCCTCCTCTTCCGCCTGTTCTGCCTGGGTGAGGACGAAGTGCTTCCCACATACTCTGTCTATCGGGTCCTCCTCTGTATCAGAAGACATGCCGAGACCCTCGTCCGCCATCTCGTCGTCTCCCTGCTCAGCCGACTCCTCCTCCTCCTCCTCCTCCTCCTCCTCCTCCTGCGACTGCTCTTCCTCAACTGCAAATATGTAATTGTACTAATCACAAACGTGTCTACACAACAATAGGGTTTTTTTTGCACCAGGTTTGTCATCATTGTTTAAGTGTGTGATCAAGTACAGTACCTCTCTGCACGTAGTAGTCCCTGGCAGTGAAGCTGGTGGACTGGCACATGGCGTACTCGACACCAAGGAGCTCCTCCTCGTCGGGGTGCTCGTACGCTTCGGAGACCGGCATCGGTGCAGCAAAGTTGGGCTCCAGGACGTGCTCCTTGCCGAAGAGAACCTCGGCCTGCTGGTTGACGCGCTGGATCTGCCGCGCGTCCAAGCACGACGTCTGCCGGCCATGACCACCAGCGACACGGAGCGATGCCATGCGGTGGTTCCACTGCACGGCAAAGGACACCAAGTATACCTGAAACACATTTACATTTTGACTGTTATTGTGTACAATGTTTACAAGTGATGACTGGAGCTGTGAAATAAAATGTATCATTGAAACTATCATTGACACTTTTCTTTTTAAATTATACTGTATGATGTGCTATATGAACATTTATAAAACGGTTAGTTCCAATCCTTGATTCTGATTGGTCAATAGCTGTGCTTTTTTCACGATAAAACACGGCTATGACCGCTTCACCCAACGGTTCTATTTATCACTGCGCCCTTAGCAACACCCTTAGCAACCACAACTACAGATCTACTGGAGGGCAAACTTAAAACAAAGAAAGCACTGGAGCGACATTCTTGCTGCAACAGAAAACACTGCTGACAGTGCTGAGCCCCAACTAAAAAGAACTGCGTGAAATATCACCACAGTGGAGCCGATTGAAATGAGACAAATATTTAATGCGTGCACAATAAACGGAGATGTTCAAATAAATTTAAAGGTCCCGTTGCATGCGATTCCATGTTTCAAACTTTAGTTAGTGTGTAATGTTGCTGTTAGAGCATAAATAATATCTGTAAAATTATAAAGCTCAAAGTTCAATGCCAAGCGAGATATTTTATTTAACAGAAGTTGACTACAAAAAACGGCTCGATTGGACTACACCCCTCTACATCCTGCATTAGTGACATCACCAGAACCGTTTCTTGACTAACCTCCGCCCACAGGAATGCTCCCTCAACTCTACTGGCTACTTGCGCACTTCTTATAACTTAGCCTACTGTGTTTACTCAGCTCTTACGGTGATTTTCTGAAGTAAAACTTACGCTTCATCTTTTGTGTGATGTACAATAAACTTTATTAAACTCATCAGTACATGTTTGATCATCATTCAGACAGCAGACTTGTAGGCTATTAATAAATAATGGATACATAGCCTACAAGCAGATGACAAATACGTTATAATAACCGTAATTAAACTACTAAACCATACCTGTTTCATCTCTATACAGCAATCTGACTCTGTAGGCATTATTGTCCGACTCGAAATGAACGCCGTTACTGAGAGTTTCTGATATTATCATCATTCCGTGAGATGAATTTTTCCTGACAGACTGAGCACGAGCTCATGAAGCTCCGCCCCCTGTGTCGTCCAGCAGCACCTCATTTGCATTTAAAGGGGACACACTGAAACGGCTCGTTTTTCTGAGCCCCAAAAAATGTCAATTTAAACATGCTGTAAAAAATGATCTGTTGGGTATTTTGAGCTCAAACTTCACATACACACTCTGGGGACATCAGAGACTTATTTTACATCTTGTGAAAAGGGGCATAGAACGGGACCTTTAAATAAACAACAATAAAAAAAGTATCTCTTGTTAGGCAGCATTTTAGCAACTAAATTAATAACATTAATAAAATAGATTAAAGACCTAACTGTTACCTATCAAAATATGTGCCCTTGTGTTTTTATTTAGGCTATGTAAATATTTAGTTTAGTGCAGAGAAAAAATAACGGAATAAACCAAAAAATAAACGTTAGCTAAAATAACCTATTCCTATTTGTGTGAGGAAATTTCACAAATATTGTGTTGTAAAAAATAAAAAGAATGAGACAAAGTTTGAGAACGGTTTGTTGTTTTTATTTGAGCTTTCATGCATATTACAAATTGGAACGTTGTTGTTCACGGTCAGGGACTATTTTTTTTCTAGCGGAAGGAATGCTTTTATTGATTTAACTTCATGAAAGTTGCACGAATACTTTTTTTTTTTTTTTTTTTTATATTGTGTGGTAACCGTTTTATAAAAGCAATAAACCTATGCTCCACTTCGCTTCGCGTTGTGCCTAACAACACCCTTCAGCTGTTACTTATTCACGATACAGCAGAGCCTCTCGTACCTTATTGCTTACGTGTCTGCAATAAAGCTTTATATATATATTATGTTTTAATCACTCACTTGGAATGGCATAATCCCACATCGCTGTGAAGGGACGGCGTTGACCAGGTGGGCGTGCAACCCCTCCAGAGAGTTGCTGCCTCGCCGGCACTTGTGCTTGTTCAGTCGGACGCCGTTCATCACCACCACCTTCACAGACACATACAGCGGTATGTCAGGGGGATCCTGTAACACACAACATATTGCAAGGTCCTTATTTATTCTGGTGTCCTTTTGAAATGTTGCCATATACAAGTTTGAATGGTTTTGACACACGATGACCGCAAAGACATTAACCCACCTGCATGCAACTGAGGTGCTTGCTCGCAACTGCCCAGTGAGCGTCGACTGCCTCTGGCGACTTGAACAGGTGAATGCCATCGATGTCAAGGCCGGCTGGTCCCCGGAACTCAGCAAGGATGGACTCTATCACCAAAGCAGTCTCCTGTAACACATAGGATATATTCTCAGCATCGAGTGTTTAATGGATCTGGATCAGTTGAACGTCGTCGTAGTCGTCGCTGTCGTCCGCGTGCGCCTGGCTCGGCTCCTCCCTCAGCTTGAGACAGTGTTTGCACATTAACCTCTCGGTCAGCAGGGTGTAATAGAAGTTCATGCCGCACACTTGCCTGGCATAGCTGCAGTACCCTTTCTTCTCCAGGTAGTACTCTGGCGGTGCGGGGCAGTTGGTGTTGGGGCAGCGGATCAGTGCCTTCATCACGCCGACCGGGCGCCAGAAGAAGGCAGGGGTGGTGAAGAAGGAGAGCATGTTGGGCACAGCTCCCTTGACGGCCATAGGAGGTGGGGGCGGGTGGAACTCCATCTTCTCCTTAAAGAACTTCCTCTCGGCCATCTCTCCCCTGACATTCTTGTACTTGGACGCCCTCTCGAACAGCCCGTAGGTCTCGTTGGTCTTTAGCCACTTGATGTTCGTGGGGGCTATACCAAGGGCTTGGGCGGATTCAGGCGGCTGCTCCCAGAACTTCTGCCAGCCCTCCAGCACGACGCCACCGGGTTCCGAGGTCTCTCGGAGGGACGGGCCTGTTGTCCTGGCACACAGAGCTGGCGAGGTCTCCCCAGGTGGTCAGCTGCGTGCTGACCGACGCCTCGGACATGTCCAGGACACTCTCTGAAGAGGAGAACACCACAAAAATGTATCAACTGCCTTGCTCGATACATACTGATGAATTTCACGTGGCACAAACACAAGTCCTAGCAGCTCCACAGCATACTACAAAGTAATTTCATGTTCATTTCAGCATAATACTACTATACCTGCAGCAGCCAACAGCTCGGCATCGCTGGCGTACTTGGGGTCCTGCTGAGAGAGGTCGGGGACGGTCGGAGGAGCCCGGTCTTTCTTCGATTGTACTTTCTGCAGAAAATAAAACACAACCATAAAATAATCTCATAAAATAATGCTTTTACTAATACTGGTTACTGCTTAACATCAATTACTCAAGTCTAAAAGGTAACGGAGTTTATCTTACCTTCAACCTCCTGTCAAGTGACAGGAGGGAACTCTCTGGCGTACTCGAGCAGTCGCTCCTTCTGCCACTTCAGCAGCTCGTTCTGCTCTCCCTGCTGGCAGTACTGGAACAGCAACCACACCAGCCAGCCGACATCGTTTTCTAGAAGCCACCTGAAGGTCTGACCGGCGTACTTCCCAAACACGATGACCAGCTAACCTTTCCAGAGTTCACCCCCGGACCTCTTGGCAGCCGCCTCTGCTGTCTTGGGATCCAGCCATGTAGGGTCAACAACGGTGTTGGGGGCCTCTGCCACAGACTTTGCTGCCTCTGTACACTGCAGCCTGGCCTCCCCTTGCCGGTACAAAACGATGTTGGGGTACTGGTGTCAGGGTTGCCAACTCTCACGCATCTGGCGTGACTCTCACGCTTTCAGCATCAATCTCACGCTCTCACGCACACGCAAGAAATGTCACGCCAAAATCCACGTTTCTCCCCTCTCAATCCGTTAAGTTTCTGTTGATGACTATACTAGACCACAGCGTATTAATGACAGGAGAGGAGTTTAAGGCACACAGCTGTAACATCTGCCTACAACGTTCTCACTGCAGTATTCTCTGATCGTTGATTCGCTGAAACCTGATACGTCAGTTGCGTGTGAAAAGTTCAGGTTCGGAGCATTGGTTCGGAGTCAGAGCCGTTTATATACTGTCTATGGTCGGAGCCCACTGATGCGCGTTTGAAAGTTTAGATGATAATCAAGGTAATCAGATAATAAAATGGTGCGCCTTGTCACTACAGACGTAGCCTTGACTAATTAGTCTGTGTGCCGACTCGAGAGTACAGACTTCAACTATAGTTGCGAACGTTGTCTGACGTGCGTTATGTGGGCTAGCTGTTTGCTCAATAAAAATAGGCTCATGGTACAAATTACGTTTTGTCAAATCGGGCAAGTGGCATTTTAAAATTCCCCAAATTATGAAAGGTTGCCCAGATTGTGTTGAGCCTGCCACAGTCAAATGCGGATGTTGAGCGAACCTTTTCAGTTATTGGCCTAAACAAGACTGACACCAGGAACAGACTGTCATTTGATGGCACCCTGTGAGTGATGGGAAGTTCGGATCATTTTACTGACTCGCTTCGCTTGTTCGATCTCGTTCATTAAAATGAACGAATCTTTTTCGAGTCATTCCATTCATTTAAGGGGCTTTAAATGTTATACTTTTAACAGCCAAATTCCACGAACACATCGACCTACGCAGTCTTGATCATATTCTAAATTAAGAAATCATTATAATGCAGTCAAAAATAATTTACAGGGAACATGAATACTTACTTTACCTTCCGAGTCTTTCGTTCATTTGTCACGTGACAGACGCAATGAACGTTCATGAACGGATTGAACTCTGCTTCAGATACGAGCCTCCTGCAGAGGTGGTGAAGCAGGCCAACACTGCCACTGTGGCATAGGCTACAACAGGCCTAATGTGTGAAACTTGTGTTGTGGTTTTCTGGGGAGGTGGAGTAACTATTATCTGTCCCTTTTTTTTTTTAGATTTCTTATTGTTTTGATGTTGTTGTTTTACATGTTTGTTATTTAATGACCTCCATCTTAATTTTTTCTATCAATCGATCAATCAATAAATTAATTGTACATTTTGAAAACACGTTTCCATTCTATTAGTTTTTTTTCTTCTTTTTTCCCCCATAAATCATGGTTTATACTAAGTAAACAAGGACTGACATTTTTAAAATTAGGGTTAGGGTTGCCAAAAAATTTCCCCTGCGCGCGCACTCAAGTTTTACAGAGTCTCACTCCAGCCAAAGTCCCAAAGTTGGCAACCCTGTGGTGTTGCTGTTGATGGCTAACCAGCAATGATTTGGTGGTCAAGCTCTTCCTACAGACATCACAGTCAAAGGTCTCCCTGGCGACGGCATGGATCTTCAGATGCCTCGTCAGGTTGGACTTTTCAGTGAAAGTCTTGTCGCACACACTGCACCGATGTCTAGGCTTCTCCATGTTTCATCTGGTACAGTAAAACATGAATAAATGAGTAAAACTAAAAGCAGATGAGGGCTTAAAGGAATAGTTCTTCTGCTGAACAGAAAGGAAGATATTTAGAAGAATGTCAGTATCCAGGCAGTTTCTGGGTCCCATTGACTTCCATAGTAGGAAAAAAATATACTATGGAAGTCAATGGGACCCAGAAACTGTCTGGTTACTGACATTCTTCTAAATATCTTCCTTTCTGTTCAGCAGAAGAAAGAAATTCATACAGGTTTGAAACAACATGAGGGTGAGTATATTATGACAGAAATTTAATTTTAAAGTGAACTATTCCTTTAAATACATTTTTAGAGACCCTGCAGCCCTCGTAAATGTAGTAACCAAAAACAGCCCATTCATTCATCACTTTGGTTTTAGCATGCAAATCGCGGTTGACATGTTTACACTTCTAAAGCATATTTACACATCGAATTTCAACTCCACACTGTTGTAACATCATCTCTATGGTCTTAAGAAGTGAGCTAGAGTGTCTGATCACGTTTTTGAAGTATTTCCAGGGATTGTCGGGTCATTACAGCGGCGATTGGTAACTCATTCATTCAGTATTCGCTGAGTTTGTGAAGAAAATCCATCAAAACACGCCGGCGCGTCCACACAGTAGTAGCACATTCTTCAAGGTCTCAACATGTAAAATCAATAGCCTGGTCGCATTTTAAACGCATTTCAGAGAGATCAAACCTAGCTATTTTAATGTAAACAAGCGGTGCTAGCTTAGCCAATTGGTGGCAGAAATTAGTGTCAGTAACATTACGCCGCTAACGAGATATTATCATGTAAAACCTTGAATATCAGGCAAATTATCCAAAAATATATCGAGTTTCATTCATTACTTAACACATAATTATACCAAATGTACCTGAGAGTAAAAAAACAGTCCAATTATCAAATCAATAACGCCGACCACAATAAATTAGTTAAAGGCCGCCAGTATTTTTATAAAACAGCTCACACAGCTAGATGACGTTTTCCGATCCTCGCTCAATGATTGGTCTGTTGAGCGCTGAGCTCTGCTCAGCATTGCTCAACCATTGGCTGATCGCTGCTCAGCTCTGCTCAACCATTGGACGGCTGACGATCGCTTAGGTACTTGGAGGGGAATTTGCTTGGGAATACCAGGTGCTGTAAGCTTTTTTGTAAAAAAAAAAAAAGAGTCCCTGAGCTTCTTCAAAAATCCTGAAATAATCTCTACCTTTTTTAAAAAAGCCTGAAATAGTCTCTGAGTTTCTTCAGTAGGCCTGAAAGAGTCTCTGGGTTTCTTCAGTAAGCCTGAAAGAGTCTCTGGGTTTCTTCAGTAAGCCTGAAAGAGTCTCTGAGTTTCTTCAGTAGGCCTGGAAGAGTCTCTGGGTTTCTTCAGTAAGCCTGAAAGAGTCTCTGGGTTTCTTCAGTAAGCCTGAAAGAGTCTCTGGGTTTCTTCAGTAAGCCTGAAAGAGTCTCTGAGTTTCTTCAGTAGGCCTGAAAGAGTCTCTGGGTTTCTTCAGTAAGCCTGAAAGAGTCTCTGGGTTTCTTCAGTAAGCCTGAAAGTGTCTCTGAGTTTCTTCAGTAGGCCTGAAAGAGTCTCTGGGTGAAAGAGTCTCTGAGTTTCTTCAAATAGCCTGATTTTGGCAGCAGATTTCACTTACGGCCATACCACCTTGGGCACGCCCGATCTCGTCTGATCTCGGAAGCTAAGCAGGGTCGGGCCTGGTTAGTACTTGGATGGGAGACCGCCTGGGAATACCAGGTGCTGTAAGCTTTTTTGGAGTCCCTGAGCTTCTTCAAAAATCCTGAAATAATCTCTACCTTTTTTAAAAAAGCCTGAAATAGTCTCTGAGTTTCTTCAGTAAGCCTGAAAGAGTCTCTGGGTTTCTTCAGTAAGCCTGAAAGAGTCTCTGAGTTTCTTCAGTAGGCCTGGAAGAGTCTCTGGGTTTCTTCAGTAAGCCTGAAAGAGTCTCTGGGTTTCTTCAGTAAGCCTGAAAGAGTCTCTGGGTTTCTTCAGTAAGCCTGAAAGAGTCTCTGAGTTTCTTCAGTAGGCCTGAAAGAGTCTCTGGGTTTCTTCAGTAAGCCTGAAAGAGTCTCTGGGTTTCTTCAGTAATGCTGCGTTCACACCAAACGCGAAAATGCGTCAAAATTCGCGCCTGCCGCGTCTAGTTATACGCGTGACCACTTTGTGTGCATTCGCGCGTCAAGAGCGAAATTGACGCGCGTAAAATCAAAAGTTTGAAGCGAAATTTACGCGCGTCACGCGAAATCCGGGGGCGAAAGTTTCGAAAGCTGTTGGCGGCCATCTTTTTTAGATGTTTATCGAGCATTAGCATTAGCATTAATCGAGAGAGTCACCGCTCTTATATGCTCTGGAGAGCAGAAATAGCTGCGTAGGGGACATCGTCGCTGTACTCAGGTCCACCAAAACCTCCGGAGTGTTTCAGGAGTTTCACAATTTGCTCCAGGAGGTAGGTTTGGTGGACCTAACGGTGAGGACGCTGACGAGGACTGCGTAGGCCGTATAAAGCCTCGGCCTCGAGTGGTCTCTGCATGACGAGCCCGCGCTGTACAGCCCGGCGCGAGGTTCACCCTCTCCCGCACCTAATCTGTCATTTATTTTTGTTTTGATAATAAATGGAGCCAGCCTCCAAAAGTGAAACCTGTCCTGTGATTTTTTTTGAAAAGTTTTTATACACTTAATTGTGTTTGGTGTCTTTACATTAGATTAATAAAGTTTCATATAGGCTAATCTAGAATAGATATGGAATAAATAGCATTCAATACAAATGAGTAGGCTATCTCTCATATTGAAATCGAGTTTTTATGTGAAAGATTTGCTTTGTTGTGCATTGTGAGGGACCAAGAGGCAAGAACAAGGAACACAAGCTTTGCAAAAGAAAATGGGTCTTTATTTGAACCCAAGAAAAAAATAACTTTACAAACTCATAAACTTCTTACAACAAAAATAAACAAACAGAAAATGAGATCACAACAATTAGACAAAAAAACAAACAAACAAACTAAAACTACTGACCTGCTCAAATGAACAAAGCAACAGTTTATAAAGGAAAGGATGGGCCCATTACAAATTAAGAGGGAAAACAATTCAACTTTACATTCAACATATAACCATAAGTAAATCAAAATCAAACAAAGGTATACAATAAATAAAGATAAGGAAAGCAAAATGTAATCAAATATCATAAATGTACAACTAAATAAATCAATTGATAAAGACATTAACATTTCTTCCTCCCCCGGGCAATTCCAGCAAATGGTATGTTCGGGCGGAACCAATAACGCTTAAATTCTCTGTTCCTGCCCGGACTCTAATCTTTGTTACGCCAGGATGTGGCCGCAGCGGACCATGTCTGAAGTTCATCACGGTAAACTTAAACTCAAAATAGAAACAAATATAAATAACATACAACGTAACTAATTTGTGTGCACTTCAAATCAGTAACAATGTATATAAAATGTGCTATAAATGTAAACATATGAAAACCTAACAATAAAGAAATAATTAATATTGTTTGTTTTGTGTGATTTATTATGATCCATTATTATACTGAAACAAATGAATCTGAATGACAAAATAAGTTTAAATAAAGAGCATTCTTAAATGTATATCCTTTGTGTAAATGTATGAATGTTGGCGTGTGTGCGTGTGTGTGCATGTGTGTGCATCCACATTACCGCTCGTGCGGCCACCACTCAGGCCGTCACATGCATTTTAGTTAAATTACAAAATAATTTATTGAGGCCAAACATAAAATAACATTAAACTGTCAGTTCACCACGTGACAGCAGCAAGCAGGCAGGCTCCTGATTGGTTAACGCGGCGCGAATTGACGCAGAAGTTCAGATTTTTCAACTCGGGCGGCAGACGCAAATTCGCGTCAAACACGTGATGCACAAAAAGCACAATTCGCGCGAAACGCGCCAGACGCTCAATTCGCGTCATTTGCGCGAACTAGACGCGCGAATGAGGCGAATTCGCGTCTACCGCGCCGCGCTAAACGCCTCATTCGCGCCGCAAGACCTCCAGACGCGCGTAAACGCGTCTTACCATTGACTTAACATTGAAATCACTCGCGCCAGACGCATTTTCGCGTTTGGTGTGAACGCAGCATAAGCCTGAAAGAGTCTCTGGGTTTCTTCAGTAAGCCTGAAAGAGTCTCTGAGTTTCTTCAGTAGGCCTGAAAGAGTCTCTGGGTTTCTTCAGTAAGCCTGAAAGAGTCTCTGGGTTTCTTCAGTAAGCCTGAAAGAGTCTCTGAGTTTCTTCAGTAGGCCTGAAAGAGTCTCTGGGTTTCTTCAGTAAGCCTGAAAGAGTCTCTGGGTTTCTTCAGTAAGCCTGAAAGAGTCTCTGAGTCTCTTCAGTAGGCCTGAAAGAGTCTCTGGGTGAAAGAGTCCCTGAGCTTCTTCAAAAATCCTAAAATAATCTCTACCTTTTTTTAAAAAGCCTGAAATAGTCTCTGAGTTTCTTCAGTAGGCCTGAAAGAGTCTCTGGGTTTCTTCAGTAAGCCTGAAAGAGTCTCTGGGTTTCTTCAGTAAGCCTGAAAGAGTCTCTGAGTCTCTTCAGTAGGCCTGAAAGAGTCTCTGAGTCTCTTCAGTAGGCCTGAAAGAGTCTCTGGGTGAAAGAGTCCCTGAGCTTCTTCATAAATCCTGAAATAATCTCTACCTTTTTTTAAAAAGCCTGAAATAGTCTCTGAGTTTCTTCAGTAGGCCTGAAAGAGTCTCTGGGTTTCTTCAGTAAGCCTGAAAGAGTCTCTGGGTTTCTTCAGTAAGCCTGAAAGAGTCTCTGAGTTTCTTCAGTAGGCCTGGAAGAGTCTCTGGGTTTCTTCAGTAAGCCTGAAAGAGTCTCTGGGTTTCTTCAGTAAGCCTGAAAGAGTCTCTGGGTTTCTTCAGTAGGCCTGAAAGAGTCTCTGGGTTTCTTCAGTAAGCCTGAAAGAGTCTCTGGGTTTCTTCAGTAAGCCTGAAAGAGTCTCTGAGTTTCTTCAGTAGGCCTGAAAGAGTCTCTGGGTGAAAGAGTCTCTGAGTTTCTTCAAATAGCCTGATTTTGGCAGCAGATTTCACTTACGGCCATACCACCTTGGGCACGCCCGATCTCGTCTGATCTCGGAAG